>NC_057737.1:30388542-30418003 GCF_004010195.1 Chiloscyllium plagiosum
TGGGGGTTTGTGAGTGTCTGTGAGAGAGAGTGTATGTGTACAGTGGTCTAAAACTGTGAGAGGATGCATGTGTAAATATGGCAGTGTGTGTGTCTGTAGGGGTGTGTGTGAGTATCTGTGTGCGTGTCTGTATGTGCGTGTGTGTGTGTAAAGTGCAATGGTGGTCACCTGTAGTGTGATATGAACCCAAGGTCCCAGTTGAGGCCCTCCCAATGGTTACGTAAGCTACGACAACGGATGAATGGGAACCGCATGACAATCAACAAACAGGAGTGTTCCCTCCCACTTGGGGAACACTTCAGCGGTCCAGGACATTCGACTTCGGACCTTTGGGTGACCATCCTCCAAGGCGGACT
Organism: Chiloscyllium plagiosum; assembly: GCF_004010195.1. Classification (NCBI taxonomy): domain Eukaryota; kingdom Metazoa; phylum Chordata; class Chondrichthyes; order Orectolobiformes; family Hemiscylliidae; genus Chiloscyllium; species Chiloscyllium plagiosum. Next base: position 30,388,899 of record NC_057737.1, read on the forward strand.
TCGGGACAGGCAGCAGCGAAAAGTGGCCGAGCAGAGACTGATAGCTAAGTTCTGTACCCATAGGGAGGGCCTCAATTGGAACCTTGGGTTCATATCACACTACAGGTAACCATCATTGCACTATGCACACACACACACACACAAAGACTCCTACACACACACACAGGCAGTTCTATATACACACACACACACATACACACGGACACACATATACACAGACACGCACAGACACTCATACACACCCCTACAGACACACACACTCCTACACTCACACATGCCTCTCACAGACTTAGACCACATTACACTCACAAACACACTTTACACTCTCACACTCACAACCCCCCCTACCCCAGACAGACAGACCCACACACACACACACACACACAAAAACCCACATGCACACATATACATATACGTTTGTGGGGTGAATTTGTACTTGCAGAATTACATTGTGTTTGCTCAAAAACTGCATGAATTCATGTAAGACTCTGTTAACTCACTTTTCAGATGAGAATCAGTCTAAACATTACGCACAGACAGAGAACACAGGGGGCTAACACCTTCAACATATTATCTGGCTAACACCAATTGTTACAGTTCACCTGAGAATGTAACTTTAAAAAAATGTTTTGTGATTTACATATGAAAGAAATGAAACTATCATGGTATTCGAACAGATGAAAGACTCAACAAACAATCAAGGTATTTTTCAATGTATAATTTCAGTTCCATCACACTGTAAACTTTTGCTGTGTCTTACAATTGTGCCCTCCACAACCACCTGATGAAGGAGCGGCGCTCTGAAAGCTAGTGCTTTCACTTAAACCTGTTGGACTATAATCTGGTGTTGTGTGATTTTTAACTTTGTCCACCCCAGTCCAACACTGGCATCTCCAAATCAATGTGAGGGAAGTTAGAGTTTTAACCAATAGAGTCGTATGTTCATGATTCATGTTTACCTACAGCTGAAATCCAATTATTTGTAACAAATAGTAATTATGATTAAGTAGAGAAACCTAGACCAGGCTTTAAGTCAAACTGAGTCTAAAAAGACAGGTAAATTGGGGAATTTTGCATACTTCTATAAAATCTTTAATTTTTGTGGTGACTTTGTGAGTAGTGGGGCTTAATTTCCAGCATGCTACCCCACTGTAGGTGTAACACAAATTTCTGGCCTTTCTTTTCCCAGGCTGTAAATTTGATTTTTAGTTTAAATCACATGATTTCTTTGAAATTCTCTTTTGACACATTTTAAAAATGTCATAACACTAAGATATATAAAAAAAAAGGTAGAAAGAGGCCTCCAGTCTTCACCCCCACAACACGTCCTATGCCCCACCCATGCCAACCCATACCAACCTACACCCTCCACAGTGATTGTAATGAGGTCAGCCAAGTCGGCCTCATAGAAAAGAGTTCCCTGATTGGGGCTGTTAACCTGGTCCAATCAGGAAGGCCTGGCTGACAGATATACAGAGGAACCTCACCGTCCGGACACGCCTTGGCATGCCCATTTGCCACCGTGCGGTGGGGATCCCCAGTGGAGGGCTCTCTACGTGGGAGTCCTCCCCCTTTCTCTCTGGGATCTGGGGTGGAGGGTGCTTCACGCAGCGGTCCCCTGTAACCACAGACTGCAGTGTTTCACGGACTCCCAACCCAACTGTTTGTTCTGTGGTGCTGTTGAGTCTGTGGACATGTATATATTGGGTATGGGCACTTGCACTCCCTTTTTGATTTTCTTAAAAACCTTCTCTGTTTCTGGTTGCACTTCAGTCCCACACTCCTGATCTTCGGGCACCCAGTAGGAAGAGGGGAGTGTGGGTCTGAGGACCTCCTCGTGGGTCTGCTCCTGGGCCTGACCAAACTGGCCATAAACAGGTCCAGGCAGCGGACCGTGGAGGGGGTCACTATGGCCAATTGCCTGTCCCTCTTCAGTGGTTACGTTAGAGCCCGAGTGTCTCTGGAGAAGGAGCACGCAGTGTCCACTAACACTCCTGAGCTGTTCAGGGAGACATGGGCATCGCAGAGAGTGGAGTGTATTATTTCCCCTCCAACTCTATTTTGATTTAATCCCTGGCCTCCCTTCACTGTTTGATCACACAAAGAAGGGCATTGCTTGTCACTGGCCACGCAGAGGAAACTTGATTATCCACCATTTGATTATCCGAATATTGGATCATCTGGCAAGATCACAATGTCCTGATGCTTGGCTAAACTACGTTATCCGACACTTGATTATCTGGAATTCAATTAATTGAATGAAATACTCCCCACCTGTGTCCTTTGGATGGTGGAAGTTCCTCTGCAAACAGGAGTATCAGAGGTTCTGTTGACCCTGAGAGCTGGCTCTGAGAAAGCTGGATCAGTATTAAATACTGAGCATGTATAAATGAACGGTGACTTGGTGATGGGATACTGGCCTCTGTTGAGTTATTTCAGTGGCAATGACAGAAAAAAAAGCTCATGAAACAATTTGCTCGCAACAGTCATCTTTCAACTGATGAAAGCACTTCTGACATCATATTGTTATTTGGGAAGTGTGACTTGTTCGATCCAGCTGTCGAAAACTGAATCCAGCATTTGGATAGAATGTGTTTTTTTTCAGCAAATGATATTGGGGCAGATGAAAAGCATCGAATCCTTACAGTTTGTAGATCCACAGAGTTTTTGCTTATTAACTTTTCCTGAGGCACGAGACACTAAAACCTTTCAAGAATTGACGGATTTGGTTAGGAATATTACGGTCCTAATCTGCCTCTAATTCTGAGACATTCTTGGTTTTACTTGGCAGTTGAGAACCAAGGGAATCTGTATCGGGATTTTTGGCAAGGCTAAAATGGATGGCAGAGAGATGTGACTTTGGTTTAACCCTTAATGAGATGCTGAGAGACTGTTTGGTAATGGGATTGATGAGGTAACCATGAAGTGCAAGCAGACACTATTGCTGGTTTTATCACCGCGGCAAGTGTAGCATATGTGTTACAGGGTAATCCGATGCAAGTAGACATACTTGCTTGGCCGACTGACCTTGGGAAATACCATTTAAGTGAAGGTAATTGCATAGCTTCACTCAGGACATACCCTGAACATAGGGTTTCTAAGTCAACCCACAGTAAAACCCCCAAAACAAAGCCAAGACTCGGCCAAACGATTAATGCTTTCTTCAGGATCTGGGACAGCAAATCATTGTAGTTGTTGCTGATATGTGGACTCGAGACAGCGAAAGAGGACCCCTCAGCCTAAATTGAGTAAGAGAACTCATAAGCCAGTATCCAGGAGAGTGCACACCCTGGAAAGTCCATCTACATCTGGTTTGGAATAGTTAAATTGCTTAGCAACGTCCAAATCCGAACCAATCAAAACAAACTTCTGGTTAAATGGTCACCCGGTTCTAATGGAGGTTAATACTGTGCAGCTGTATCAGTGATCACAGAATCAGTCTTTAACAAAATTCACTCTGGACTCTAACCCTTAAGTTAGTATAAGACCTCAGATAGACTGAGAACCTATATCAGGGAATATTTACAGATTAAGGGTTCTGGTCTCATATGAGAAGCAGGTGGTTCAGTAACCACTGATTGTAATAAAAGGCTTGGGCTCAAGTTTGATGGGGCGGAATTGGTTGGGAAAGATTTACCTTGATTGGTTCAACACTGATTGATTACAAAATGGCTGCCTGAGTGAAATCCTAATTAAATACTCAGAAGTTTTACACGAAGGTCCAGAGACTATAAAAGGAGACAAAGGTCACCTTGCATGTTGACCAGGAAACAATTCTATGATTCTGCAAGGTCAGCCCAGTGCCATTTGCATTATGGGCAAAAGTAAAGGCAGTATTCCAGAGAGTGGAAAGTGAAGGAATCATCAAACCAGTCCAGTTTGTGCAATGGGCAGCACCATTGTGAAGCCTGATGAGTTTGTTAGTCTATAGACCACAACTATTGAGGATAGACAACAGCACCTTCTCCTAATCCTCAACAACGGTGCCCCGCAAGGATGTGTATTCAGCACCTGACTATAATCCCTGCCCACTCATGACTGTGTGGTAAATTTCGTACGAATGCCATCTACAAGTTCATTGATGACCCCACTGTTGTAGGCTGGATATCAAACAATGCTGAGTCAGATTACAGGAAGGAGATGCAGGGCTTGGTATCATGATGTAATGATAACAATCTCTCTCTCAATGTCAACAAAATAAAAGAACTGATCATTGACTTCAGGACCCGATGAGACCAGATCATCATAGAGGATGGCATTTATAATAGGGAGCAAGAGTGATTGTCCCAAGTAAAGGCCGCCAGATACTGGCTGCACTCCACTAGGGTCATCCAGGGGTAACGAAAATGAAGATATTGGCGAGAGGTTATGCCTGGTGGCCAGGGTCGGATGAAGTCATATCTGCATTAGTGGGTCAGTGCCCAGAGTGCCAACAAGGACAAAAATTACCACCAGCAGCTCCCCACATTCATGGGAATGGCTAGGTAAACCCTGGTAAACTCAGTTACATGTTGACTGTGCTGGCCCTTTCATGGGCTTAACATTCTTGGCCATTGTGGATGCCTACTCAAAGTGACTGGACATGCATTCAGTTCATTTGGCAAACATGAGATGGCGATAGAAAAGCATCCTTTGCAATACACGGACTCCCAGACTTTAGGCCGCTATTTTGCTGCAGGCAGCACGGTGGCACAGTGATTAGCGCTGCTGCCTCACAGCGCCAAAGACCCGGGTTCATTTCCCGCCTCACGCGACTGACTGTGTGGAATTTGCACATTCTCACCGTGTCTGTGTGGGTTTCCTCTGGGTGCTCCGGTTTCCTCCCACAGTCCAAAAATGTGCAAGTTAGGTGTATTGGCCACGCTAAATTACCCGTAGTGTTAGGTGCAGGGGTAAATGTAGGCGGAATGGGTCTGGGTGGGTGCGCTTCGGAGGGTCGGTGTGGACTTGTTGGGCCAAGGGGCCTGTTTCCACATTGTAAGTAATCTAATCTAATCTAATTTACCAGCAGGGAATTTGAGTATTTTCTAAAGTCAGATGGCATTTGGCATGTAAGGACAGTTCCAAACTATCCATTGTCTCATGGTCTGGCGGAAACTTTGAAGTGGAGGTGCCTGTGTTGGACTGGGATGAACAAAGTTAAAAATCATACAGTCCAACAGGAAATTTTGACGACGGTCTTAAAGGAACAGCCTAAAGCTTCACACTTGCTTGACGTGAGGCCATGTGATCTATAAAGTACAGGTCAGTGCGATGATCCTGAACAAGCATGTGGAAGTCGCAAATGGGGTAGAAGCAAAACATATCCCGCCCCTCAGAACAGCCAGAAAGACTGTGGGAACCCATGGGCTCTCCTTCTCTGTCAAGCAGCAATGGATGGATGTCACAGCCTCAATGCCTTCACCACCTGAAAAAGAGATCCAGGTGTAAGAGGTGGGCTATAGGTACACACCGCCCATAAGCAAAGCTGAGTTGGAGGAACTGGACCGAGTGTGTAAACACCCTAGGAGAGGCTACAGGAAAACGAATAAGCCTACATCTCCGGACTTAGAGAGGGAGGAATGTATTGACTGTAACAAGATCAGCCCGGTGGACCTCATAGAATATGACTTCCCTGATGTTAGTCTGGTCCAATTAGGGAGCCCTGGATGACAAATATAAATAGGAGTGTCAGACACCCTGTTCACTCTGAGAGCTAGCTCTGAGGGAGCAAGACCAGTGTCAAGTACTATGCAGATGTACATAAAGGGTGACTTAGTGACAGGATATCGGCCTCTGTGGGCAGTTTCATCAACCTTTGCCCATTCACTCATCAAAGGTCCAACAGGACCTCTGCCAACTTGGTTCTAATGTGTTCATCCACCTAATGCCCTTTGCCCTTACATCTAACATGCCACCTTCATTCAGTATTCTCGGTGTGGACTTGTTGGGCCGAAGGGCCTGTTTCCAGACTGTAATCTAATCTAATCTAATCAACTTGGCTCTAATGTGTTCATCCACCTAATGCCCTTTGCCCTTACATCTAACATGCCACCTTCATTCAGTATTCACTGTTGGTAGACCTCAGGACTCATATACTGAGATTCAGTCAAATTCTGAAATATCAATTGATGAATTCACTATTTCTAAAAGAACAAGTTCATTGATAAAATCCTATCCATTACATTTAACTTCCTTTAATCTGCTATATAATATGCATTAGAATTCATGGTCCAACTTCAAAGAGTTTTTAATGTTTAACATGTAGCATTTGGAGTTGTCAAGCAAATTATGAAATGACTGGCACCCCACTGTGATAATGGAAAGTTGTGAAGTCAGTCTTGCAGCACTAATCTGATCAGAACCCTCAATAAAACCAAGCACTTTTTAGAAGGTTTTTTTTTCAATTTTGTACAGGGAAGGAGTTTTAAATATTTTGACAGCTTCACAGCTTGGTTAGCACCTCCTTCTGACTGCTGTTTTGAAAGCTTCAGTGAGTTTAACAGCTCTGTTCAGTCTATGCACTGTTATTGCACATTCAGATCTGCTTTAACTCTGTCTATCACTGTCTTTCCAAATGTTAAGACATTTGCATTTTAGTAGTCCTAAACATTTTTTTCACAATTGTGAAAATGATGTCTGAAGGTGGAAATGTTTTGTTTGCTTCTGATAAAATTGGGAAGAATATAAAATCAGTTCTTAAGTTTGTAAAACAGCTTATAAAAGATTCTTATTCTTCCTCACTTCCTTCCCTGAGTGCAGTGTGGTGATAGTGTGCCTTCAATAGATGTGTCTGTGCTGTTTTCTCTTGAAGAGAAGTATAGTCAGCGGTGACACAGTTGGTAAACAGCTTTTGAGTTCTCCCTGGGTGGTTTTTTTCTTAAAAGTGAGACAAAGAATCATGAATGGGCGGGGTTAGGAGCCACATCGACCCAGGGAAGTTTTTAATTTTGCTTTCAGTTAGTTTTTCCAGAAGTTTTCCTCTGGCTACTGGAGCTAAAAGCTTGAGTTCCCTGCTGTTAGAGTGAAGTCTTAAAAATCAAAAGTGGCAGATTGTTTTTTTCCTTCTGGATAGAAGAGAGAGACAGCAAGTGAGAATCATAACTGTTTTACTGAATTGCATTTGTGCGAGAGGATGCGTTTATGGGATGCTGCCCATATTGAAACAGTTGATGATTAGTGGTTAAATAATATATTATCTTGTTAGGTATTTCTGTAGAGTAAAGTTATGCCTGCTCTCCCTTTTGTTCTATTTTAACTGTGTTGAATGAATAAAGTGTGTTTCGAATAAAACCTAGTGGTGGACCTATCGAATTACATCTGGATCACAGCACCTTACATTTGTGTTTAAAAATATGTTAAGGTTAAGGCTATCTCTATAATATGGTTGGAGGGTCTGGTCTGGTCCATTACAGTAGATTGTTGGTGATTATTTGCAAAACCACCGTTAAGTGCTTTGCATTGTTTACCAGGGTTACGGTGTGGAGAAAGGGCTAGAGCTATCTCAGCCGGACAGTGAGATATTTATCTTATCCACCTCAATGTTAAATACATAGCTGATTATGCAGACTACTCGGTCCACTTACAAAAGATTACCCCATTGAAACAAATTATATATTGATGGTTGCCCTGTTGGAAAAGATTTGTTCAGGTGGAATTCTAACTACTCGGCAAATTATAAATATGCATTCTTTACATGGGGGATCTGTACCTGAAACAAGGAAAAAGTAATAATTTTATACCTTCCCAGGTATTATCTGCTGTTCTTTGAACAACACTCAATGTTAATGTGATTTGATTAGATTTAGAAATGTTTAGGATATATTTTTAGTTTGCTAAGTAATCCTATTCCTGTCTATCAATTGTAGATAGATTCAATACCATTAACAACTTTGGCAAAGTCACTTACTTAGCCATTCCTTGCATACTGTGTAAGGCAGCTTCTTCATTCGCTTCTTCAAGAGATTAGAGTATAGGCACAAGCAAGTCTTCCTCCATTGTGATTTATCTTCTTCACAGGCAATCTCAGGCATCTCTTGGGAACAGAGTAGAAGGAGTTTGACAGATTTAAATGTCCAAGAGCACATGGAAGAATACTCAATCATCAACCTGCTGCTCATAATATGACTGCACCAATAGCAGGTACAGTAGATATTGGTAGGAAAGGCAACTGAATTGGAAATGACGTAAATCTGTTTTAGAAAATCTTTCCAGACAGCCTGAACCATTTAGCTTACCACTCAATAACCAATGGCAGGAATGAGAGCCTGCAGCAATATGGCCTTGAAAGTGCTCAGGTAGGTGATCCTAATAGTTACGCTAACAATACCCACTGATACCCTCTGCTACCTAATGTTGCCATTCCCTGAGGAATATGAAAAGAAAGTGAGATTAAAAGAGTTATCAGAGCTAACCAATGGTCAGTGCTCTTCTGTAATAAGCAGTTGATTTCACCATTAATTATATATTCTGATTAAGGATTGGTTTTGAGCAGCAAGAACTTAAGTAGGGGTATTTACTGACAAGTCCAACCCCCCCCCCCCCCCCCCCCCCCCCCCCCCCCCCCCCCCCCCCCCCCCCACCTCAGCACCCATCTTTCAGGGTCCCATGTGCTGATCTTCAATGGGGAGGCAACTAAGAAGTGATTCTCTCCCTATCTTCACTGAAACTAGTTTCTCCTTTTAAAAGGAAAGTAAGAGAGTGTGAAGAAGCTTTGCTTCCGAACAAACAGAAGGCGACTGAAGATATGAGTAAGCAGAACAGGTGCAGGAAGTTAGCAAATATATCAGTGAGGTTTTCACATCTTTGCTACTTCAGGCTGGTAGTGAAAGAGCATTTCAAAAGCAAAGTGGCTGTGAACAACTTTATGCCTCCCTGGGAACATTTCAGTGAATTAGTTCATGTTCTGAAACACAGGGCTACACAATAAGGATGAACATAGAAAATGTGCTTTGATAATTATATTAGTTGAGATGCTCAGAGTCTCTTTTTACTGAGGCCACCCTGGGGACGCCATCACAATCTGCTGGCATTGAATGACCAATTGATTAATAACCTCAGGGGCATTTATTACTATGGCCAGCTTCCTCCATAGAATTGCATTATCCTTTTGTTAGCCTTTCCATGCTGTCACAGAAACATTGTGTTTCCTTTGCCTTATTGCTAATAATAACAAATCAAGTGAGGAATCCAAACATTTTGGGCCATTGTCTTCCAAAGAATCAGACACTGCAGTGGTCTTCTAAATGCTGCTGAAATGCTTTAAGCTGCAGTAACTGCCTACATGTCTTTAACACATCAGTTTCCTTTTCTTTGCATTTAACTTAAAAGAAGAAGACCTGACAGGCTCTGTTACTGGTGTGTGACTGCCTCTGCAGATTCTCCTTTTTCCACCTCTCCCAAACGATCACAGTGATTAGGTGGTGAAGTCAGCAACTGCCTGGTTGTTTTGTGGATTTATTTCTGCATCTCCACTATACGATGAGGAAGTCCAGACTGCCATGAGCTTCTGGTCAGTCAGAGACCTTGGAGCACCAAAGTGATGTCCACGGCTGCGATTGATAAAGCATTCCCCAACCAGACTCCCAGAATGGAGGATTTCCCATGGGAACAGTGCATGTTTTATGAGGGCTGGTATCTGGCTTGGTTCATGTGCCTCAAACATGCACAGATTAGAGCAGATTGAGGGAGCATCCAACAGCATTCACTACCACCATCCAACCGTACTCGCACCGGTTAATCAGGCAGGTTGGCTGACTCTTTCCTGTCCCATCTTGGGGCTGCAATAATCGCAGCCCAGGCACTGCAAGGCCCTTATGTATTAGTTAGCCACTTAAGGATTTCAATTGGCAGTAGATCAGGAAGGTGGAGCTTGAGCCGTTCTGTCCAGAAATGAATCCAGCTGGAGCAGGAAGGTGATGGAGATCTGCTGTGCCACCTTCAAGTCTAATTAAGTCCAATTCTACTCAATATCTCTTCCAGTGGCTCAGTGTCAGATTTTGCTTTTGAATGACATTAAAAGTCTACATAAATCTAAGTTATTCTTGATTAGGACCTCAAAATCATGCCACAGAAGGCCACACTTATCATCTCTGATTTTTCTTTGGCTGTTTTTAGCCCTCCATTGAAGGATAGCTGTAAGAATGTACTGATGTTGCTGGATAAACTACTCCCTCAGTCTATAGTATTTCATGTGCTGTCACAGGCAGAATGGAATATTTAAACCAGTGAGCTGAGTTTGAATTGTAGCCAGTAGGACAGCTGGTGATGTTGCCCTAGTCCCTATAATGCTCCTCATGAGGAAATTCACTGTAACATCTGTTCAAGGACAATTCCAGGCAGGGCAAATTGCATTCATCCAACACTTGTTGCTGTTCTGTCACAAACATTAACTCAGACACATCCACCTCAGGGATTGTTTACAGTAAGTAGAAGGGGAATGCCACAGTCAGTAAGAGAGCCTGAATTAGCAGCTACATCTGGTGGTGCCAGAGTGGGAGTCTTTTAAAGATCAGATTCCAGGACCAAAACTCTATGAGGGTGAGAGATAAGGATGGCAGAATTTGGGAACCTTGGATGAAAAGAGGTCTTGAAATTTGAGTCAAAAAGGAAGCATGCGTAAGGTTTAGGAAATTGCGATCAAATATAAAGGAATATAATGGAAGCCAAAAAGAACTTAAACAAGAAATGAAGGTGGCCAGAAGAGACCATGAGATGTACTTGACAAGTGGGATTAAGGAGAATCCCAAGGCATTTTATAAGTATATTAGAAGTAAAAGCGTAACCAGGGAAAGGATAGGTCCACTCAAGGTCCAAGGATGGAATTTATGCATGGATTCAGAGAAAGAGGAGGAATCTGTTGCCTTGGAGGGTCGCTTGCATCCTGTCTTGAATGATGATTTTAGAGATCAGATGTTCACTGGCTAAGAGACTCCTGATTAAATAAATGTATCTTAGAACACACTGCCGTCAAACCTGACATGGGCACTGTGAAGCAGCAGAAACTCATCCATGAATTAGAAGTAATGGAATGATGGAGAAATGACTTTTAAAAAAATATATGATTTTGCTAGCAGAAGTCATGTTTTTTCGAGCTTTGAATTTCCATTTCTTTCAGAATTTGTTACAAATCAACTTTTGTCAAATATTCTGGTGTTCAATCACAAAGAAGATTTTTGGAGGGTGAGCCTGGCTAAATGATCTAAGTTTCAGTCTGAAAGCATTTTGGGAACAGTGATCATAATTCATAAGTTTTAAGATAGTTATGGAGAATGATAAGAATGTAGGAGATTTACCATGATGTTGCCTGGATTGAAGTGTATTAGCTGTAAGGAGAGGTTGGTCAAACTTGGGTTGTTTTCGCTACAGCACCGGAGGCTAAGAGGCAACCTGACAGAAGTATATGAAAAGGTGAGAGGCATGAATAGGGTGGATAGCTGGAGTCTTTTTCCCATTGGTGGACATGTCAAATACTTCGGGACAGAGGTTAAAGGTGAGAAGGGAATGGTTTAAAAGAGATGTATGAGGAGCGTTTTTTATACAGAGGGTGGTAAGTGCTGAAATGCATTGTCAGCAGAAGTTGTAGAAGCAGAAAAGATGGCAATGTTTAAGAGGCATTTAGACAACCACATGAACATGCGGGAAATAGAGTATTATGGACCGTGTGGAGGTAGATAGGATTAGTGGAGAATGGCACCATGGTCAGCATCGAACTGGTTGACTGAAGGGCCTGTTCCTGTGCTGTACTGTTCTATGTTTCTATGTTTCACATTGAGAAGAGGTAAGCTAATGCTTTTCTGCTAAATGCAAAGGCTATGCTCACATTATAAGTTATCTTTGATACCTTTGGCTTACGCTCCATAAATTCAGCATCTGTTATACTGATGCTAAATTTGGAATGAGAATATGTGATTGAGCCATTTACACATTAATTGAATAGATTCACATCCAATCTAGAACATGATAAGTGTTCCTTTGAGGTTTGAAAGCTTGACACATGCACAACATCTTTCACATATTACAATTATAAGTTCAAACTACTCCAGAAATGGCAATATGTCTATGTTGTTTCATGTGTTGGCCTCCTGATTAATTGACCATGCTTCAACCTGCAATCTCCAAATACATTGTGAAACTAGTGTCCCTAATTCTGGACCAGGAGGCCTGGGTTCAAATTCGAGTTCAAGTCCTTCTGCTCCATAGATGTGTAATAACATCAATGAACAAGTCGATTAGAGATCTAGAATTGGTCAGAATATCAGGATGTGCAGGCAATTAAAAACTGCCAAATGGAGATCTTGTCCGAGGTGCTGGGCAAATGAACAAGAGGAAGTGCTGGCATTTGCAAACCATTTATGCTGACTATGTTTTGCACGTAAAATGGGGGCAAAAATGAATGAAGGGGTGGAAAAGGCAAAAAAAGTGACTAAGTTTAAAAGGGAGCCTCAAAAATAATTGGAAATATTTAGCAGATTCTCATTTTGAACAACATCAATTAATATAGATATCCATCAATGGGAAATAATCCCACTCAAAATAAATTCCTGACTTTAAGAATGATCCTGTGTACTGAAGTTGTGATTGCAAAACCAAACACTTAGCAAAGGAAAATTCTGGGTCCAGTAATTATTCAGAATGATCTAACACAGGATATTCTCAGCCTTTTACATTGAAGTATAAATAATGAATTTTAAAGGATTTTAGGTCATATTGAGTAATTGACAATGAGAGACTCCAGGTCAGATTCAATCACAGTGGGAACTGAGTTCCCATTTTAAAGAGAAAATCTTCAGTGGTAATAGAAATGAAAGAGTGAATAAATTTTTACATGGAATAGATGTGCTCTTGTCAGATTAACTGTTACGTGAATGAAAGGTTGAATCACTGGGGAATGATTTAAAGGTCAAATCACTAACTGGAGTTTTCATCTAAGCAATTGCTTCGAAATATTAAAACTGAAGTCTTGAGATAGAAATTTGTTTCAGCCTGTTTTGTTTTCTCAGAGTGAGGGAGAGGGAGTGAGATGATCAATTTAAAAGACAGAGGTTTGCAACTTGGCTGAAATTTACCCTCAAACTTCAAACGTCAACAGCAGATAGGGGGAAGAAATGGCCTAGTGGTATTATTGCTGGACCGTTAATTCAGAGATCCAGGTTATGTTATGGAGAGCTGGCTTTGAATCCCACCATGACAGATGGTGGAATTTGAATTTAAAATATATTTTAAAAATCTGCAATTAGGAGTCTAGTGATGACCATGAAGACACTGTCATATGTTAGGAAAAACCCATCTGGTTCACTAGTGTCTTTTTAGGAAGGAAACTACCATCCTCACCCAGTCTGGCTTCCATGTGACTCCAGACTCAAAGCAATGTGGTTGATTCTTAACTGCCTTCTGGGCAATTAGGGATGACGCCTTCATTGTGAATGAATTTTTTAAAAAATTCATTTGAGCTGCAGATGCAGATCAGTTGATGTCGAGAACAGTCTGGCAGTTTGAAGATGCCCAATTTGGCCCAGCTGTCTCCCGCGAGTAAACAGCCTTTGGGGGAGAGACAGGTGCAGGCCATCTTCAACTCGTTGGGATGACATGGAGCCTGAGTGGAGACCTGGCTCCTCGTGAAGTTAAAAAAAACTTACGTTTTTGATGGAAACCTTTCTTTAACGAACTAACATATTTCTGGGCAAAGTATTAAAACAGATGGCAGGCCCCAAGTAATGGCAGTAAAGGGCTTAGCAAACACTTTAGGTGACCGCAAGGTGATTCTGAATACCTCTGGCCCGATATGGGTGGCAGGAGTTTCAGTTTACTTTAGAACTGTGGCTCTATTCTGCCCCTGGAAAACGAGCGCAGCAAGTCTCAGTTCCCCTCCCATGAAGCCTATGTGACATTTTGCATGTCTTTTTCGTTCCTGCCAAACTAGATTGATGGTTGAGGCACCAAGGATTAAAGAATTTGGAAGTTTTATTATCCTTTTTTGTCTTCAATCTGTGTTAAGTTCTCAAATCAACACACAGGTACTATTGTGAATGGCTTTCTTTTCCAAGGAAAAGTAAGACCATCTGAAAAAAATCTATATAAAATTTGCAAGATGATGTACTTACTGTGGCCCATTTTCATGATGTTGACTCCCACTTAGGCTTATCAAAATCTCTTGGACTGATTGAAGGCTTTGGAGGACGTGGACAGGGAGGATTGCCAGCTACACTCACTAATGAAGAAGAAGGAGAAGCTGCAGGAGCCTATGAAAAGTATGGATACAATACGTATCTGAGTAACAAGATTTCACTGGATCGATCTATCCCAGACTATCGACCAACTAGGTGAGTGACAACATGTGCAGCGTGCTCTTTTTGTTTGGGTTAGTAGCAATGTCTAAGAATGCATTAATTCCTTAACTATTGAGTTTTCAAATGGAATTGGAATGATGCCACTAAAAATGAAGGCTGGATTGCTAGGAAATGCTCATTGAAGGCATTGTGTACTCTGTGACTCAGATACTTTGACAGGCTTCTATTCTCCTTTTTTGACCTGAAGGTGATTGCTGGCCTAGAAAAGTATTCCATTCAGAGTTCCACTTGGATTTTATTATTTTCTTGAGGCCTTTGTAAATGATTGTCAAACTAAATTCCGTTAATTTAGTTATGGGAGACAGTGGCATGGTGGCAATAAAACTGGACCAATAATCTCAAAATCCATGATAGTTTTGTAGAGATATGGCAGTTAGTGAAATTTACATTCAATTAGAAAATTCTAGAACTGAAAGCTAGTCTGAGCAATGGAGACAATAAATTATGAAATAATCATTTATCATAAAAACCCATCAGTTTATTCAAGTCCAATGGGGCATTTGCTGTCCTGGCCCAGCATCCAAATCCAGAGCAATATGATTGACTTAACTATCACTGAAATAGTCTGGCAAGACTTTCTGGGGGCAATTAGAAATGGATAACAAATGCTGCAACATTTGGCAACACTAAAAAAAAAATCCAATGGAAACAGATTACACGTTATCAACTCCTGTTCAGTTCAAAATGGATTTCAATTACCTGAACTCATCCATGATTGTTAAATAACAGAGTTAAATGAACATTTTCTCTTTCCCTGAGCTTTAAGAATGCTAATTGAAAATTAATGTATAACATTTCTAATTCTTCTTTGAAAACATGTGCTTTGACAGGAGTTGCACTTCAAATGTCACTGGTCAAGTAATAAAGGGCTATTCTGGAATAGGAGAAAATTAATGGAGATGGTTGGACAAGTTTTTTTTAAAAAACTTGTCATTTACCTGAAACTAATGCTCTGTCTTGGAGTACTTAACATTGAGGGCACCATTTAATAGAGGCAGCTACAGCAGCAGAACTGATGAGAACTATGTATCATCTCTTTTTGGGTGGTCAACATATTAAGTGTTAATCAGGAAGAAGACAGGACAGTAACAGGCCATTTTTGGATTTAGTGACGCCAGGGTAGAAACCAAATTATTGATTGCCAATGGGACTGTTGTCATGTGGTCACTCACTGTCAGCACTCATAACACTAACCACATGGGTCCAGTGCTGCAAACTGACCAGTGAATATTGAATCATATTCAGGTAGTAGCCCTGACTTGGTAGTCAATGGCAAAGGAACACTGCTCATGTTTAACCTTGCTAATAGCAGTCCACAAGTGTTTGCGGTCAATGTTTGAACAGAAACCTGCTAAATTTCAAGTGGACACTCTCTGGTGGGTATTTGTGGTACTCTGGGTGGGGAAGAAACTGAAGTGGCTCGACAAAGCCTCAGACTAAAGAATCGTCACTATGACATGCAGTCCAGGATTTTCCAGTAGGGCGACATCCCAACTTTGGGGTCATACACAGGTCACGAGCCTGTGTGGTTAGGCAGTGGGATTAGATGGGAAATATCGCTGGAGACAGCTTCTTAGATGGCCATTGGTGGAACCATTCCAGCAGTCGAATCAGAGGCCTGACAGCTCTGATGATTCAGCAGGACTGGGAGAGGGGAGAATCATCTCCAATAGCAAGACTATGCTGGAGAACCATCCCAGTGAATTACAGCTGTACTGTGATTTCACCGGCCTACACACCTTCCAGCTTTTCATTCCAGTGTTATTAAAATCCTGCTGCTGAGTCTCAGCCAGGAATTATAAACCAAGAACTGTAAATATGAATTGGATTTAAATGATGTCCAGACAACAAAGTAAGACAAAACAGTTAGGATTGAATGAGACAGGCAAGAGACATAGAGATAAATTAAAACTAACTTTTAATTTCTCTTAGCTTTTGAAGGAATGAGACTCTGTATTCATATGGGTAATATAAATATTCCCAAAGGGTCCAGAATTTTCCAGATTTCTTTCCTTAAATAGCCTGGGCTTTCACATAGTTTTTCACCTTCCTAAGAGATTCTGTGGCTTTTGGTTGAATGCAAAATATACATTTTGTAATACACAAAAAACATTGGGTGAGTGGGTCTTTTTGTACCCTTTATCTGGTTTATGTGAACATGTATCAGCTTGAAATACTTGCAGTAATTTGTTCAAATGCAAAGATGACCATCAAAATGGCCACCTGCGTAGGAACAAATGGACCTTGTATTTCTTACTGGGGATTAATGTCCCGAAGCGGGAATGCATTTACGCATCATAGTCAATGTTACTACATTTCATGCATAACAATGTCACTCTCTGCGTAAGAACAGTGTGGGAAGCATAATCCCTCATCTGCAGTTGCATGTGTACAGTTGCCCGACAAACAACTTTGGAGAAAGTGAGGACCACAGATGCTGGAGATCAAAGTCAAAAAGTGTGTTGCTGGAAAAGCACAGCAGGTCAGGCATCATCCGAGGAGCAGGAGAGTTGACATTTCGGGCATAAGCCCTTTATCAGGAATCCTGATGAAGGTCTTATGCTCGAAACCTTGACTCTCCTGCTCCTCGGATGCTTCCTGACCTGCTGTGCCTTTCCAGTGCCATACTTTTTGACTCCATCAACTGTGGAGGCCAGGGACTGCAATCTGCAGGTGGTATGATATAATCCTTCACCTGTGGGTTTGTGAACATTGGGAGCAGTATTTCACTTTTACATTTGACCATTGACTCACAACCAATATCATAAAAAATGATGCAAATAAATCCTATGGTTTCTATCACAATGTGAATTTGTGAAACTTAGTGTGCTTTGCATCATTCATATTCAATTAGACCAAAATATTCATAAAGTTACTTGGAACAGAAATGCCCTCAGATTCTATCAGGTATATTGAGCATCAAATTCTTCAATGAGCATACAGACGCTACAGCGTGCCTGCTGTGATGTATGTTTTCAATGCATAGCAGAGACTGCCTTCAATTTTTCATTTACTTACATTGGAAAGTACTCATTTAATATCTCAAGTCACATCTTGGTCCTCACAAGAATATTTTTCTCCCTGATCAGCTCCAACCTTCCTTTGAATGGTCTTTTTATTAAAAATTGCATTTGTAAATTATCTTTAAGTGTCCTTTAATGGTAGCTGCTAATCTATTGTCATGTCCATTCGTTTCCTCATTTACTTCAGTTTTTAGATGTCTGCTCTTTCTACATTTAAGCCTGAATCTCTGCTGTGTTATGTTATGACACAAGCAATTGTCGAAACCTTATTTCAATCTATATTTCTGTAGTTATCCAGCAAGCCGTCACCCTGGATAACCTACCTTTCACCTTCATAGAAATGTATCTATTTTCCAACTAAACTATTTTCACTTTGAATGCCTCCCATTGTACGATATTGTTTTCCAAATCAATTCCATACAACTGTACCAAATTTCTTTTCAAATTACTGCAGTTAGTTTTCCTTTATTGAAACATTTTTATGCTGAATTGTTCCTTGTCTTTTCCATAACAACACTAAACCTGATGGTTTTGTGATCCATCTTCTCGAAGTGCTTCCTCAATGTAACATGATCTACTGATTCTGCTTCCTTCCTTTTTGGACTGCAAGCACGCTGCTCAAAACACATCTCTTGCACGTATTTCAGCAATTCCTCTATCTCTTTGCTCTTCACACACTTACAATCCCAGACTGTAAATAATCAAAGTTCATATTCCTGCTATCTGGTGGATTATAGTATGTACCTTTAGTTTATAACACCCTTAATATATCAAAATATTCCAGGCACTTCAAATTATTAAACAAAATTTGAGAGCTAACCACATAAGGAGATATTCAGTTTGATGAGTAAAACTCTGGTCAAACAGATATATTTTAAGAAGTACCTAATGGGAGGAGAGAGGTTGCAAGGTGGAGGGGTTGAGAAGAGAATTGCAGAGCCTAAGAGTCTAGGTAGCTGAAACCATGGCCACTAGTTGGGGAGAAAATCAGAGGTGCACAAAAATCTAGAATTGGAGAAGAGAAAAAGTCATGAAGGGTTATAGGACTAGATGAGGTTAGGCATGAAATTTCTCCTGAATTTACAAGAAATAGAGATACTTATAAATTCTAGCATGGCTCGAATAGTTTTTAATTTCATTGTGTTTAAATAGAGTAGTAGTACTTTGAATGGGCAAATTAATATATTTAATTTAAAAAATAACCCATCTCAATAACCACCCTTTTGAAATAGTTGATGAAATTGAGTTATTCCAACTTTTCAAAGTCAGGCTGCAATTCACTGGAGGCCAGCCATATCTGGTTTCCATACAGCTAAACGTATGCTTGCTATGTTTTCATTTGTCTTTGGAATATGGCAATTGTACAACTGTAGTCAAACAAAATTGATTGCTGTGGTCAGCCAACAATGTTATTATTTTTATATCAGGCAACTATCAGGGTGGCAGAAAGTGAATGACATCGAACATGGTCATTTTTCATCCAGCATTGTTGAGCATTTCAGCATTTGCATCAATTGAAATTTTAAATTACATTGCTCGCTTTTCTCCCCTTTGTAGAATCACAGAAATTACAGCACAGGAAAAGGTCATGCATTCAATTCTGCCAGTGTCAGTACTAGCTCCCCAACTGCAGGAACCTAATTATCCTTTCTTATTCATCATTTCCAACCATTTCGCTGATTCCCTATTCAATGATATTATAACTTCTACTTCTGCAGTTTCTTGTATAGAATTTAGTGAATTCATTCACTCCCTATGTAGGAAAGAAGTGTCCTATCTGCTCATCTTTATTTCTCTTGTGATAATTCTTATTGTATGGTTCTTTTATCCTGACTTATGAATCAGTGAAACAATCTCTTACTATTTACCTTAAAATCTTTCATATCTTGAATTGCATAATTTACTATGCAATTTTCACATTCAAATGCCCTGGTAAGTTTTGATGAGTGAAGTATATACCTTGCAATCTGAATCTTTTCTGACTTGCAGCATAGCAGCATGATTGGCTTGACTGCAGTAGCTTTTAGCTGCAGTTTGCAGAAGATTTCCATTCTGTCTTCAGTCCCTGTCTTCAATCCATCAGGTGCAGTAAAATGTCACAAACTAAACTGAACACCTATCATCTAAAACATCTGTTCAAATGTACTTACACTTTGATGATTTACAGTGGCAATTATATTAATCATATCCAAGTCGCAATATGCATAAAAAACAATATGGTGCTGCAAGGCTTTAAGAAATTATTAATTCATGGGAACTGAGTACTGCTGATTAGAACAGCATTTATTACCCATTTCTAATTGCTGGAATGGAGAAGGTGCTGGTGAGTTTCTTCCTTTGAAATGCTGAAGTGCATGTGGTGTAGGTACACCCATAGTTCTGTGAGGAAGTAACAAGATTTTGACCCAGAGACAGTGAAGGATTGGTGATGCCATTTGAAATCAGGTTTGGGAGCGATCTTACAGGTAGTGGCGTTCACTTGCTTCCTCTTCCTGTTCTCGATGGCAAAGGTTCTGGGTTTAAAGAATCCAGTCAAAGGAACCGTGATGAGGAGCTACAATGCACCTTGTAATTATTATACACTGTGCTGCCTTGAGCCTCCATTGTGGAGGGAGGAAATGTTTAAAGTAGTGAATGGCTGCTAATCAGGTAGGTTGGTGGAAAGCATCTTGAGTGTCAATGGAGCTGCATTCATGCAGATGAGTGGAGAATATTCCATTGTACTCTTTACTTATGTCTTGCAGATTGTAGACAGGTTTTGAGGAGTCAGAGGGTGAGTTACTTGTTGCAAAATTTCCAACTTCTGACCTGTTTCTTGCAGCCACAGTGTTTATATTGGCTGGAAGGCTGCTTTGTGAAGCCAACAGTGTGGTTTCTATTCCTGCATTGGCTGAGATTATCATGAAGGACTCATCTTCTCAGCCTCTCCCCTCACCTGAGCCTCAAGTTAAACCACCCACCAATCATCTCTCCCTAATGATGGCCCAATGGTGTGATAAGATTTCGGTGACTTTCATCTTTATTTATATGGTTAGCCCAGTTCAGCTTCTGGTTAGTGATAACCTCTAGGATGTTGATAGGATGTTCAAATCAAAACCAATGAGCAGGATGTGAATATTTTGGGATATTTAAGGGTATTTCTGTGTTGGTAGGTATTTTGATTGGAAAGAGGAAGTCAATTCCAGTGAGATGTGCAACTAATGAGCTGCAAATGTATGCAGAGAGGCCACCCAAAAGTGAGATAGTCATTTTGACATCTATGGAAGGAGGTTTTAATTCTGCAAGTTTAAAATTAATAAAATGTATTTATAAAATAAAATTCATTGAATAATGGAGCTATTATTTAAACTCTATCTTTTTAAGTGATGCAGCATATTGCTGTGCCTATTATGTAGGGTATTTAAATGAGCTAAATGCTCGTTGATTTCTTTAGTCAGTAGTAGCTTTCAGACATACAATAAAAATTGAAGAACACAGTAAGATGCATTTGTTCTAAACCTTTAATTCTTTTTCGCAGTGCTATTGAATCAATCATGATCAATGCAACAGTGTTGTTTTGACATCTGATAAGAGCACAAGTTATCTCTTTATATTTTGTTAAGGTCAGAGCACAATATCATGAAGACTCTGTAGAATACTAATGGGAAGGTAACCTCACATTGTCTGGTACCCTAGCTTGGTCTGAGCTCTGGTAGGCATGGGATCTGAACATCTGCCAATATTTCCAGCTATTTCATTCATATGTGAAAGTGCACAAGATCAAAAGGATTATGTACCAGATATCTGTACTAACTTATAAGTATTTCCAAACCTACCAGGATAAAATTCCTGGATTTGTACATTAAAATTACAACATGAAATAGTCCATTCAGCCTGACCAGTCTAAATCAATATTAACCCCCCAGGCAGATAAGCCATTCCAATCCAACTAACCAATCCTGTGCCTATCTGTCTTCAACCTCCTTCCCTTTGTCCTTCAAAACAACTTAATTCCACTGGTGTGTTGGAGGCTGAGGGATGACCTTAAAGATTTATAAAACTCCTGAGGGCATGGATAGGGTGAACAGTCAAGGTCTTTTTCGAAGGGTAGAGGAGTCCAAAATTGGAGGGGTAGGATTTAAGGGGAGGCAGAGGGAAGATTTAAAAGGGACCTGAAGGGAAACCTTTTCACGCAGAGGGTGATGCATGTATGGAATGAGCTGCCAGAGAAAATGGTGAAGGTGGGTGCAATAACAACATTTAAAAATTATCTGGATGGATACATGAATAGGCAGAGTTTAAAGTGATATGAGCGAAATGCTGGCAAATGGGATAAGATCAGTTTAGGACATGTGGCAGACACGGCTGAGTTGGGCCCAAGGCTTTGTTTCCGCGTTGTATGACTCTATGTTGATACAGTTTGCCAAAATCACTTGTTTAGGGAGTGGACATCCCACAGTCATAACACTCTGTGAAGATACTTTTCCTGTCTTCTGTTCTCAATTGCTTACATTTAATATAATTTTGTGTCTCATTCTTGGCCCCTTGTACTTAACATTTCAAATAGAGGAAACAGTCAATTTCTATCTGCCCTGATGGCATTATTTCAAAATGTTAAGTATTACTATCATATTGCACTATAAGCTGTAATAAAAACAGAAAATGCTGAAAATTCTCAGCATGTGATATCTATGAAGAGTGAACAAACAGAATTAATGGGTTGAATCTTTCATTCAGCCTCAGCCTCAGTGTGTGCACCAACTTTGTGAGGGTGCCTCACAAGTTACATTAAAGGGAAATGCTTACTGCACTCTGATTCCCTCCCCATCCCAAACCCATATTCCCCTTTTACCTCACCAATTTACCAGTTTGAGAATGGGAATGCAGCAGCTACTGGTTCACGGGTGGCAGCTCAGTGCACCAGGATCAGGTCACAGCTTTTGCCACCTAGATGCCACTTTCGTGCTGAGGGGAAGCAGGCCACTTATGGCAGAGGGTTGTCCTATAGGTCAGAAAGCAAGGCAGAAACATGTGACCGTAGCAACACAGTGAAGTGTCAGGGTGAAGGGGTGGCCAGTGGATTACATCTTGCTACCTGGCGCAGTGTTGTGTCAGCATCAGAACCGGTACCTGTACCTGGCAAGCACAAAACATGTGCATGAAAAGCACGGTGACCTATCCACAAGAAGGCTATCACCACAATCAACTCAGGGGCTGGCTGGTTTCTAGTTTAGAGCCTTGGCTATGGTCAATTGAGTATTTACTCCAACTCAAGTCACGGATCAATGACCTTTCAGTCTGAATATTGGGCCACTGTTTGTGCTGAATGTCAAGCAAAATCACCTTGGGGGTTTAATGATTTGTCTGGGGAGGAATGGGCCTTGCTAGCCAGTTGTTGGGGGTAAGGGAAAGGTGTGTGTACAGAACCCAAGGGGTTTCTAGGGTATAACTGGCATTGAGGCAGCTCCCTTCTATGGATTGCTCTGGTTATATCCTCTAGTTGAGGGAATGGTTTACAGTCAAAAGGGCAATTGAATCGGGTGGGATATCATAGGATGGGGGAGGTGACTGATTGGTCTCAAAGAGTGGGGAGTCAAGGCAAGTCATTGTCAGTCTGACCTTGATATAGTGATGTGAGAGGGTTTGCAAGGGTGTCAGGAACTGAAGGTAAGGCATTATTGATCATAACACAGGGGCTCAATTGAAACAAGGGGAGAATGAAGAGTCATTGGGGTGTTACATCCAAAATTAGTGGGTTACATAGTCTCCTTTTATAGTCCCATTCCTTCACTGGTAACAACAAATGTTAGATTTAACCAGCTGGTAGTATGGACAGTTATAAAGGTCTCAAAAGTTGTGGTGCAGTGTTGGTGTCCCTACCTGGTCAGAAGATCAAGGTTCAAATCGCACCTTCTCTGGAGTTGTCTTGTAGCATACCTGAACAGGTTGATTAAAAATATTCATATATTTATTGGTCTCAGACTGTGTCAGATACTGTATTATGAAAATATCAGCCAGGTTTCTATAGTCAACAATAATTCAGTTTTTATCAAAATCAAACTTCCTCAAACAAAGATTCAAAGATTCACAAACAGTTTCAACTATGAAAATATATATAACTACCCTTCCTTCTTCACATATGTATCTCCTTCAGTTCACTTTAGTCTTTTGAATGCTTTGTGTGACCCATCTTCTTGAAGTCGGACTGCACTTATCCCAAGTCACAATTCTCAATATGTCCTGATGGAACTTGATGTCACAATCTTTTGATGAACCACTATTCACTCTTCATCTGCGCATCTGTGCTGGAGGTCTCCCCTTTTACGCCACAGCATTAGGGAGCTCCCTCTGGTTCAGCTTCAGTTTAGGATACAATCAATAGCTCCCCACATAGTGCCCTTCCTGAACATGAAAGGGTTCCAAACCCTTAATACTCAAATTATTTGTGATCACAGCAGACAGATAGTGCAAGACTGCACTAGATATTCAATGGGTTTCTGTGTCTCCTGAGATCTGGACCACTCAGAGTTGCTAATCTCCTTCAAAGGCCCTCTGTCTCTGGGCAAAAAGAAATGTCTCCTCCACAGTTGGTTGATGACATCTCCTAAGGAGTCTGCAGACTGTTGCCAAAGAGGAATATAATGCTGCCTAATGCTTCCATCAGGGTCTGTCATCAACTGGACCACAGGCTTTCTGAAAATAGATTCCAGTGCCACACAATATACCCAGACAGATTGTCTTGCATTTTTGCTTTGTACTATGTCCCTCCAATCTCCATTTCCAAAGTAGTTGAGGAGAAGATGCAGGAATGAGAGGAAACCTTTGAGGGGGAAGGTGAAGGTGAATCTGAGGTTCCTGAAGTAGGCCAGGAAGACCATCAAAGAGAGGAAGAGAATGCAAGCATCCATTGAGACAGATGGCTGAGAGAGAACCTTATAGCGCACTGCTCCCAGGACAGTTGAGCTGGATTGAGTCTTATTCTGCTCATAAGTTATTCTGCTCTCTGTGGGCACAAGGATTGGGTTTGAGTTCTCTTGTCCACCTCAGCCCTTGCCATTGATGGCTGGAGTGATGGAGTACAGGTTGAAGTGCATAAACTGCAGACACTGACCAATCTGCCACGTTTTGTGTGAAAGGCAGCCACAGCCGTTCTCATGAAAGGGGACAAACATACACATGCTGGAGCCATCACTGCCGTGAGAGCGTGAACAATCTCCTCCAACTTTAGTTCCAGTCTATCCAGTGCCTCTGCCATGCCTGCCTAATGTTCTCCTGCCTCTGTGTGCAGGTTGACCATTTCTGTTCAAGTCGACTATAGAAACACAACATCTGCATGGGACTCAGCATGATTCCTGAGCTTCAGCAGTCCTCCATGTATCAGTGATTTCAAGTCCTTCCTATGGACACTTGTCAGTGATGTGCTCATCAGACTGTGTCTTCAAGCCTGCTCGAGCTGATATCCATCCTCAAGTGACTGGATCTGTGCTAGTGGAGGGTGCAGGTGAACGCATTGTTAATGGGTCCTCTGAGGATTCAAAGACTTACTCCTCAGAGGTGTTGCAGGCACAGAGGGGACCCAAGCTGCAGCCTCTTCCATTGATGGCTGTCACTAGTGTCTGCAGAGGGAAGAGAAAAGCTTGATGCAGCAAAGTTGCAGAATAACTTAAGTAGAGCTATGAGTTTGCACATCTGAAAAGAGTAGAGGTGTTTGTTACATACTTGGTTGATACTGAGGTGGATATAAGCTCTTGAGTGCACAACATGTATTGGACATTGAGGTTTGTATTCTGGGGCTTTATGAGCAGCCTGTGCTGTGCTAGAATTAGAGTGTTATAAGTGAGAGAAGATGGTGTCACTTATCATTGTGGAACACATCAGATCACTAATTTGTTTCTGGCATTGTTTGTGATCCATTTTATGGGGTCCATTGGCACTGACCTGTACTGCCACCTCATCCCAGGCCAAAGAGGTTTGATGGAATAGCCTCCTCGTGCCATTCTCAGGGGAGGCTGTCCCTTTTCTCAGTGAGCCAATCCAGCAGCAAAGCAGCATCACTAAAACTGGCTGCCAGTTTCTGCTCCTTTGCTCCACTTCTTACCTGTTGGAAGTGACTATCATAGGCTCCCAGTTATTCCTGACGTGTTCCTGAAGTTGCTGGCTTTCAGTGAGTCAAATGGTGTCCAGCTCCCCTTTAAATGTGGTGCTAAATGCTTCGACCTTGGAAGATTCCATCAAATGCTGGAACTTCCTTTTTGCTTTGTCACATATGATTCACCAAATCATTTGTACAACATCTCAGTTGCATAGATAATAACATGAAAAACATGAGATGCTCACTCACTCCAGAAATTGGCAGATTTCATGCTTTCTAAGACACTCACTGCCAAAATTGAAAATCTTTAAGTCAAAATTGAAAATCTTGAACATTGACATGTTTTGTCTTCCTGGGTTGCTGAGTATTTCCAGCAATTTCTGTTTTTATTTCATATTTCTAATTTCCATGATATTTTACTTTAGTGCTTTGTATTCTAATTCTGCAAAATAAAAAGTCATGATTTGGAGGTGCTGGTGTTGGACTGAGGTGTACAAAGTTAAAAATCACACAACACCAGGTTATAGTCCAACAGGTTTAACTGGAAGCACTAGCTTTCGGAGCGCAGCTCCGTCATCAGGTGATTGTGGAGTATAAGATTATAAGACACAGAAGTTATAGCAAAAGTTTACAGTGTGATGTAACTGAAATTATATATTGAAAAAGACCTGGATTGTTTGTTAAGTCTCTCATCTTTTACAATGACCATGTTGGTTTCAGTTCTTCCATATATACATTCCAAAACCTTTTTCTAAAAGTTATATTCATAACAACTGGTGTCATGTTGGCTCAGATAACATATTGAAGGTGTGAGTTGCCCTGTGTGAGACTGTCTGTGCCACAACGGTCAGGCTGATTCTAATCTAAAAAACAGATTTACAGAATCTTACATGGATTCATGCAGTTTTTGAGCAAAATAAAATGTAATTCTGCGAGTACAAATTCACCCCACAAACGTCTGTGTGTGTGTGCGTGTGTGTGTGTAAAATGCAATGGGGTCACCTGTAGTGTGACATGGACCCAAGGTCCCGGTTGAGGTCATCCCCATCCAAATGTTTCTTTTTACCTCTATATTTTCTCAGCAGCCACTATTCTAGTAAATCTCTGTTGGAATTTTTTTAATATCCTTTCCATGGAGTGGAGGCCAACACCACACTAACTTAGGGTATTCTAACTTAGGGTATGATTGAAGTTTTAAATGGCTTGTCGTTGCCTCTTAGCTTTATTATTGTTTTCTTCAGGTGACTAAATCAAGGATCCAGTGAACGTTTTGTACACCTTCGCCAACTTGAGGTGACGCCCTTTATGTGAAGTGAACCTGTATATCTCAAACTTTGTTTTCCTCCAGCTCCAATTCTTTTTCCATTCAGAATACATTTACTATTGTTCACTTTGCTGCAAAATTGCATCAACTCAAGATTTAACACAGATAAATGTATCTAGAGCATTTTAGCCCATTCTCATTCTTATAGGTCATGTTTTTGCACATTGTTCTTGTCTTCTAAGAAATTAACACTATCTTCTATTTTGCAATCATCCACGTATTTTGGTACCAACCCTTCCAACCTATATTCAAATAATCCAACAGAAGAGGTGCCAGACCTAAGCCGTGTGGGACATCAACATTAACATAATGAAAAGTTGCCCTTAACTTCCGTTTTGTTTCTTCCCTTCTAAACAATTTATAATAGCTGATATACCACTTTTAATTTCTTACCCATTAATCTTTTCTCGTAATCTTCTGCTCCATTGTCAAGATTGTTTCAAGTCTATACATATTGCATCATTCCATTTGTGTTCCATGTCAACTACCTCTCAAAGAATTCTATGAATTATGACAAGCACAATAGTCCTTTCTGAAATCTACGCTGGTTAGATCTAACAATTTTTGCTTATCTGGGTATGTGGTATGTAGAGGTTGTATTCTTACATTGCTGTCTGATGCTGCTCTAATAACAAAAATGTCAAACATATAAAATGTCAGAAACAGGCTTATTACTTATTACAATATACAATTTAATTCTGCGGTGAAAATGAATTATTTTTACTAGAATGAGCTTGGAGACATTTTTAACCTAACACAACATCAGTGAAGTGGGTACAATTCTAGGTTTAATGCTGTCTTGAAATAAATCGTGAGTATCTTTGGGCAGGATGTAGCACTGTGATTTCCCTCGCTGTTAGCCATTTCCTGCCAAAGGAGTTAGCTTAAAATTATTCATGAAACCATTGAGCCTTGTTTTAAACCATCCGCTGCAGATTACCTGCACTTCTAACGTCCAAGACACATATCATTGATGCTAGTTTCCAAAGTCTGAATTCTATAGCAGCAGCTTTTGCCAGAAGATGCATCTTCCAGGACCTTCATAAATTAGATCATAGAATCCCTACAGTGTGGAAACAGGCCCTTCGGCCCAACAAGTCTACACCGACCCTCTGAAGAGAAACCCACCTAGACCCATTCCCCTACCCTATTCTTCTGCCTTCAAAGAGGAATCTCGATTATCCAAATATCAATTATCCGAATTTTGGATTATCCGAAGGAGATCTCAAGGTCCTGATAGAAACATTACGTTAAAGAGCTGTTTCAACCCTGATTGTGTCTTTTGTTGACAGATTAAAAATGAACTCGGATCACTGAAATGCTGCCAAGAACAATCCTGGACAGTCCTGGCACCGTCCCCAAATGACTGACTGCCCGCCCTCTCCCTCTCCCTCTCCCTCTCCCCCCACACTGTCCCTGGAATTTGACATAGGGGTGGACCCTAAACCCATCTTCCCCAGATAATCTCTCCAACATTGTCCTGCTCAAAATGTTGCGGTAAAAAGTTTTGTGTATGTGTTTGTGTGTGTGTGTGTGTACGCGTGCACGCTATTTGGAGACTTACCCCACAATACAGCAGCAGTCTTACTGTTGGTATACAGTCCAGCTGCCCCAGAGGAGGCAAGGGCATGGATAGGAGTTGGACAGTGGGTGGGGGTGAATAGGGTGACCGGGGTTGGGTGTAGAGCAGGCGGGAGACAGTGTTGGATGGGGTTGAGGCGGGGGGGAGCAGACTGCATTGAGTGGTGGGTGGGTGCTCGTGCACAGTGTCCTGAATGGGGAGTGATTTCACAGAAAACTCCAAGCCCCAGAGGAAATCAATTAACCGAATAATCAATTATGTGAACGAATAGTGCTCGCCCATCTCGTTCAGATAATTGAGATTCCTCTGTACTCCTAACTAATGTACCTAACCTCCACATATCTGAACAATGTAGGCAATTTAAAATGGCCAATCCACCTAACCTGACTGTGGGAAAAAAACAGATTTTGGATTAGTGGTGCTGGTAGAGCACAGCAGTTCAGGCAGCATTCGAGGAGCAGCAAAATCGATTCCTCATACATCACACGTGACATCACTTCCGCCCCTCACATCATTGCTGATGTCACGCGGTCAGTGACTTCCGCCACCCCTACTGCCATGTCTGCCACCACTTCCACCCCCACCAACGCCACTCACCTGCATTCTGCTGACACATCCCCCACATATCCCACTGTCACCATTCCCGGCCCCCAGAAACCTGAGGGGAACACCACCCCTGCTCATGACTCTACCCCCATTCCCTCCACCATCACACCCACTCCAGGTACTGGCTCCAACACCACTCCCAGCTCTACACCCATACCAGCTCCCAGTTCCC
>NC_057737.1:30420497-30451712 GCF_004010195.1 Chiloscyllium plagiosum
CTCCCCCCTCTCCTCCCTGACCTATCACCTTCATCTCCTTCCCCACTGACCTATTGTACTCTATGCCACTTTCTCCCCACCCCCACCCTCCTCTAGCTTATCTCTCCACGCTTCAGGCTCTCTGCCTTTATTCCTGATGAAGGGCTTTTGCCCGAAACGTCGATTTTGCTGCTCCTCGGATGCTGCCTGAATTGCAGTGCTCTTCCAGCACCACTGATCCAGAATCTGGTTTCCAGCATCTGCAGTCATTGTTTTTACCCTGTGGAAGAAAACCAGAGCACCCGGAGGAAGCCAACACAGACACGGGGAGAATGTGCACACAGACAGTCACCTGAGATTGGAATCAAACTTGGGTCCCTGGCGCTGTGAGGCAGCAATGCTAACCACTGGGCCGCAGTGCCACCCCACATTCATAGGTCAACAGCTGGGAAAGCCAATTTTCCATCAAATCTTGGTGAATCTGGTACTTACAATAAAATGCATGAGACATGTACATTAGTTCGGAGAACTTTTCATCTCATACCCTCATGAAGGATAAAAGCAATTTGGATGTGAAATATCATACTTACATATAACCCTTGACCATGATTAATTGTTTCAAGTAGACATTAAATAAAGAACTTAGCATAATTTTTTCTAATATCTGGCTCGAATAGGATGTTAGACCATTGGGCCATCCAATTAATCAATGACTGATCGGCGCCGTGACTCCACTGAAACATCTGTTAAATCCATTATGAGTGGTTCAGTAAGACCATTCCTGAATGAACTGTCTAAAGAACAAAGCTGCAGTTGGTGAAGAAACTAACAAGAGGGAAAGACCTGGAGCTCTCTCTTCACATTGAGACACAATTACGATGATAAATAGAGTTTGAACAGATCGAGCAACTCACAGCTTGTACATCTATTAGGCGCTGTAGGCTATCAGCAGCAACAGCATCCAACCACAATCTCTAAATTTATGGCCGGGCACTTCCCATTTCTACCATTACCTTCAAGGATCACCACTGGTTCAATGAAAAGTGCAGGACAGCATGTCAGGAACAGCACCAGGCACATCTAAAAACAAGATGTTGAACAGATGAAGCTAGCATGCAGAAGACTAATTGTGTGTTAAATAGCAGCAGCAGCATAAATAGATTTAAGCAATCGCACACCCAATGGATTAAATCTAAGTCCTACAATCCTGTCACATACAGGTGTGAATGGTGGTGGGCAACAATTAATAGGAGGAAGAACCTCCACTATAACCCCATCTTTAATGATGAGGGAACCTAATGACATCAGTGCAATAGTCAAGACTGAAGCATTTGCAACCATCTTCAGCCACAAAGTGCCGAATGGATGATTCATCTCAGTCTTCTCTAAAGGTCCCTGGCTACGTGTTCACGATCCTCTCCAACTGAAGTAAGACCTGTACAGCGTCCAGGGTTGGGCTGATAAATGGCAACTTACATCTGTGCTGCACAAGTGTCAGGCAACGACCTTCTCCAACAAGGGAGAATCTAACTTGATATTCAATGGCAACCAATTTATAGCATGAACGCCATAATATTGTTAAAAAGCACATTCGATGACAGTTATTTATTTAAAAAGTTAAGTGAGCTGATGTCAGCGCCAACTCCTTATGTTATGTCAGAGAATGCAGGTATGATTAGGGAAGAGGCAGACTTGAACCCTGCACATTTTCACATGCATTTCCCCTGCTATAAACATTCCCAGCAGGAGGCGATAAAATCCACTAGATTGTTGTCAGTGTCTGAAGTAGTTCTTCTGAAAAGATGGCAGTCAATTTTAATGTAGAATTGTACAAGTATTTGAGGAACTTAAATGGTTATGGGCAAAAAGTGTGGAGGGGGGGAATAAGCTGAAACAAATTAATCATTCAAATGAAATAAAAAACAAAGAACTGCGGATGCTGGAAATCAGAAACAAAAACAGAAATTGCTAGAAAAACTCAACATGTCTGACAGCATCTGTGGACAAAAAGTATACTTAATGTTTCAGGTCCAGTGATGCTTCAGAACTGATTGTAATTCAGAAAAAGGCGAGGGGAGTGGGTATCGAGTAAACAATTTGTGGAGATGGAGCCCAGAGGGAGAAAAAAAACAGCTAGGCAGACAAAGGAGTGGGTAAAAGTCAGCTTGGGAGAATCATTAGCTGCTAATGGGGACTATTAGTGTCAGACAGTGGGTTATTTGTTGTTGCGACCCATGTGATGACAAGGCCTGATGTGTAGGAGTTGGGTTAAGGACATGGGAGAAGGGACTCAGGCCCTAAAATGATTGAACTCGATATTGAATCTTGAAGGCTGCAGGGTGTCAAGCAGAAAATGAGGTACTGTTTTTCCACTGCAGCAAGCCGGAGACAGAGATGTTGGCATGGGAACACAGTGGTGTGTTGAAGTGGCAGGCAACGGGAAGCTCAGGGTCATTTTTTGCAGACAGAATGTAGGTGTTCTGCAAAGCAGTCCCCCCGTCTACATTTTGACTTCCCAGCGTAGAGGAGATCATATTGTGAGCAGCGAATGCAGTTGGACTAGATTGAGTGATGTACAGGTAATTCACCCTTTCACTGAGAAGGTGTGTCTGGGGCCTTGGATAGTGAGGAGGGAGGAAGTAAACAAGCAGATGTCACACCTTCTGTGATTGCAAAGCAAGTAGGGGTGGGGTGAGGTTATGTGAATGGAGGATAAGTGGACTAAGGTGTCCTGAAGAGAAGGGTCCCCTGCAGAAAGCTAACAAGGGAGGGGAGAGGAAGGGCAATATGGGTCTATTGGCAGCATACTGCTGGAGGTGGTGGAAATGGTGGCTAATGATCCTTTGGATGTGGACGCTGGGCGAGGGTGGTAAGAACCAGGGGGACCGAACGCTCATGTGGGAGGAAAGAAAAGGGGCAAAGATCGAAGTGTGAGAGATGGGTCAGACATGACTGAGGGCTCTGTCAACCACACTGTCACCATGTAGTGAGTGTTAAAGGGGAAGATGTCCTATTGAAAGAAATGATGGAAATGAAACTCAGGAAGAGATGTAATAATGAACTACTGTCTAACTATTACCCACTTTACACGTCTGCACAAAATCAAATTCCAATCCAGTCTGTGGTAGATGTAGTAATCTGCTTTCCATGTTTTCTGCTGCTGTCATGCTTCACTTTGTTATGACGCATCAAAATGATTATTTTTAATGTGAAATAATTATTCTGGAAAATCTCCACTCACTGGAGGCACTGCAGCATGAAGCTCCCGAACACAAGAATTTCAACGATTAAGCTTAATAATTTGACACAAATTTCCTCAGAATGTCTTCAACAGTGTCAAAAAGCTGGCAAACCAATTCATTCACAGGAATGGCAGATATTGAAAGATGCAAAATGAGGTGTGTTTGAAAATTTATGAAGAGGTTGCATTCATCACAAGGATTGAGAAAGTATATTGCCACTAGATTGAAAACTAGCTAATATTTTGCCCTTTTAAAAATATAAAATAAATCTAAGTATCTACAAACCAATGAGGTAAATGGAATAGATTTCCAGGTATGCCTAAAAGTGAAACAGAAAGCGATGGAGAATCTGAGCAGAAGTGGCAGCACCTGTGGAGAGGAAAACAGGGTTAACATTTTGAGTCTGTTGTGACTGCTCAAAACCCAAAAGGTGAAGCTGCAACACAGGACAACTTGCATGCCAAACAGCAGAAACAGAATGTGATAGACAGGGCTGTAATTTTCATAACCGTTGGATCAGATCTAAGCTCTGCAGTTCTCCCACATCCAATCAGAAAGATTAGATTAGATTCCCTACAGTGTGGAAACAGGCCCTTCGGCCCAACAAGTCCACACAGACCTTCCGAAGATCTGCCCACCCAGACCCATTCCCCTGCATTTATCCCTGACTAATCCACCTAACACTACGGACAATTTACCATGGCCAATTCACCTAACCTGCACATCCTTGGACTGTGGGAGGAAACCGGAGCACCTGGAGGAAACCCACGCAGACACGGGGAGAATGTACAAACTCCACACAGACAGTTGCCCGAGGCTGGAATTGAATCTGGGACCCTGGTGCTGTGAGGCAGCATTGCTAACCACTGAGCCACTGTGCCGCCCACTGGTGGTGAACAATTAAACAACTCAGTGCAGGAGAAGGCTATATAAATATCCTTTTCCTCAGTGATGGGGAAGTCAGCACATCTGTACAAAATAAAAGGTTGAAGTGTTTGCAACAAGCTTCAGCCAGAAGTGTTGAATGGATGATCCACCTTGGCCTCCTCCAGCTGTCCTCCAGCAGTACAGATGCAAATCTTCAGCCAATTTGAATCACTCCATGGTATCAAAAAATGGCTATAGATACTGGATACTGCAAAGACTTTGGGCCCTGACAAAATTCCAGCAGTAATACTGAAGACATGCTCCAGAACTTGCCAAACGCCTAGCCATTCTTTTCCAATACAACTGCACACTGATATTTACTTGACAATGTGGAAAATTGCCCAGGGATGCCCTGTATACAAGAGCAGGACAAATCCAACCTGACCAGTTATAACCCCATCATTCTATGAGACTAACTAAGCTTGGGATACCTGGTTGGCCTGGATGAGTTGGACCAATGGATATGTTACACTGCTGAATGATTCTGTGACAGTATGACCCTATGATGGAAGTGCCCAACTACAGCTTGGGTTCCATGAAGGCCAGGAAGCTTCTCATGCATTATCGCCTTGGTTCAAGAATGGCAAGAAAAGCTGAAATTTAGAGGGGAGATGAGAGTTCCTCCCCCGGACATCAAGGCTGCATTTGACCAAGTGTGAGTCTGAGCAAAATTTGGGTCATGGGAATGAGAATGCATTTATCTGCCAGACCATGACAATCTCCAAGAAGAGAGAATCAGACTATTGCATCTTGACATTCAATGCCATTACCATTTCAGAATCCTCTGCTATTAAAATCCTAGGCATCACCATTGACCAGAAACTGAACTGTCAATACTGTGGCTACCAGAGTAGGTCAGGCACTGGGATCGCTGTGGTAAGTAACTCACCTTCTGACTTTCCAATGCTTGTAAAAAATCTGCAAATCAGAATGACAAGTCAGGATATGATAGAATACTTTCCATTTGCCTGCATTAGTGTAGCTCTAACAACACTCAAGATGCTCAACAACATCCTGAACAAAGTAGTCTTGCTGGTAGGCACCGCTTTCAACATGCATCCATTCACCATATTCACATTCATCTCTCATGTGCTTGCCAAATTGGTCACTCTTACAAGACCAATATATGCCTGCATTATTTCCGAAACCTGCATATATTGCATTTCTAGTGCATTATGGATTGCTATATGGTCATCAGTGGTGGGAAGAGATGGAGCGAACTGTCCCTGACCAAGTGATTTTGATGCACATCACAATTTTCTTTACACTCTTGGAGATTCTAGTCAGGTTCTTTCTAACTTGCCTATAATCTTCAGATTTGTTTAATGTAAGACTTTGATAAGTAATCAGTATTTTTTCAATAATCACTGCTGGCTGGGGCCTGTGATTTGCAGTTTTACTTTCTTCCAGCCCTGTTCCTTTTGTGATGTTTAAACATGCCTTCAGTTGCCTTCTTTGAGGTTTGCTGCCCTTTAATGTTTTGATGCTTGGCCCCCAAGAGCCCACTCACTTATTTGCTTTGAAACTGGCCTTGGATTTGGATGAGCACTTGATTCCTCTGAAGCTACCTCCATTCACCTCTGAGCAATTGTGTAGCTGAGGATTAGGCATTTAGTATTCCGGTGTGATTGGTGTTATTAAAAGGGGCTTTACATTCAATTCAGTCGAGTACTTTACAGTTTGCGTTTTGCTGCAAAGAATTCATCCTGGTCGATCATTCACCTCTAATGGATGGATTTTATGTTATTACTTGTGTCATTTTCCTCACATTAATATGATTAGCTGGTAACAGCTGCTAGTAATTAGCAAGCTATTTAACACAAACATTAAGTTTATTTAATTATGCTTGTAATTGA
Source organism: Chiloscyllium plagiosum (assembly GCF_004010195.1). NCBI lineage: Eukaryota > Metazoa > Chordata > Chondrichthyes > Orectolobiformes > Hemiscylliidae > Chiloscyllium > Chiloscyllium plagiosum. The sequence goes on from NC_057737.1 coordinate 30,426,502, forward strand.
AAGGCAAAATTGTGTATATTTCCTGGACTGATCTTCCCCTGACTAGTTTCCATTTATATAGTTCCCTCTATGATCTCAGGTTGTCCCAAAGCACTTCCCAATTGATGAATACAGTTGAAGTACAGGTGCTATTGCAATGTTGAGAAACACAGTTATTCACTTCACCACAGCAAACTCCCATCAACAGCAGTGAAATAATAATCAAACAATCTGTTTAAGTCATGTTAATAGTTATTTCTTTTTCCATTAATTTTCTTTTTCTTGCTGTGTGTGTGGCCATTCATTTGTAAATAACTGCTGCTTGCATTAGGGAACAAAACTTCCATGCTTTACATGTGGAAAGTAAACTTTGTAATGAGAGCAGAGAATTTCAGCTTAATTGAAACTCAAAGGCTGATAGGTTACCACTGTCAGATATATTTTTCCTTGTGTCTGAATTAGAATTGATATTACCAGAGAATGATGCTTAGCGAAGTCAAAAATAAAATGAGAGGATTGAAAATTGCTGTTAGAGTGTACGGTTTTTTAAGATAGGAAATTGCTGTTTCATCTTCAATGAAAACATAACATACACAGGCCAATTAGCATGTGGCTAAAAGACAACCAAGTTCTTTTTTCTGTCCAAGTAAAGCAGTGAAACTTTAACACATTATTGAAACAAGCACACACTGAACAAGTGGGAAATATGATAAAATGGTGAATTGGAAAACCTGCATGAGAGTAAGGGTTGGTGTTACTATTGGGACAACTGCAAAATTACCAATATATTTCATGATTATCCCCAAAATTCAAAAGGTTTTGAAGCAAGACAAGATAAACAAAGAATAAAAGGGACGTGTAAGGGCCAATTTTTTCACGCAGAGGGTGATGTGTGTGTGGAATGAGCTGCTGCAGAAAGTGGTGGAGCCTGGTACTATTATAACATTTAAAAGGCATCTGGATGGGTATATGAATAGGAAGGGTTGAGAGGGACATAGGCCAAGTGCTGGCAAATGGGACTAGATTAGGTTGGGATTTCTGGTCAACATGGATGAGTTGGACTGAAGGGTCTGTTTCCATGGTGTACATCTCTATGACTCTATGCAGCAGTTAAATGATCTCAAGAGACAATTTTAAAAGACTTTAGAATTTAGGAACAGAGAAAAATAAGTCTCTATGAATTTCACTCTTACCAGGCGATGGTAATCAGGCCAGATTAATACTTCGTCTGCAACTTTTTTTTCACCAAGGACACCTACACATTCAGGCAAATGTTCTGGGCAAAGTGCTGAAGTAAACATACTTAAAGATTCAGGTTTGATCCTGGCTACTGCCCCTGACAGTAATTAATGGCTGCTTGGTTAAGTGATCACTTTTCTCAATGTTTTAGCCTGCCATCACTTTCCTGAGGTATCCAGCTGAGGCAGGTAGTGTCTTACTAATGCATGTAAGTTGGATCATTTGGAGTAATTAGAAGTCCAGTATTATTACAGTGGATCCAAGAAAGAAATAATGAGTCTTAATAAGTATCCTGTTTTTGGGCCCATTATTCCACACCCTTAACTTTGGCCCCCTCAATCATGCATTCTTTAAAATTGATTTCCATTTATATTTGACATCTTGACCTGAAGTTAATATTTTGAAGAAGTACTTGCTTCTTATTTTAAGCCAATTTTCACAAGTTCAGAGAGGTGTATTTTCTAACTACTACCTGATTGGCAAGTTATTTACAGTGTTTTGATGAAGCATACATTATCCATACTTCTTTACAGACTTTATATTGTGAGGTGAGATATATTGACATCACTGCCTCCTCAACATCCTCCTGCATTAATTGTTTTGCAAGACACACTGACTGAAATATACAAAGATGTCTTGCAGATTTTTAACTATTTTTGTACCTGCTCTATTGTAGTTGTTTACTTTTAACACACCCCAATACAGAGATCATGATTCATTTACAGCAATAGATTAAACTTATTCATTCCTTCAGTTCACAAGAAATCATAGTGGAGTTGAAAGGAACTCACAAATGCTCCCAGATTTGCTGAGTTTCTCCAGCACTTATCAATTTTATTTCAAATTAAAGTTATTGCTTTAGTTAAATACTACCTTTTTATGCAAAATGCAATGTCAGTCATGATTAATGTATATTTACACTGCCTTTTCAAATTTATCATATCAACATTTAACATTGTTATACATATGAGAGAAAATCCATTTAATCTTCCCACAAATCAGCAGGTGAAGGTTACATCAACTCCCAACACCAATGCTTAATTCTTCTCTATTACCTTTTGGTATCATAATGCAAGAATACAAAAAAGAGAGCAGGAATAGATCATATGGTCAGTTAGCTCATCTCAGAGCAACTGTCCACTGCACTATAATCCTGCTCCACAATCACCTGATGAAGGAGCAGCGCTCCGAGAGCTTGTGCTTCCAAATAAACCTGTTGGACTATAGCCTGATGTTGTGTGATTTTTAACACTGCACTCACTAGTAATGGAAGCAGTCCTCGTGCTGAACTATTGCGACTTCCAATTATTAGAAAGCTAGAAATTAAGTCATCTGCACAAGTAATAACCACCCAATAGTGTAATTTAGACTTTACAAAACACCAGTAATTTCAGATTGACCATCCATTTTTCATCATCTACTACTTTTGTTATCAAAGATTCTGTGCAATTGTCCAAAGTCAGAATCACCACTACCATAGTTATGTAACATTTCCCATTTTGTCTTAAAATTGACTTCATATCATGTGACTCCAAACCCACAGCAATGTGGATGACTCTCAACTGCCCTCTGGGCAATTAGAGATGAGCAATGAATGCTGGCCACCAATGCCCATAATGCCGTGAATTAATAAAACAGTGGCTCTGGCATTCACCACAGTACTCGACCAATCTCTCCAAACCCATCACTGAAATATGATTCAATAAAGTGAGGGCAGGTGACTGAGGTGTCAGTGGGGGAGCACTTTGGAGCCAGTGACCATAATTCCATTAGATTTAAAATAGTGATGGAAAAGGATAGACCAAATCTAAAAGTTGAAGTTCTAAATTGGAGAAAGGCCAATTTTGATGGTATTAGGCTTTCAAAAGCTGATTGGGGGCAGATGTTCGCAGGTAAAGGGACGGCTGGAAAAAAGGAAGCCTTCAGAAATGAGATAACGAGAATCCAGAGAAAGTATATTCCTGTCAGGGTGAAAGGAAAGACTGCTAGGTATGGGGAATGCTGGATGACTAAAGAAATTAAGGGTTTGGTTAAGAAAAAGAAGGAAGCATATGTAAGGTATAGATGAAGTGAATCCTGAGAAGAGTATAAAGGCAGTAGGAGTATACTTAAGAGGGAAATCAGGAGGGCAAAAAGGGAACATGAAATAGCTTTAGCAAATAGAATTAAGGAGAATCCAAAGGGTTTTTACAAATACATGAAGGACAAAAGGATAACTAGGGAGAGAATAGGGCCCCTCAAAGATCAGCAAGGCGGCCTTTGTGTGGAGCCACAGAAAATGGGGAAAATACTAAACGAGTATTTTGCATCAGTATTTACTGTGGAAAAGGATATGGAAGATATAGAAAGTAGCAAAACAGATGGTGACACCTTGCAAAATGTCCAAATGACAGAGGAGTAAGTGGTGGATGTCCTGAAATGGGTAAAGGTTGATAAATCCCCAGGACCTGATCAGATGTACCCTAGAACTCTGTGGGAAGATAGAGAAGTGATTGCTGGGCCTCTTGCTGAGATATTTGTATCATTGATAGTCACAGATGAGGTGTCGGAAGACTGGAGGTTGGCTAACGTGGTGCCACTCTTTAAGAGGGTAATAAGGACAAGCCAGGGAACTAAAGACCAGTGAGCCTGACGTCGGTGGTGGGCAAGTTGTTGGAGGGAATCCTGAGGGACAGGATGTACATGTATTTGGAAAGGCAAGGACTGATTAGGGAGAGTCAACATGGCTTCAGTAAGGCATTCGACAAGGTTCCCCATGGGAGACTGGTTAGCAAGGTTAGATCTCACGGAATACAGGGAGAACTAGCCATTTGAATACAGAACTGGCTGGAAAGTAGAAGGCAGAGGGTGGTGGTGGAGGGTTGTTTTTCAGACTGGAGGCCTGTGACTAGTGGAGAGCCACAAGGATTGGTGCTGGGTCGTCTACTTTTGTCATTTGCATAAATAATTTGGATGCGAGCATAAGAGGTACAGTTAGTAAGTTTGCAGATGACACTAAAATTGGAGGTGTACTGGACAGCGAAGAAGGTTACCTCAGATTACAACAGGATCTTGATCAGAAAGGCCAATTAGCCGAGAAGTGGCAGATGGAGTTTAATTCAGATAAATGTGAGGTGCTGCATTTTGGGAACGCAAATCTTAGTAGGACTTATACAATTAATGGTAAGGTCCTAGAGAGTGTTGCTGAACAAAGAGACCTTGGAGTGCAGGTTCATAGCTCCTTGAAAGTGGAGTCACAGGTAGATAGGATAGTGAAGAAGACGTTTGGTATGCTTTCCTTTATTGGTCAGAGTATTGAGTACAGGAGTTGGGATGTCATGTTGAGGCTGTACAGGACATTGGGTAAAAGCGAGGACTGCAGATGCTGGAAACCCGAGTCTGGATTAGCACAGACTGGAAAAGCACAGCAGGTCAGGCAGCATCCAAGGAGCAGGAAAATCGATGTTTCGGGCAAAAGCCCTTCATCAGAAATAGAGCTGAGGAGTGCTGGTTATGGAGGTGGGTGTATAAAAGTTTGTTGTACTTGCAGTTTTTGATGTTTGAGATGGTGTTGAAATACTGTTTGTGGAGAGTATGAATTCTTCTTAGAATATAGTAAAGGAGGGGTCCTTTGCAGTTCTGAGAGAGTGTGGCCCTCAGCTGAGGCAGGGCTGACTGTAGAGAGGTTAGGTGCCGGTGCATGGCTGTGAGTGTGGAGCAGAGGATCCTGAAGGAGAACCGTTGCTGGTGTTTTTGAATCTGTAGTCTGTACTGTTTGTCCTGTTTGGTTCCGAACTCTGCTGGTTTAAAAGTGGTCCGGAGTCCATGTGGGATGAGTTGGTTACGGAGGCAGGCACTGAGGAAGCAAATGTGGCTGTGGTAGCGAGTCTGTTTCAGGACATGGTTCAGGAGCTTCAGGGTAGAGGAGATGACCTGGGAGTTGCAGTGTGAGAGAGACTCACTGAGATTCTTGTAGAGGAGGAGGAGAACTTCTTCAAGGTAGGCATCCTTGCAAGAGGCTTCGCAGTAAGGTTAAAATCAACGAGGTAAAAATGAGGACTGCAGATGCTGGAAACCCGAGTCTGGATTAGAGTGGTGCTGGAAAAGCACAGCAGGCCAGGCAGCATCCAAGGAGCAGGAAAATCGACGTTTTGGGCAAAAGCCCTTCATCAGGAATAGAAGACATTGGTTAGGCCACTGTTGGAATATTGCGTGCAATTCTGGTTGTGAAACTTGAAAGGGTTCAGAAAATATTTACAAGGGTGTTGCCAGTGTTGGAGGATTTGATCTTTTGGGAGAGGCTGAACAGGCTAGGGCCGTTTTCCCTGGAGCGTCGGAGGCTGAGGGGTGACCGTATAGAGGTTTACAAAATTATGAGGGGCATGGATAGGATAAATAGACAAAGTCTTTTCCCTGGGGTCCGGGAGTCCAGAACTAGAGGGCATAGGTTTAGGGTGAGAGGGGAAAGATATAAAAGGGATCTAAGGGACAACATTTTCATACAGAGGGTGGTACATGTATGGAATGAGCTGCCAGAGGAAGTGGTAGAAGCTGGTACAATTGCAACATTTAAGAGGCATTTGGATGGGTATATGAATAGGAAGGGATCGGAGGGATATGGGTTGGGTGCTGGCAGGTGGGACTAGATTGGGTTGGGATATCTGGTCGGCATGGACGGGTTGGACCGAAGGGTCTGTTTCCATGCTGTACATCTCTATGACTCTATGATTCTAAACCAAAATTCCCCAGTGCTCTTTTTAGGGCAATGGGCACCAAGCAGCAGGAGAAAGAGATGGTGCAGTATGTTTAAGCAGGAATAGAGGCTGGGAAATGGAAATGGGTGAATTAAACAAAAGAACACATCAGTAGAAGGATGGGAGGCAGGAGTGGTTTGAGATGATGGTGCAAGGCAAGGGGAGATGCTAAGGCTGCAAAACTGTTTTTGGAGTTCGCAGTTATGTTAGATGGACCCTCGGAGGTCAATAAGGAATGGAAGTCCATTGGAGCAACTGATTCTGGAGCTGATCATACATTTTGAGAAGAGTACAACTTATTGCAGTTAAGAAGGGAGCAGCAGCTTTGAAGAGGGGTGGGGAAGTGGTGGGCAGAAGGGGAATGTGTCTCCAGGGTATCCCATTGTTCCTAAATTGGCTTGTCCTGAGCCAGGAGCCATTAACTGAACTGTGATAAAATTTGTCTTAATTTTACCTTCTTTCCTATTATGCATGACTTCTGTCAATGATGTAGACACCATGGAGGGGTGATTTATAAAACTTTTCAATATATTTTTCTTGTAAAAGTACACATGACAATAACTTTCTGTTCTGTTCTATTTCTATTCTAAATGGGTGGGGAGTGTGATTTCTTGCTAACTAAATCTGTCACTGCTGAGCACATCTAAAACCTTCAGAACAGGGTTATTGTAATGTTAGAAGTATGTTCTTACAACATTTCAGGTGCAACCAGCCTAGCTGCTTGATTGAGAGGGAGAAGGAAATTTTGCAGAGGGATGTTATGGGTTCTGGGAAGAAGGGGAAAATGCTCCATGTGTTGTTTTGTTAATTTCAGCAATGCAATAGATGATACAGATGATCTTGCTGGAAGTGGTTTGTACCAACAAAATCGCCTGGCATTGACCGCTGGTCAATTAGTAACAATTACGTTGCTATTTGTAGTCAGTTTGGTTATGGTGTCTGAATCTGACTATTCATGATAAACTCTCGCAAGTGGTTCCTCATTTCCAAATGATAACTGGTGATGCCAGGGAACCAACATAGCCTCTGTTATCTCACCCCAGTCCCAGAATCATGAGTCACTCAAAATCAGCTACACCAGTGGGATGTGTCATTCTCATATCTGACTCAAGATTCTCGACAAAACTGTTCTGATCAGAACTTAGTCATGGCTGGACACTCCCAGAAAGGTAGCAGACAGAAAGACAATGTCTAGTAAGCTTTACTGAGGAGGGTAAACATCACCTTCATTCATTGACTTCTGTGGCTAATGACCAACCATAATTGGGAAAGACAATCAAACACACAGACAAACTTCATTGGGAATAAATAAGTCTGAAGGCAAGGCATTGGAGAGACAGCACAGAAACCTCCAAATAACTTGTCTGCCCAATGTCAAGTACCACCTGCCCCACATATGATAAGCCTGATGATCCAGCAGTGGACTTGCCAGAGCATATTAAACTCGAGTTGTGAGGAGCTGCCCAGGAGAAGAAAAGATTTCTTAGCAACATCTTGATCATTTTCTTCTCTGTAGAAAAGGAAGCAGGAGCTGGACACAATACTGAGTGTCAGCGAATTTCTCTAAGATCACCTGAGTTTCATTTGTCAATGTTTTGCCTTGAAAAGCAACATGCATGACATCCATTTGATGTTCAAGTGGTACCTGATGACAGAAATATCGCTGACAATTATACAGGAAGTAACCATGATATTCAGCAAGTCGTACTCCACAGAGGCTATGTTTTGGATGGCAGTAATGAAGTGGAACATCTTATTAAAAACCTGTATAAAGAAGAGTTTTATGTATTCCAGATTATTGTCTCCTTCAGTCAAAAATTAAACTGAAACTGAAAATACCAAAGGATAGATAAAGGATGTGCAACCATTTAGTTCTTCACATATTAAAGGATGAAATGGAGAGGTATTCAGTCTTAAAGTAAAATAAAATGTGCATGCATGTGGCTGGGCTGAGGAATTGGAAGAGAGTTCTCAAAACAAGAAATAGAATGCAGATGGAAAAATATGAAAGAAAAGGAAAGAGTGTATCATGTGTCACAGAATATTGCCAAAACAGCTAAGAATGCAAGAGGATGATAGATGAGATGCCATTAATAGTGATAGGAAGAGGAAACAAAAGAAACCTATTTGAATATGGCATAATTGATATAAAAAAAGAATGCATGTGGGAAGATGAAAGAAAAATAGTATAATGAGATGCGAGATGAAATATTGGAGCGAGGAAAAAATTCACAAAATGAGTGTTATGCAGCAGAAGGTAAAAACTTTGACAGGTCGAGAGAAAAGAATAATGGATAGCTTGAGCATAAAAGACAAAGAAGCTAAAATATTGTTTGAAAGGGATACAGTAGAAAAAAGAATGAACAGAAATTATGAGAGAATTGTATAATGATCCAAATTGAAGGACTCCTCATACAGAGGCAAATTAAGGACCAAACAATATGATATCAGGGTAGAGACTCCCATTATATATAAACCTGTTTCTGTTTCTAATTTCTGAGAGCTTTGTCTACAGACTCATTTATGTTTTAATTACATGAAAGAGGCTTTTTATGACATAAGTATGAGTTTGCTCCTTGCAGGGTTTTTTTTGTGATTTGGCATTATTTCTGATATAAAATGCAATTTAAGACCTTTATACCCTCAGGTCACATGCTGTGATGCAGTGATGATGTCATGAGCATGCCTTTTAAAGGGATACTGACATAATGACCATAAGACAGAACACAACACAACATTATCATGTGCCTATCTGCTTGGTGTAGTGAAAAAGGTGGGAGGCTTACTAATGGCATGAGAAATTTTACTGATCTATGTTCAAATCTCTGATCATTTGTCAACCAGCTTTAGCCTTCCATCATCAATACCAGTCAAACAGAATGTCTAGTTGTCCACTGGGCAAGTCACCTTGCAGTTCTTGATTAAACCCTCCAAAGCATTTATAAACCGAGGTCCCTGCATTATTAACCAGTCATTTCCAGTCCTTCACCTAGCAGCAAGTAAGCAGTCCTTTTCAAAAGCAACTTTGTAGCTTAGAGTTACAGTTCCGTGATATTTCTCGCTGCTCATTAACATTAACCTCAAGCAGCTAAATTGGACACTTTGGAGAAACCAATTCTTAAGATACACAACAGCTTTCAAACTAGATTACAACTTAGAAGCTGAACAAGGTAATGCACTTTTATATGCAGTTGGGCTTATAGCATGTCAAATAAGCAACAGGTACTTTAGAAGAAGTTTTGACTCTAGACGGACAAGTGCAAGCCTCATTACTCATGACCTTTAACAAACAGTGCAAATGTCTTATGCAATCACCAAAAATAATTCCTTTGTTTCTTTTTATTGCTGTTAATTAGAACAATTTAGTCTTTCAGCTGGCTTTTCAGAAATTTCAAAATGATACATTTATTGTAGGCAACCTTATGCTTTCAACAAGTGACTAACTAGTTATCAACTAAGCAAGTGCACACACACACACACACACACACACACCAGTCCTGTAGAGCAATTAGAGTCATAGAGCCCTACAGCACGGAGACAGGCCCTTTGGCCTAAACTGATCCATGCTGACCAAAATGTTAAGCCCTTTTCCTTGCACTTGGCCCATATCCTTTCCTATCCATGTATTTGTCAAAATGCCTTTTAAATGTTTTTAATGTAACCGCCTCAACCACTTCCATGGTAGCTTATTCCACATGCGTACCACCCTCTGTGTAAAAATAATTGACCCTCAGGTTCCCTTTATTCATTCCTTAAACTGATGTCCTCTAGTCCTCAATTCCCCAACCCTGGGAAAAAGATTATGCAGAGAAACATGGGAAGTCTTGTGAATCAAGAGCCCGAACTAAAAGGGTGGAATGAAGTGACTTGCCCACAATTCTTTCAGTTTCTTGTCGATGATCTCACATTCAATTGCAGAATGGTGGGAAATCTTCAGACTAGAATTCAGGATCAGATAAGGAACAATTAGGAGTTCTGATGTTTCAAACTTTATCAGACTTTGTCCAAAGTACTTCACTAAGACAGATGGTGAGAGTCCTGCTGTCAGTTTCAAGAGACTGCGAGAGATAGAACGACATTCTTGTAAACCTTTCCAGCAACTGCCTATCACTTCTTTTTTGTCTCAGCACAGAGGCTATTGGTGGGCATGGCTGCACAGATCCATTAGAGATTTTCAGGTCTGTTTGCTCAATAATTAAAGCATTAAACTTCATCCTTTTCTCTGTTTAAAACTTTGGTCGACAGTTCTTATCAAAGTAACTTTTACCTTTTTAAACAGCAAATTCACATAGTGCCCTTTAAACTTTTGACTTTGCAGTTTCAAGCAATTGCTTGATAAGTCTTTTGCAACCCGATAATGTTCAACTCTTCAGTTGTCATAAGCTGCAAATATATGCCTTCTCAACAATAATGGAAAGAAATCTTGATATTGTAGAAAGGTGAAAGCATCTTAAAGCGTTAATATTCAGAAATGCTTTAAGAACCACCCACTGTGACGTTGTATGGACTTGGAGGTAAAACAACTTTGGACCTCAAAAGAGCTTTGAAATCTCAGTAAGTGTATTAATGTAACATGTACATGTTGCCGTAATGCATCACATACATCTTGGTTAAGACAAGAGCCTCTTTTCATTAGACTATCAAGTTGTATTGCTCTGCCATACTAAACTAAGCAGGCCATGTCAATCCTGATCAGGAATGATGATGGTAACAGAAATCTATCAAGTAGTTCATCCAACTTGATGAGAGTTGCTGAGGATTCATTTTACAACACAGAAAAATAGCTATTTAATTTATGCATAAGTAGAATAGATAATATTAACAAACTACTTGGCCAAAACATTGAATGCATTAATTAAAAAGAATTTGGGATTTCAAGATTCATGGATTGTATTTCCCTATGTAAATATACACATGAATATAAATGTTTATATAATTATATTTGTGCGCGGCATGGTGGCACAGTGGTTAGCACTGTTGCCTCACAGCGCCAGAGACCCGGGTTCAATTCCCGCCTCAGGCAACTGACTGTGTGGAGTTTGCACATTCTCTCCGTGTCTGCGTGGGTTTCCTCCAGGTGCTCCGGTTTCCTCCCACAATCCAAAAAATGTGCAGGTTAGGCAAATTGGCAATGCTAAATTGCCCGTAATGTTAGGTGTAGAGGTAATGGGTCTGGGTGGGTTACGCTTCGGCTGGTCGGTGTGGACTTGTTGGGCCGAAGGGCCTGTTTCCACACTGTAAGTAATCTAATCTAATCTAATAATTATTAATGATCTGTTTAAGTACTCTAAATAAATAAGTCCTTATTTAGCCTGCCCCCATAAATTAAACTTGGATCTTGCTAAGTATTAAGATGGTCCCTTGTTTACCACAACTGGATAAATTGCATACAAAATCAATTCAGTTCCTTGAAGTGTTCTCGAGGTTGAAGAAAGGATTTGTCTAAAATAAAGGCATTCTGGAATTCAAACTGCTTTAACATCCAGCACAACCTTTGGTCTGTATCCTTGTGTTTCTTTTGGATATCTACTTGATAAATGAACAAATCCAAGCTCTATTGCCACTGCATCTACACATTCAAGTTGAATAGTTGAATCCAATGAGCTGCTGCAGATTACTTGGAAGATAAATTCTGCCCTGAGAGCACAGCGTTTCTACCTGATTAGTGCCAATATTAGCCACAATCCTGAGCTGGTGGAAATGCTCCTTTAGTAGATTTCACAAATGTGTACACCATTAAAACTACAGAAATGCACAGGTTGATAGCTGTAATTCAATTTCCTGGACATGATTGTGTATTAGTTTGTCAGTCCACAGCCTAAGGAAATCTACTGATGAGGAAATCTTCACACACTGGTACCACAATTTAATATTTCTGGAAATCGAAAAGACTGTTTTTCCAAGAAAAAGTAAACAAATATAATGTAAATGGTTTTGACCTGAAATATGCCCTGGTCTCTATGTAATAATCTGTTTTTGTTTGGAACAGGATTATGCATCCATTAGAAACATTGTGCAGCAAAGCTCAAGAATTGATTGGTATCTTAAAATTTGTAGCAAATTCAAAATTTACATTTAGATTTAACTTTCATTTTTCTGCACTTAAGTGTCCCTTCAAAAACTTTATGAGAATTGTTAGTACAATGTGACACTTTGTAGATTTAGGTAAATAGATTGTAAAATGTTATTAGGTAACTATTTTGGAAATCAGGTTTGAAATAAGATGCACAGGGAATATTTCTGGTTTTACGTAGATGAGGTGATGTATATTATTGATAGATAGTAATTCCCTTTATCAGATTCTGCAGTAAAGCTTGATGCAATAAGAAATAAATGGGAGTAAAGGGAAAACCATGCATTTGAAATCACAAATGAATTGAATAGACCAGTTAGGAAGGTAGAAAATGCAAAAAAGGAACATGTATAATATTGAATTGATTTAGTGCAAGACTATTTAGTTTCAGAAACAGATATAGGTGTAGATGCTCATTCTTTTATTGAGGATAAGCCTAACCTCATTGTATTATTGTATACCTCAGTCCTTAACATGCCCAAGCCTTTGACTATTTAAGTACGTGCCATGGAACCTTGCAAGTCACTTATAACATTTACATTTGTTCATTTGTAAATACCTTAAATTGCAGTTGTTAATAGATTTGGTATATATTCATCAATGAGGTGAGTTACCCGATACAGACTGCAAGAAAAAATAATAGAAGGTCAGAACCACAAACGTAGCTAACGTCCCTTCCCTTTTCAACTAGATTGCCAATGTAATATCTTCTGCTAATGAACTGACAAGAGGTCTTCAATGCAATGATACCATCCCTGCCCCTGAATCAGAAGCTCAGGTTCATGTCCTACCACAGGATAACTTTGGAAGGTCCATTCAAAATGTGGCCAAGCAGGTTGAGTGTCAACTTGAATATTGCTTCAATGTGTGCCAATGGCAAACTTGGAGAGCGGGAGACCTGGTCAACTGTGCGATGGAAAGAGCCTCTACCTTCACAATCCATAACTTTAGGCAACATAAATCATCTAAAAGGGACTCGTGAGGGGGTGTTTGGGGGTTGAGGTGTGGGGAGATGGTGTGTTGGGAATGGATGGACAGTGTGGATCAGATTGACGCCAACAACATGAGACTCGATTCCTTTCTGAGTGGGAGGTACTCAGGGCCTACCTCCATGCCGTCGCTGTGGTGAAGTTTGTGGAGTTGTGGATCAGAATTCCTTTGGGTAGAGCTGTGAAGAAGAAGAATGATCTCAACAAGTTGCAGTCCTATTGTTGACCCTGCTTTCATATGCTATCCTTAAAAATGATGCCCAGTTTTCTCTTTGAATCATTTCTGCTTCAACAATATCTCCTATTAATTTTATCTCAAACATCCAGGACACAGTGGATGGAAAAAGCTTTCCAATGTACCTTCTTATTCACCCATTCATTGAACTTGTGTTTACTGGGTTGTGAACTATTCCCCAGAGTTGGATGTTTGCTTAGTTAAAGTTGATGTTTTCTTTCATAACCTTTACATCAATGCAATTATGTCAAAACCTCCTGTTCACTAAGATCTAAACCCGTTAGTTACTGAAGAACTTGTTCTGGTTTGTATTTGCTACAAACACCATATGGCTATAAACACAATCTTCCTCCATTTTTAGGTTTACATCTAGTTATCTATATTGCTTTGCTGTTATATCCATAGTTTGAGCTAGGACTTGGTAAACACAGTAAGCAAATTCAAAATAGCAACCTGAACTCATTGGTCAGTGTTATGCAATTTACTTCTCGCAAATAGTCTGGACTGATAGCTAACTGGTCAAGCGACCAATTGCTTCTCTGATATTAAGTATGAGATGCCTTATTATTTAATTGGTCTACGCTGGTAAAATTCGAACCATCCTTTTTTGCTGCTCCTGGTAGTAACACTCTGCTGACTTCAACTCTCATCAACTTTCTAGCTATGTTCCCCAGCTCACTGAGATGAGTTTGTCAGCATTCTGATCGACTCTAAATTGAGTTTTGAAACTTGGAAGCATCATACCCCCACTCTATGTACATAGCAACCTGATTTTAAAATCCCATCACTCTCTTCAAATCCATCCATGGCTTCCATCTGTCATAGAAGCCCTACAGTGTGGAAACAGGCCATTCCACCCAACAAGTCCACACCAACCCTCGGAAGAACATCCCACCCAGTCTAACCCCCCTACCCCATTCCTGTAACTCTGCATTTCCCCATGGCTAATCTATCTAACCTGATGAAAGGCTTTTGCCTGAAACATCGATTTTCCAGCTCCTCGGATGCTGCCTGACCTGCTGTGCTCTTCCATCACCACACTCTCAACTTTAATCTCCAGCATCTTTAGTACTCACTTTTGCCTAATCTACCTAACCAACACATCCTTGGACACTATGCGCAATTTGGCATGGTCAATCCACCTCTCCTACACATCCTTGAACTGTGGGAAGAATCCCACACAGACACGGGGAGAATGTGCAAACTCCACAGAGACAGTTGCCTGAGGCTGGAATTGAACTCAGGTCCCTGGTGCTGTGAGGTAGCAGTTCCAGCCACTGAGCCACTGTGCCACCCCAAAATGTCATAATTAACCTTTTCAACCAAGTAAGGTTGCATGCATCCTCCTCTTCTTTGATATTGGATTATTACTTGTTCCATGGTCACATTTTCAATTACCCCAACTATTGCCCCCAAAATAATGCCTGAAAGCTGTTTGCCTTGTCTCCTCCACAAAGGCCTTCTAAATTTCTCTTTTTCTCTGTTTTGAGCTTTATCATCTTGCTAAGTAGGTGGAGATAATAGGATGACTTTAATTCCCATGCTGGAGTTTGTGATGGGTCGGTGGGATTATGTGATTGGGTGTGATAGTTTATGATGGAGGTGTGGCCATCTTCCCAAACCTCTCTGATAGAGAGCAGGAAACCTCATGCACTGACTTCATACCAGAGACCAATTGAGACCCATAAGGAACGTGTTAAAGGAAAAGCAAGACACTCACAGTAAGAGTCCATTCACCACTCCGCCATACACCCTTTAATTCAATACCCATTGCCAGGGACCCTCTCTGGACTCAGTGAACCCACTTTAATGTCTTGTCTTCTGGAGCTCAATCATCAATCCCTAGTGTAGGCTGAACTGCAACACCAGAGGCAGCCACAGCTCCTTGTGGCGCTGCTGAGAAGTGGAAAACTGAAGTTGTCTGGCTGGGAACTCTCAGAGCCAAGCCTTCTGCCCCACATCAACATTTCTGGGTGGAGATTCCCCTCACAGGAGTAAGGAACCTAAAGGCAGTCAGATGTGTGCCCCTTTGGCACTTAAACCTATCTAATGACCTGACAATAACTACAGAGGAACTGCCACTAGGTTTCATGATCAAATTCCACCCACTATGGTCTTGGTGAGAAACCTTTAAGTATAGTTATTGATGAATGACCACAAGCTGTTCTGCCTGCCTTTCCATTCAAAACCATATAGGCATTATTTACTGAAGACATTTTACATTTCGACAGTAACTTAGGTATTTATTTTGAACTGCCCAGTTGACTGAAATTCAGTTGATAAATGAGGCTCCAGGGATACAATGAGAGGAAGTCAGAAGTTGAAAGAATTGTGAGGATCATTCATGTCCTGAAATGATACCCTGTTTTGGTCAATCATGTCTCAGTTAGAACAACAGAGGAACAATTTCCCCCAGTCGAACTATTTCACCTAGTAGCTGGGAGGCATTGGCTGACAATATAGCTGGCTAAAAATACTGATTAGAGTCATAGAGTCATAGAGATGTACAGCATGGAAACAGACCCTTCGGTCCAACCTGTCCATGTCAACCAGATATCCCAACCCAATCTCGTCCCACCTGCCAGCACCCACATTTAAACTCAGAATGTCGAAGTGCTTTGATGCTTAACTATAATAGATGGAGTTATATCTTAGTCAATGATGTTAGCATATTTTTCAAAAAACAATGTTTGCTGGTCACCTCACCGAGAATCAGCATTGATACCACCCATGAAAAAACTAACTGCTTCATTTTTATGATGAAGAAATTGGCGATGTACAAAATTCAACCCATGCAGAAATTTAGAAGTCTAATCTGTGAAACATTATGATGCATAGTAAAATCTGCCCAATAAATTTATTTAATCAATGCTGATTAACTGTGAATTTGAGGTAGGGCTAACATTAGCTGTGATTTAGCGCAATTAATGTACACACATGTATTGGGAAAAAACCCAGAAATATCCAAGCAGTATCTTCCCTGAAAAAGTATCAAGCATTTTGTAAGAATTAGCAGGAAAGGAAGAGTTTAAATCAAGGTCATGTTGACTTTGAGCCAGCAATTATTGCCAGTGGATGGGGATGTTCTATGTTTTAAGCAGTTTGTAGTTGATGACTGCTGCAGCTGCTGCCAGCTTCCTTTGAAGGTGACTTCAATAGCATTAAATGTTGTGCGTCATTTTCTTATGCACTGTATTGGAAAGCTAAGTCGTATATGCTGAATTTTGCTAATGTGCACTGAACTATTCAAAGCCCTTTGAATATCTACTTTTAATTCCTGGGCATTTTAGTTAATAAGCAAAACATATATCCTTCATGTAATCTTGATTTATTTAAAGTGTAAGAAGAGTTCAGCTCCCCTGTTTTTATTGATATCTATTTTGTTACTATCCCTTTATTAAAAATGTTCTTCCTTTGCAATTAACAGAGTCATATTTTAAATGTTTTCAAAAGGAACCAAAATGTTAAAGCTTTTCATGCACAGGAGAAGAATGTATAATTTGGTATCCCGTTTTTCAAGTCTGTTTCTTTCATCTTTGTCCTCATGAGTACAATACAAAAAGTTTTGCCTTCTTCCCTCCTTTTAGCAAAGTTTGAGTTTGTTCCTACCAGGTAGGTGCTGTTTTAACCTTACAGTGGCAAGTACTGAGGGTTGTAACTCCTATCAGCAATGATTTACATTCAAAGAATTACCGCAACACTCTAAAGACCAGGATCCTTGTGGCTATGCCTGATATGTTCTTAGTGCTGACTCCGTGAGATTTTGTGAGGTAATCAGGATGCCATCTCATTTACATGGGGCTAATTCCGTATGTAGACCCTGATGTCTACATCCCCATTACCCACCTTCACACGTAGCTGCAACAATTGGTTTTGGGAGGTGGGAGGCAGAACACAGGGCAGGTGGGTTGGAAACAGATCAGGTTGAAATTGGGAATGTGACTCTCTCATTAGAACACTACTGATTGCCACCATGTTACTCTCTTTCACTTTTGACTCAGGCTATTTAGACACTAGAACCTGTGCCCTCCTTGTGACTATTTCATGCTTTCACCTTGACCTGGCTTAGCCTTTACTCCTGTTCGTTGTCACATAGATCACACCTTTATGAGTGCATGCTGGTTTGTGTGTGTGTCTTTCCCTTCCTTGGTTTCTTGTTCAACTCTTGTTTTTTTAAGCTCACTTCAAAAAATATAACTAAACATTTCACAATACTTAATTAAAACCTGAAAGATAAATGTTGATAAATAATTACCATTACAGCCTAAGCAAAGACCAGTTTTGACTTGTACAAATTACCCAAGGGAGTGTGCCAACACATGTTGGAAGATTGCCCGTGGTGCATCAGTATGGACTGTGATAAACTGTAAAAAGTACAAAAATTGCTTATCGCTAAGTAACTGGTTAGCTAAAAGAAAAATATTAGCAGCTTAGAAGCTTTAAAAATATATTTTGACTGATTTACTTGGTTCAATCCTGATCAAAGCAATTGATTTTCCTCAATGCTACCCAACCCACTTTTTAACTGAATGGTCAAAGTGGGATACCTGATGTTACAGAGATCTCAGCTCATGTATTCAACCTCAGTTTCTCTAGATGCCAGAACACTGGTAAATCAAAAATGATCATGTTTCAGCTCACTTGTTGAAAGTTAGTGTTTGTGGCAAATTTGTACAGAGAAATTAAGATACAATATAAAAAATTACCCTGAAAATAATTTACGTTTGGGTTTTAAGGACTGTTGATTTGGTATTCGGCACATTTCACAGGTCAACAATTTCCTAACTCATGCTGCTAATGTAACAATTCTAATATGTTTCCAATACTTTTTTCAATAATTAGTCTGGAATTATTTTGGTTTTTTAACTAATTAATTTGTCCCAAAGCTGAATCCAAAGCAATTTTATAGACATTGGCAGAATTTATGAGAGCAATGGGTACATTTTGTAAGGCCACTCACTGCCAACATACACATTCACCCAGTAAATATAGAATTAGAGCAGTGTACTAATCCAGCAATTATCTGACTTGTGTTGCTGTCTTTATGAGGTCCTGAAAGTGACATGGTTCAATCCAATATTTAACCCTGTGTATAATATTGTCATATGAATATGACATAGCTGTGGATTTTCACTCCTTAACAATAGTTCATAGGTTACATTATGATATATTTTGTTTATAAATGTACCTTTTGTGATGTTGCTTCTGGCAAATCAACAACAATAGTGTGAACTTATATAGCACCTTTGATATAGTAAAATGTCTTAAGTTGCGATAAAGCACCATAGTCAGACAAAAACTGAGTTTAAACCAAAGAAGGAGTCATAGTCCTTGTTCAAAGGCATTTGTTTTAAACTGAGTCTTAGAAGAAAAAGAGAGATAAAGAGGTCTGCAAGACAAAGCCAGAGCTTCGGGCCAACATGACAGAAGCAGGCCAGTCAGTTGGAAGGTCATATCAGGGGAATGTGCTGATTTGCAATGATTCTAAGTCATACCATGCACAATGCAATATCTCTCACATTTGGACACCCTGCACAGGCAGAATGAACCATCAGTTATTCTCTCCATGGATATTTTGTTTCCTGAACATTGTCTGTTCTTGTATTTTTTAATACAAAGGTTCATGTTCATAAAACTTGGCGTGGTGCTTTATAGCCAAATCTAATTTCATGTTCTCCTGTGATCAGCTAGAAGTACCTCAACATACTAATAGCTCTATCAGGTTTTCTTACTTTAATGCCAACATCCTTCATAAATTTCACTCAACAGAACTCTCCTTTCTGAATCATAGCCCATACCTTCTGGATCACCACTCCTTGTATTGATCGAAATCAGTTCCATGTTCTTCACTGTCTAAATATTGAAGTTCTTATTCTTCACATAAATTCTTCATTTGTCATTATCTGTCCTAAATAAGTAATAGTAGGTTGGTGACTCACTGGTGTTTGAGTAAAAGTTTACGTTGATGGATGGGATGCCAATCAAGAGGATTGTTTTGCCTTGGACTCTATTGATCTTCTGGAATGTTGCTCACATTTGTGTAGCATGAATGTTACTTATCATTTGTGAATAGGATAGTGAGCTAACAATTTACTGCATGTGGTAAAGCGACACAATGTTATGGAATCATAGAATCAATGAATCCTTACATTATCATTTATAGGTGGCATGGTGGCTCAGTGGTTAGCACTGCTGCCTCACATCACCAGGGACCTGCACTTAATTCTAGCCTTGGGTAATTGTTTGTGTGGAGTTTGCACATTCTCCCTGTGTCTGTGTAGGTTTCCCCTGGGTGCTCCAGTTTCCTCCCACAGTCCAAAGATGTGCAAGTTAGGTGGATTGACCATGCTGTAGTGTCCTGGGATGAAACATCCTCCATTCATTGGCTTCTCTTCCAAGTTGTGATTTTATGTTGAGCCTTTTAAGCACAGAGCCTCAACATGCCATGTGCATAATGTCATTGTTATTGAGGCAAAGGCTCCTAATACTGACAGTCTTCAACTACCCAACCAATAGGAAACCCAACATACTGGACCCCCGTACACTCAGCAAAGAGGTGTATTGGCAGCTTGTAAAAGGTCTCATTGAGATAGTCCAAACCAGAATAAGTTTGGGAGACTTCAACAATGAAAGCAAATGTTAAAGATTAGATTGTTTGCAAATGCCCCTGGTGATAGGAACCAGGAAGAAGTTGTCCTTGGGAGGGGTGGGGCAGTAGTGGGGGGAGTGCATCCTTAATAGCAGGCAGGTACTGAAATTTCTACCACTGAAAGTGTCCTGGTAAACCTCTCCTAAACACTGAGTGGCACAGCGTCAAAGAGCTTAATGAAATGTTGATACTAAAGTATTGGAAGATAAAGGAGTGTACCGTTACTCTAGTTCCACAACTCAGTGGGTCATAATATAAAATAAAATACATTTTCCAAGACAACCAACCAAAAAGCTTATGAATTTAGGTCTTAAACAATGAGATCTATCAACCAGGTTTCTCAATAAACATGATTATTGGTTTATTGTGAAAAGATAATTTATTTGATAAAGTTGGTTAACACACAAAGTCAGTAATGTGCAAGCATAAATGCTCTTTTCTCCAAACATTCCCAAAAACATACATGCAAACATATACGCACTTCAGAAACAAGGGCAGAAAGAAGATTTCTTTACAGAGATTGGTCTTCTTAGAGAGAAAAAAAACATTTCTGAGCAATGGGTTATTGTGGAAGGCCAAAGGATAAAGTGTAGGAAGTTCTGGAGTTGGATGCTCTGATTTCTTTTGTTAAATAAATATATTCAGGGAAATGGACCAAAGGCAGGTATATGGACCACAGACCAGCCAAGACCTTACTGAGCAGTGCAACAGGCTTGAGGGCGGAATGGCCTTCTTCTATTCCTATGATCTGACTGATCTAGTCAAGTCACTAATCATACATGGTTGTCTCTGAAATTTTGCAGACAGAGCTTGTTCAGAAAATACTTGTTTCTTCAGCCTTTCTTTCAAAAGAACCACGAGGTTTCAGCTTGAAATCAACAAGAGGGTTTCCTTTTGATATGGTCCCTGCTGATATTACTGCAAGGATCCCCCAATGCAAGCTGGCTTGCTAGATTTTTTTTCTCTCATTTAATGAGACAGTCTTTCACGAAAACATCGGCAGACTCGGCTGCAGATTTTGCTTTAACCATAAAACAGAAGTTTGTTATGCAAATGAAATAGAAATAAAAGAAAACAAACTAAGCTATCTAAATATAATACAGTTCGGATTATTTCCAGACACATGGCAAAACAAAATTTTATCTATTTCCCAACACCATCACTTTACACTTGGTCAAACTCCAGAGAAATTATCCTTGCTATCAAATCTATAGGTTTGACTTCACTGCTTTTTCTCTTATTTTGTCTTGAATTATAAAGTCTTTTTCCTTGAAGAATTTCTAACCAAACATTTGGTTTGGAAATTTTGTAAGCTAAACTCTTTCATTGAAGTAATTTATTTGCTTATATGTTCTGAATAATTTCTTTCTTGCAATAATCATAGAATCTCTACAGTGTGGAAACAGGTCATTTAACCCAAAAAGTCCACACCAACTCTCCAAAGAGACCCACCCAGACCCATTCCCCCACCCGATTACTTGACTAATGCATCTAACCTACACATCCCTGAACGCTATGGCCAATTCAGCATGACCAATTCACCAAGCCTGCACATCTTTGGACTGTGGGAGGAAACCGGGGCACACCCATGCACACACAGGGAGAATGTGCAAACTCTACACAGAGTCACCAAAGGTCTCTAACCCAGGTCCCTGGCGCTGTGCAGCAGCAGAGCTAACCACTGAGCCAACGTGCCACATTCTTCTGACCCCAGTCAAGTCTTCTTCAAACTGCACACAAAAAGTTTCTAATTGCATTTAAAAAAAACTAATACTAAATTATGCAACAGCTAATGGCTTAATGTTTTCTCATTCCTGTTGTAAACCCCTACAATATTACAAAAGCTTTCTTAAACATTTCAGGGTTCTTTGGAGTCTCTAACTGAAGACTGTTGCTCTCTAACACATATTAGTGTAAAATCATGTTTTTGCAAAGGCTATCCTAACAAATTTTAAAATCCTTCACCAAAAACTACTCCATGAATTTAAAATCTGAACTCTTTAAAAGACAGAGAAAATATGTAAATTTCCAGAAACAAGAGAGATCAACCCGACAGTTTGTTTTTCTCCAATTCAGCTTGTCCTTACCAGGCTTCCCTCCAAATGAACCAGATAAAACAAATATCTCTCCAAGCCTTTCATTTTCAAAGTAACTCAGTAGAAGTCTACAGCAAAATGACTAATTACCTTCTATCATGTGATTTACAGGAAACCTCAGCGAACTTTCAATGGCCTCTTTTAGATAAACCTCTTCAATATTTCCACAGAATTTGAAATACATTGTACTGCACCCTTCACAACTTAAGCCATTCAAGCAATATGAAATATAAAACGTATTGATGACTGAATCCATCAAACTGCATTTCTCGTAGCCTGGGGTTTAAAATTCTTTTAAGTTCACCATCACTGGCTACTCCTCACTTTTGCTCAGAAATTCACTAAGTTCTTTTTCTGATAATTAACTAACTGAAGCTCCTTTTGACATTGTGTTTGTGTTGGTTCTTGCCATTGAGGGAGTGAGTGAAATAGTCTTCAAAGAAATGGATTAATCAAACTTGTCTGAGAGCATTGACAAGAAATTGTCTGCTGACCATAAATCAGCACTTATACATCAAGACAGTCACTTTATTTATGTTGTTTTTTTGCCTAGAGGTGAACCAGTGATTGAGTGACTGGAAAATAAAAACAGAGCGTAGTAGCTCTGAGTTTGTTGGAGATCTCAGAACTCGATTCATTTTCCACAGTCTAGATGGTCTCTAAACCCAGAAACTGTGGCTTCCCATCCTTAGTAAAGAACAAAAAGTCTTAGCTTAGTCAGATGCCCTCTGGACCACATATGCTGTTACCCATTATCCGCAGCCTCTCCAGCAAGTAGATCATGTTTTTGCAAAGGGATATGTGCTAAGCTGGAAAAAAATGTTTATCAATTAAGTGTCCAGACCAATGCATATACATTCCTCAACAAGTAAGAATACTAGTGCCTTATGTTGGCAGCAGGTTTAATGTTTATAACATGCCACATTTTAGTGTTATCCATTCTCACTTAATGATGTGCCATCAAGTTTAGAGTGAAGTATGGCTTGCATGTAGGATGGTGAAAATTAATATGATCCCCCATGGCAGGGGTCACCAACCATTTTCTGAATGGGAGATACATTTAATTAATGAAAAATATACAACAAACTACTGAAAACATATATGGGACATTCATGAATTGGTATGGCCATGTATTTAGCTATTATATGTGAATTATGTTAAAAATGAAGGAAAAGTCATCTTTACCTTTATGTTAATGTGAAAAGACCTGCTTTCACCATTTGGTTGTTGCTGGTCTTCCTCCATGTTGGGCAGCACAGCTCCTTGGACACTTTCTTGACCACTCGGAACCACCCTCCCAGCCATATTCCGAAATGAGCAGTCTCAATAGCATCACTGCACGCAGAATACATTCTCTACACTCATTTTAGTTTGTTTGAGCATAACAAATGATTATAAGCAAGCTTACTAGTATAAAGTTAAAAGTCACACAACACCAGGTTTATTTGGAAGCACTAGCTTTTGGAGTGCTGCTCCTTCATCGGGTGTTTGTCTTATATAAAAGCATCAACACAAAGTCAAGTACTCAGCAACACATTTTTAACCTTAGTAGCATGTGTATTTAAAGTCTTTTTAAAATATTTTGCTTTATCTTTCCACAAATGTGATATGAAAATGCTCATAAACACAACAATGGGAACTTTCCTTGTCGTTTCCTGACCAGTCAACAAAAGTATCTGAGAGCCATGGCAGGGGCAGTCAGTCCAGGGAGTCAAACGTTGACAGGTCTTATCACCTCTTACCTCTTCACATTAAACATTGAATAGTATGAAACACACTGACTCATTGTCAAACTGAAAAAGATTGGAGCTGCAGCTTAGAACAGAATGAGTTGTCATAATTACCATGAAAAATAGAAACATTATTTGATTGAACATTTGGAAGCTATGTTACCATCATCTGCATTTCTGTAGCATGTGCTGTCAGACTTTAAAAAAAAATAATTGGTCACTTTTGTACGGAGCTACATTTGAGTGGTTCGCTGTTTGTATTCCAGGCTGTCCCAGTAGCTCATTTTTGGTTATGAAATAAGTGATTCTGTTTCAATTGAGACAGTTCAAGAATAGTGGTGAGAACAAATTGAAACATTTTGATATTCCTGAGGGAGAGAAAAATGGCTTTGACATTTGCAAGGAATCATTTATATTAATATCGGTTTCCATAATGGTAAGAAATTCAAGAAAAGTGTTTCAAAAGCTTTGTCTTTGACAAGTAGTTAGCTAAAAATGCTATTCATTTGTTACCTCTTCACTCCAGGAGTTTGGCAGCAGAATTAGTAATGTGAATGCCTAAACCTATTTTCTTTTTCATTTTTTTCTTTTCATTCATATATTCAATCGTTTCAAATGTCGGCTGAAGTTCTACTCTAAAGCTGAGATGTGCAGTTAGCGAAGCTGTAACAAGGTGGGAAATTAGATTCCTTACAGTGCAAAAACAGACCCTTCAGCCCAACAAGTCCACACCGACCCTCCGAAGACTAACTCACTCCGATCCATTTCCCTCTGACTAATGCACCTAACGTTTGGGCAATTTAGAACGGCCAATCCACCTAACCTGCATATCTTTGGACTGTGGGAGGAAACTAGAGCAAACCCATGCAGACACGGTGAGAATGTGCAAACTTCACACAGACAGTCGCCCAAGGCTGTAATCGAACCTGGGTCCCTGGTGCTGTGGGGCAGCAGCGCTAACCACTGAGCCGTCGTGCCGCCCCCAGAATGAGCAATCTGGGGTAATAAAGGATAGAAAATAACAAAAACATTGTCAATTGTTGGAAAAACCCATCTGGTTCACCAAATTCACTCGAGAAAACAAATCTCCCATCCTGACTCCAGATCCATAGCAATGTGGTTTACTCTGAACTGCCCTCTGAAATAGTCTAGCAAGCCACTCATTCATAAAGGTTCAAGCTCACAACCATCTTCTCAATGGGTAATAAATGCTGGCCAGCCAGTGATACTCGCATCCTATGAATACATAAAAATAAGTTAAATGCTCATTACACTTGACTTCCTGCTACCTACCCTAGATCCCAGCAACAAATCCAAAATAAACTAATGCTATGAAAACAGCACAGAACTAGATACAAATGACTAATAGGACACCCAGACCAACCAACCCAACCACCTCGTGGCTCAACACTTCAACTCCCCCTCCCACTCCAACAAGGACATGCAGGTCCTTGGACTCCTCCATCGCCAGACCATAGCAACACGACA
>NC_057737.1:30451869-30505275 GCF_004010195.1 Chiloscyllium plagiosum
GCTGCCTGAACTGCTGCGCTTTTCCAGCAACACATTTTCAGCACAAATGACTAATAACCCATAAGAGTCTTATTTTCAAAGATTAGCATATAATTTAAAAATACCAGGCTGCATTTTACCAGAGATTGGCCACATGTCAATTTCAGGGAGTTTCATGAAGGCTTTCTCACGGTGAGCCATAGTAACTTTTCTCCAGTGATTCTCCACAGTTCGCCACATCTTCATGATGTCCTGCTTGACCTAAACTCTGCACAGCAATTTTGGACATGTTTGCCATGGCTGGGACCTCCCAGAATTCCCAACACTGTTGCCAGTTTTAAAGCCCAGCGATGAATCAGATCAAATGCTGCCAGCCATGAATTGCCCTTCACAGCGCAGATAATGTGAGGGGATAAAAACAAATACTATGCCAGTCACATCGGCAATATGGCTGACACTTCATTGCAAATTCATCGCTGGGTCAGGAATAATGCAACTCCCTCCCTACCAGCCTGTGAGGTTACTGTACCTCGCTCATCTGGAGGAAATGGCATCAAGGATGATAGATTCTGTAACTCCTGTGCATCCTAAGGGAGCACCTTCCTCAATGAGAGGATGTTTGGTTGCTGCTGAAGGTTAGTTCTAGTCTTGGGCTTGCTGGTATATCTGTTCCTCAATTTCTCCCGGCTTCGTAGCTCTGCGTCCACAGTGATGATGACCCCTGCTGTGGCTGGATTCATTCCTTCTGACTCCATTGCGTCTGCATGGGGAATATCAGAAACACAACACATTCTTAATAGTGTAAGCAGCCAGCATTCACATTAAACACAAATGATGGCTTAATATAGTTCTCGATATTGGGGCTATGCAGGACTCAATGATCAGAGCCAAGAATGCCTGTAAAAGGCCCTTTGGTGTCGGGACTTTACTCCAATGAATGCAGCATAAGACATGCCACACAAATAGAGTAGCAGATTTTAAGTGCTGTGCAATAATTCACAGTTGGTCACCTCACCCTAATCCTCCTAAACCACTCAAGAAAGGCAGCATGCATATAAGAGGATGTTAGCAAATATTTACAGCTCAAGGTGTGAGGAGATCAGCTCTGTGAGATTTTGGGCTGTCTTTGTGAATTGTGGGCTGTAGGTGCTACTTTGAAGGTTGACTGTGATGATTTCTGCTTCACAGAGATGACTGTGATCAATTTGTAATGACCAAGTGACATGATCAAGGACTTGGAGACAGTAAGGACTACAGATACTGGAAACCAGAGTGACTAGATATGAGCTGGAAAGGCACAACAGGACAGACAGCGTCCGAGGGGCAGGAAAGTCAAAGTTTCAGACCAAAACTCTTTGTCAGCTCTGGGGCTGACAAAGGGTTCCTGCCCGAAACATTGACTTTCCTGCTCCTTGGATGCTGTCTGACCTGCTGTGCTTTTCCAGCTTCACATCTGTTGACAATGACATAGTCAAGATTGCTTGTCACCAGGACTTGTATCCTACACAGTTGGACACGACATGTGTTTCACAGACAGGTTACTTCCCTTACAGATGTCTTCAGCCTGCACTATCAAAGTGTCTGATTGATACAATTGCCCCGTGAAGGGCATTGCATCACTTACAAGTAATGCCTGCACCCTCAGGCAGAAAAAAAACCGTATTCCGCTCACTCCAGATGCAGTCACAGCCATTTTCCTTTCTCATTGCATATGATTCTAGAAGGCAACACAGATCATGCTTGGCCCAGCGATGGCAGCTCCAGCCTAATAATCAAGGCCAACCTCATCACCTCCGTGCCCATTTCTTCCATGAATTCCCTCTCAAGCCCATCATGAACTTCTCCATATTCCCACATCATCTCCCACCATTAACCCCCTGAGGCCCAGCCTTCCGATTCAGTCATGCCAATCTCCTTGCTGCATTGTCCCCTTCATCAAGGTTAAAGTTGTTGTGACCACTGATGACCACACACAAGCCAATGTCCACCATTGTACTGTTGACTGCCCCCACTAAAATGTTGAGTTGCCACTCTTCACAATTACTGGCCACTCTGCACCCCAGCGTTCTGCCTGCAATCCTTAGTACTGACTCCTTCCACTTCCCTGCCACAGCTATGGACCCTGATGATCTCTCATGACTTTCATTGAGCTAAGCCCCCAGGACTGACCACAGCTCGAACCCTTACCCTTGTTGGACAGACAGCTTCATCACAATGAGTGATTGTGCCGTTGACTGATGTCTGTGCAGCTTCCTGATTGAATTATTGCAAATCCATGACTGGTTGGAGCTGCACGACTGAGCTTGGCCCACTGCCTGACTGCAGTGATGCAGACTCCCTAACCATGATCACCACAAGCTGCTGACTGACAGTAGCCAAGATCTCAGATGCTGCTCTTGGCTTACAGCTCTGGAAACTCCTGACTGAAGGCTGTCTCCCTTAACAACTGAGGACCACTCCCCTTGGGCTTTGAATCATGGCCATTTGGTTGAAGCGTAGGTAGTGAGTTTGCTGCATACCCCACCGCCCCTTGGCCAAAGACACCCGCACCAACCAATCCTACCGTCCCTACCGGCTGAACACTTCAACTTCCACTCCCACTCCATGCAGGTCCTGGGCCTCCTCCATTGCCAAACCCTTACCATCAGACGTCTGGAGGAAGAACGTCTCATCTTCCGCCTTGGGACCCTCCAAAGACATGGGATCGATGTGGATTTCACCAGTTTCTTCATTTCCCCTCCCCCCACCTTATCCCAGTTCCAACTTGGCACCACCCTCATGACTGTCCTACCTGTCCATCTTTCTTCCCACCTATCCGTTCCGCACTCCTCTCTGACCTATCACCATTATCCCCACCTCCATCTACCTATTGCGCTCTCAGCTACCTCCTCCCCCAGCCCCAACCCCCTCCCATTTGCCTCTGCATGACCTTGGTTTACAAGCCTCATTCCTGATGAAGGGCTTTTGCCCGAAACATTGATTCTCCTGCTCCTTGGATGCTGCCTGACCTGCTGTGTTTTTCCAGCACCCTACTCTCGACTGAGATGGGGAACAATGCCCATTGAGATGTTGTCTGAGGGCCAGAGGAACAAGCAACAAGCAGGATTTTCAAAAAGCATTCGATCAGGTACCAGACATTAAGTGCCATACAGCAATGTGTCCACTCTCTTGATGGATCATTGCTGACAACCATGACAAGCTTCCTGACCATGTGCTGAGGAAGGGTCACTGGATCAGAAATGCTAACACTGATTTCTCTCTACTGATACTGCCAGACTTGCTGACATTTTTCCGCAATTTCCATTTTTTTGTCTGAATTCCAGCATCTGCAGTTCTTTTTGTTTTTACCTAACTCTGTGCCTGTGCTATAAACAGCAAAGCAAGGCCGAAGTACTGTGAGTTTTTAAACTCTCATTCGGGGGTAAAAGCACAAAAAGACAAAGTAAGGTAGAGATGCTATGAGCACCCAGGCAAGGGCATAGTGAGTAAATGTTAAGAGAGCAAGAGAGGAGCCCTGAAGTGATATTAAGACCTGATGGTGATGGGTGCAGTATGGTGTGGATTGGCTAACTATAAAAATAAAGAGTCAGGATAAGGAAAGCATACAAATTGATACAGCTAATCCGAATGATGCTACAAAGTTAAAATAAACCTCTCATCATTTCTGGAACAGAACTGGGCATCATTAGAATTCAGCTTTAAAAAGTAATAAATAATCAAGGGGAAAAGTGGGTGACAAAAACAGTAACTATCACGAGAGAAGATGTACGAGGGAAACTAATAGGGCTAAACACTAACAAATCTGATGGAATGCATTCTGGGATCCTAAAGGAATCAGCTACAGAGCAAGTGAATACATTGGTAGTAATCTTCCAAGATACTTCAATATTGGAAAAGACCCAGAGAATTGGAAGACTGCCAATGTAACACCTTTTTTCAAAAAAGGAGGGAGACAATAAACAGATAATTATAGGGCTATTAGTTTAACATCTATCATGAAAAAAAAGAGAGTCAATTGTAAAGGATGAAACAGTAGATAGAGCACATAAAATGATCAAGCAAAATCAATATGACATCATGAAAGGAAATCCTCACTGACAAAGTTATTACAATTATTTGAGGAGGTAACATTAAGGAGAGAGAAAGGGAACCAACAATATGATATATTAAGATTTTCAAAAAGCAAATGATAAAATAGCACACATTAGGCAACATAAGAAGATGAGAACCCACTGTGCAGGGGTAGTATATTAACACAGATAGAGGATTGGCTAACTAATAGAAGACAGAGTACTGGGACAAGGAGGGTATTTCAAGATGGCAACCTTACGGAATGTCACAGGAATCAGTGCTGTTGCAGATAATGTAAAGATTGGTGGGAGGTCAAGAAGTGAGTATGACACAAAGAGTGTGCAGAGGGATATATACAGGTCAAGTGAATGTGAAAAGTCTTGGTAGATGGAATATAATGTGGGAAAATGTCAGGTTGTACACTTTGGTAGGAAGGATCGAGGAGCAGAACATTATTTAAGTACAGAAAGACAGCAGAAAACGGGGGAGTTTGGGATCAGAAGAAGAGGCACATCAGACTAAAAAAAGTTAACTATCTTTCATTGAAGATGCTGCCAGCCCTGCTGAGTTTCTCCAGCACAGTTTTTTTTATTTCAGATTTGCAGCAGCTGCAGAACTTTGTGTTTCTAGGATCTGGGAGTCCTTATACATGAATCTGGAAAAGTTAGGGTACAAGTTCAACAAGTAATATGAAAGAGAAATGGAATGTTGGCCTTTGATTCAAAGGGAATGGAATATAAAAACAGGAATGTCTTGCACAGCACAAGTTATACCACACCTAGAATACTGTGAGTAGTTTTAGTCCCTGTGTATAAGTAAGGATGTACTGGCATTGAAGGCAATCCAGAGAAGGTTCACTGGACTGCTTCCTGGTTTTGAGGGACCTTCTTATGAAGAGCAGTTGAGAAAGTTGAGCCTGTAATCATTCTAGTTTAGATGAATGAGAGGCGACCTAATTGAAGCATATAAGATTCATAGGAAGCTTGTCATGGTAAATGCTATGAGACTGACAATCCAGGATTATGGAGAAAAAGCACGAAAATGGATTTCTACATTAGAGGATCATGTTTTTCCATGGCTGCAGGTTTCCTGTTTATTTTCTTGGTGAAATCTGTGATAAAAAGTTGGAATAAACTGGTGAAAAAGGATGTTCTTTTGAGAACAGTACTGTGACATTGTTGCAAATGTTGATACTGTTTTGTTAATTAAACATTTTATTTGTGTCTTTTTTTTCATTTAATATGAAGTGAGGTCTAAAACTAAACTGGGCTGAGAATGTATTGTCAATCAAAAGTATACAATTATGTTTTTGTGCTTTTGAGGGGGAATGGAGGAGACAGAGCAAGAGGGAATCAAACCCACGGTGCTGAATTTTTCTGGGTGGTCATAATCCTAAAATTGACCTTGATTCTGAAAGTGGCCTAGAGGATTGTCTGTCGTGATCTGTCTCGAGGCGGTTAACTGAGCAGCCAACTCCAGCACTCCAATCCAGTTACGGAGAATGAGTTGAAAGGGAAGCAGGAGGCTGAATTGGACAAGTTATAGTTGAGTGGCAGGTCCAAGGAGAGCTGAATGCTGCTGGCAAGGAGGGAGACTTTGAGGACACTTCCTTCTTCAGGTGAAATCAAATATTGTGTATCGCTGTGAGGGGTCTCAGGATGGAGATAGCCCCTCTGGAAGAATCCCTTGGACTTCTCTGTAGGATTGATAAACCTTGAGGTCCCTAATGTAGGCATCTAATGTAGCCTTAGAAGGCATGTCAATCTTTGAGCAAGAGGCTTCCTCCATGATATTAATTCTGTGAAGCAGACTTTGTTCTGACCCCAAACCTTCTGCGATGAGAAAGCTTCGGGAAATCATCCCGACGAACATGCCCTTTTCTTCTTGCCCTTTCACGGCCTCCAACCCCTTCTCCACGGAGCTGTAATTCAATACAGTCACTTTTGACACGCTCTAATATAGATGTTTGAATATTATTTAGAATTAAAAGTAGTGACAAATCACAAATGGCTCATTCATCCTCTGGTAGACTGCAGTTTTAAATTACAGCCTATCTTTGATGAATATTTTATCAGTCTAAATCTCATGTGGCCTCTTCTCAGCAAAAGGTTCTTTTTATTGAGTTGCCTATTTCCTGTGACTTTGGTCCAGTGGGAAATACAATTCGATTTTGCACTATTTTCAGAAATGTTTGATTAAAAAGGAAACACCAAGATTATGATCGAAATATACAACATATATGATATATTTATGTCTGCAGCACTAGCTTCATTCAGCTGTGAACCCAGCATTTCTGACACTTGAGCAATAATGGTTCTTCATCATTGACAAAACCTGTGAAGCTGGCACTAGAGCTGTTCTTCACTTGAATTCATGTTCAGAATTAAATTCAATTCCTGGCCTTAATGAAAACTTAAAATTTTCTGGAATATGCAGTCACAGATTACCATAAAAATCTTGAACCTTTAAGACAGCTGACATTTTCTGAATCTAAATAGCCTCCTTTTCTCTTTCCCTCAGTCTGTCCTCCACTGCTAATGGTATTAAACTTTGGAAATCATATGAGTGAGAAAATTGCTGTCTTTAGTCAGTGTTATCTCAAGAAGAAAGTGAGGGCTGCAGATGCTGGAGATCAGAGCTGAAAATGTGTTGCTGGAAAAGCGCAGCAGGTCAGGCAGCATCCAAGGAACAGGAGAATCGACGATTCGGGCATAAGCCCTTCTTCAGGAAGGGCTTATGCCCGAAACGTCGATTCTCCTGTTCCTTGGATGCTGCCTGACCTGCTGCGCTTTTCCAGCAACACATTTTCAGCTCAGTGTTATCTCAAATCAATAATCCAATGCATCTAACTATAGTAATTTAAAGTGATTTGCCAAAATCTTTTCATGTGAACTTTCTGCTTACCTGCAGTACAACACTGCTGGTTTCTGCACAGGGATGTGAATCTCAGAGAGTTATACAGGCAGTTCTCTTATAACGCCATAGTTCGCTTCCTGTGCAATCTTACTTTATAAGAAAATCATACAATACCAGCACCATTTAAACAAATAGGGCCGGAATGGTATTATAGCCAATTCAGGTAAGAAAAGTTCTTGGTCTACAAATATCGGTCTCAATTTGGCAATGGTGTTATAGCCAATTTGTGTTGTAGAAACACGTGCTATAGAAGAACTACCTGTAGTATCCTTCACCGCTTAAAGATTAGCAATATTACTGGGTGGGTAATGTTGTAAATTAAAAGTCATCAAGCTGGTTGTAGCACATGAAATATAGGTTTCTCTGCTTGTTGTATAACATTATATTTATAGACAACTTTATGTGACTGTGTAGCTGAAGTCAATAAAGGATCAACCATTCTAATTTCCATTTTCTCTTCCTTAGATGCAAAGAATTGAGCTACCCCAAGAACCTTCCACAGATTTCCCTCATTTTTATCTTTGTGAATGAAGCTTTGTCTGTTATCCTTCGCTCTGTGCACAGTGCAGTGAATCACACGCCAGCCCATCTACTCAAAGAGATTATCCTTGTAGATGACAACAGTGATGATGGTACAGTAAGCTTCAGAATATGTGTTAATAAAACTGCATGTACTATAGACCTCCCTGACTTTGTGCCTAAAGGTGTGTTTGAGCATTTGATCAACTTACTGTATGTTCCATACCTTCCCTTCCTGAGGGATTAGGGCATACCGGTTGTGGAATGCTTTCTCCAATCATCTGTCTCTGTCTTACTTTGTGACTAATTTATGCTGCACATTCACAAAACTTCAGTCCCTCCACCATCGATGCTCAGTAGCAGCAGTGTGCACCATCTACAAGATGTACTACAGAAATTCACCAAGACTCCTTCAGCTGTATCTTCTAAACCCACAACCTCAATCATCTAGAAGGACAGGAGCTACAAGAAATGGTGGTTAGCTCTGCTGCCTCACAGTGCCAGATTTGATTCCAGCCTTAGGTGACTGTCTGTGTGGAGTTTGCACATTCTCCAAGTGTCTGTGTGGGTTTCCTCTGGGTGATTCGGTTTCCTCCCACAATCCAAAGATGTGCAGGTTAGGTGAACTGGCCAAGCTGTGTTCAGGGATGTGTAGGTTAGGTGCAATAACCAGGGGTAAATATAGGATAATAGGGTAGGGGAATGGATCTGGGTGGGTTACTCTTCGGAGTGTCGGTTATGGCCTGGTTGGGCCGCAGGGCCTGTTTCCACACTGTAGGGATTCTATGATTCTGTGAAGGAAAACCAACATCTATAAATTTTCCTCCAAGACACTCATCATCCTGACTTGGGAATATATTGTTGTTCCTTCAGTGTCGCTGGTCAGTATTCTTGGACTTCCTCCATAAAGGCAGTCACCAAACGGACAGCTCAACATCACATTCTTAAGGGATATTAAGGAGGGTAATAAATTCTGGTCCAACCAATGAAGCCCTCATCTGTTGAATGAATTAAAAATTCCAAAACCCAGTCAGTAGCTATCCCTGGTCCTGAATGCTGCCAATCTCCAGTCTTGTCTGATACCAATCCCCAATGCCAGATGGTGCCAATCCCCAGTCTCAGTTGGTGCTAATTGCCAGTTCTGGCCGGTGCCCATCTCAGGCTTTGTTTGGTGCCAACCTCCAATCTCAGTTGAAGCCAATCCCCCATCTCCACCAGTGCTCATCCCCAATCCTGGCCGGTGCCCATCCCCAGTCTCAATTGATGCCAATCCCCAATCTTGGCTCCTACCAATCCTCAATCCTGTCTTGTAGCAGTGCCAGTGATACATTCACTGCAGCCACTTAATTTCGAAGTTCCTCCTCCAATCATAGGCTGCAGGCTGGTTTTCTCCAATGTTTGTGGATTGTAAGCCCATCAGCAGCAAATACAAAGAAGGAACATGCTGTGATTGGAGGAGCATGAGAGAAACAGGAATGCTGATTGGAAGAATAGCTCTTCACATAATCTATCTCTAACACAGGGATGAGCCTGCTCTCATTGATCAACCTTTTGATTGATTATTCTTGGGAATTTTTGGAGCTCTCAGGTGAATCTGTGGATTTTGAACACTGGCAGGGCAGAGGTTAAATGAGAGCTGGGGGATTGTAAAGATAGGTATGGAAGGTTTGAGTTATAAAGAAAAGCTGGATAGGTTGGGACTTTTATCACTGGAGCTTAGGAGGTTGAAGGCAAACTGATAGAAGTTTGTAAAATAACGAGGGGTACAGGTAGAGTTAATGGTAGTTGTCTTTTCCATAGGATGGGGTTTTCAAGACTAGGGAGCACATTTTTAAGGTGCGAGGAGAGAGGTTTAAAAAAGACATGAGTGCAAACACTTGACACACAGGTTGGTTTGCATGAGGAATGACCTTCCTGAGGAAGTGGTGGATGTGGGTACAATTACAACATTTAAAAGACTTTTGGATAAGTATGTGAATAGGAAAGGTTTGGAGGGATATGGACTAGGAACAAGCAGGTGGGACTAGTTCAATTTGGTCTTATCTTCAGCAATTTGGCCAGTCAGCTCGGAGTCAGGCCCCTGGCCTGAGGAGATTCTAAATCCTCGGTTAATATGTTTTTTTGCCTATTTTCCCCAGCATGTCATGTGTATGCAGGTATAGGACGCAGTGAAAACATGAGTGCGTAAACCTTTATTTATATTCCACCACCAGGAAGAAAGGAAACACCTGAGTGGCCAGGCAGAGCTCTGCTCAACGAAGGGCAATGCCTAAGTGATTGAGAAAGTGCAGGGGAGGGGTCAAATCAAAATAGAATTGGAGGGGGAAATAAAACACTCCACACCCCGCGGTGTGCACTTCTCCCTGAAAATCTCGAGGGTGTTGGTGGACACCCTGTGCTCCTTCTCTAGGGAAACCCGGGCCCGGACATAACCGCGGAAGAGGGGCAGGCAATTGCCATAACAACCCCCTCCACGGCCCGCTGCCTGGACTTGTTTAAGGCCATTTTGGCCAGGCCCAGGAGCAGACCCATGAGGAGATCCTCTAACCTGCATTCCCGCTCTGCACCTTGCTGTTTATACATTTTTTCTTTGTTTTTCCTTTTTATTTCCCCCCCCCCCACACTACCACCTAACAGCAGTTGTACTTATTTTTTCCCCAGCACCCATGTTGTGTGTGTGCAGGTGTGAGACACAGTGAAAGACACAAGGTGCATGAATCTTTATTCAACTTCCACCAGCAGGAAAAAAGGAAACACCCGAGTGGCCAGAGACAAGCAGTGCCCTTCACATCAAACGGCAATGCTGCGTGATCAAACAATGAAGGGGAGGGCAGGGATTAAATCAAAATAGAGTTGGAGGGGGAAATAATACACTCCACTCCCTGCGGTGCCCATCTCTCCCTGAACAGCTCAAGGATATTGGTAGACACGTGTGCTCCCTCTCCAGGGCTCTAACATAACTGCGGAAGAGGGCCAGGCAGTCGGCCTTAACGACCCCCTCCATGGCCCATTGCCTGGACCTGTTTATGGCCAGTTTAGCCAGGCCTAAGAGCAGACTCTTGAGGAGATCCTCTGACCTGCCTCCCCACTCCGCACCTAACTGTTTGAATTGGTCAGCGAAGGCTTCCCTGATTGGCCCAGTTTAACAACCCCAGTCAAAAGCCTCATACTCAAGTGAGACCCCCCCCGGTTCACATCACTACAGGCTTTGTCTCTTTCACCATATTAACATTAAATTGGTGAGGTGGTAAGAATCATGGTTATGTCACTGGACTAGTCATTCAGAGACCTAGATCAATGTTTTGAGGATGAGGGTTCAAATCCTGCTGTGTTAGCTGGCAGAATGATCTCCAGGAAGATGCTATTAATTCTCCTAAATATTCATCTGGTTCACAATTGCCAACTTTACCTGTTTTGTTCTACATGTGACTCCAGACTCCAAACAGTAAAATGTTTGACTATTCACTGCCCACAGAAATGACTGCGTGCAAACCACTCAGTTCAAGGGCAGTTAGGAATGGACAACAAGTGTTGATCCTGCCAGTGATTTCCACATCCCAAGACAGATTTAAAAATTGCAGGTTATGCTCTGGGGAGGTTTGGGAGAGAAACTTCTCCCATAGTTCGAAAACTCAGAAATCTGCAGAATACTTACACAGTTATGAGTTAGGATTCGTGAAAATTCAGCTGCTGATATGGGTTTACAAATTGTGAAATCTGTGGATGACCAGTGTAACGTTCTGATGCAACAATGGTGTAACTGATAATGAGGAAATCCTGTTACATGTTCCTTTTCATTGACATGGGGTGTGTTTTCTGTGTTCGCTATAGAAGAACTGAAGGCCCCATTGGAAGAATATGTTCACAAACGCTACCCTGGTCTGGTTAAGGTAGTACGGAATGAAAAGCGTGAAGGCCTGATCCGAGCCCGAGTGCAGGGATGGAAAGCTGCGACAGCATTGATCACAGGATTCTTTGATGCTCATGTGGAGTTTAGTGCAGGATGGTAAGTAGCTATTCAAATAATATTGAGCACTGCACATTAAAAAATAAACAGTATCACTCTTTACTTACATGGAATGGATTTATTCCTTTTAAAATCAATACCTTCCTTCTTCATAAAGGTGGAACAAGGGTTTTCCCTAGCTTTACCTGCTAAGTGCCACCTCATCATCAAAACTAGGG
The DNA here is from genome assembly GCF_004010195.1 of Chiloscyllium plagiosum. NCBI lineage: Eukaryota > Metazoa > Chordata > Chondrichthyes > Orectolobiformes > Hemiscylliidae > Chiloscyllium > Chiloscyllium plagiosum. The sequence goes on from NC_057737.1 coordinate 30,463,540, forward strand.
AGCTGTTTATTGATAGCAAAGGAAATTATAACCTATCAGGATGCAGTATTATAGATGGTTATGAATCACATATGCTGGTGTAAAGGGATAGAAATAATTGATTTAGAGCAACTTGGCATGAGTTGAGGCAAATTAATGCTACTTCAAATTGAACAGTTCGAAATGTTTAGCTCCAAGCGTGAAGCACAATCTCCGATAGTGCCTTCTACAAACCATTGTCTTCCCTAGTATTATGTCCACTTCTGTGTCTTGGGTCACTAAATAGAACATACTGGCATTGAAGTGAATCCTATAATGGACACTAAACTGAGATTATTGGACAGTTGGTCCTGGAAAAGTTTCATGCTGTGAGGAATGTTTGGAAAACAAGTGACAGTTTATAGGAGCTTATAGACACTATTACTTAAACACTTAAGATCTTTGAGAGTAATAAGTAAACTGGAGTCTAGAGTACTGTTCACAACTAGCACCAGCTCTACAAAAGGGATAGGAATCCACACACAAGTGAGAAAAGGTGAATATATAGTTAAAATCTAACCTCATGCCAGCTGTACCAAACATGGGAAATTGTGAAAACAGAACATTACAAACTTTAAAAGACTGTAAGTATGGATAGATATCAGAGTGGGGTATTAACACTGACTCTAAGGTCAGTTTAATGGATAGAAATGGTTGTCTATGGTGTAGTGTATTCTGTGCTTCAAAGGAATTTGGGACCAGTTGGTGATTCACTTATTTGTGCTGTGGGATGAGATGATACCGGATCATGGTAAATAAAAGTTCCTGTGTGTAGATTGCAAATGCAAGCACAGAACGATTGGTTGAATAGCCTGTTTCCTTGTTCTGATTGGTGATGTTAAGTCATGAAGACTTGGAAAAGATTGCCATAGAAAATCATAGAGAAAGTCTCAGATTATCTGAAGTTGGCAAAAGATGTATTTTTCCATTCTATTTATCTCTCTGAGATCTGCAGTGATTTAGTTACTGCACCGTTCTTCAGCTGAGACTAGAAGCAAGAAAACATATAAAATTATTTTCCATTGAACTTTGGCTATTTTGACCCAGTGACTGAAGGTCCATAAAACGTAATCAATAATTACCTTCCTTGCCTTTGTACCTGACTGGTGATTTCTTACATAGTGTGGTAAAGTATGAGAAATGTAACATTTTCATGCATACATTTCATAAAACCCAACCGAAAAGTAAATGGAATATAAAACAAAGAGCTGCAGGTACTGGAAATTTAAAATAAAAGTGGAAATTCCTGGCAAAACTCAGCAGGTCTGGCAGCACCTGTGGAGAAAAAGCAGTGTCAACATTTCAGGTCCAGTGACCCTTCATCTAGATCTGACTCCTCTGACTGATTGAGTGCTATCTGGAGTTTAGAATTAGCTGAACAGCAGTCAATATTGATGTAGTACATTGACTTGGAAAACTAAATCTTATAATACAAAATCAAGTAAGCAAATCTCAACATTTAAGGAGCGCATTGATGAAGGAAACCACTCAAGGAGAAATGGATATTTTGTAGGATATATGCAACAAGTATAAAAGTATCAGGAAAAATGATTTGAGAAGCCTCAGTATGCAACCTCTTCTTGTGCAAAGCTTTCATAAAGATTTTCTGGGAGTAAGGTTGTACAAACCATTCAACAACTAGTGCAATGTACTTCCTTCAGAAAATGCCATTCCTGTGGGCAATCTTTTGGTCTATTATTTTGTTCCATATTGGGTTAATTCAAGTCATTGCTAATAAGAAGAGAAAGACTTGTATTTATAGATAGTTTCTGATCAGCATGTTTGGAGATATTTTTAAACACCTCGGGAGCAGGTGGGCCATGAACCCTGTGGTTGGATGGGCCACTCAAATGATGGATTTATGAAAAGAAAGGACAATAAATGAGGCATGCTGGGAAATTGAGGCAAGTCTTGGCAAAAAAAGTGACTGTGCTCAAAGATTCTGAATAAACATGCTGCAGAATTCAAACAGGATGTAGCTCCAGACAGACAGTATGGAATTGACCAAACAGTTGCAGACCATACAATACACTTGAATTTGAATGGAAAAGAATCAACCTGAATGATATCTCCAGAACAATTGGAGACATTGAATTGTTTACCAGTCACAAGGGTGCCTTAAACCCTTATGTGGAGAGGTCTACCTAACCTACATGCACATAATACCTCCAGGAATGGTTACCCAAGGACCACTAGACCAAGGACGTGTCGGGGTGATCAAACCCTGATCGAACTGTTGGTGAACATTGAAGACTCTCCCAAAAGGGCACAAAGACTCCTAAGTGTAAGAATCACTGCAACACCATCCTCAGGGATGGTAACTCAAGACCAACCATCAAGAAGAGAGTAGAGTAGCTTTTTATTTGTCATTTCCACCAAATACAACTGATACAGTAAAAACGAGACAGCATTTCCCCAGGACCGAGGGTGCTACATAAACAGCTCAAACTACACAATCATACATGGCAGAAAGTGTATAAGAAGTGCAAATCATGCAAGTTACAGTGTAACAGAAGAATGATGAATAATAGACATTGTTCTAGCAACAATTCGAAGTTGGGCAAAGAATTTCAGACAGGAAAGAGTCTGGTCATACTGTGTTAAGGAGCCTGATGGCTTGGGAGGAAGAAATTGTTGCACAGTCTGGCTGTGAGAGATCGAACACACCGGTATCTTCTGCCAGATGGCAGGAGGGAGAAGAGTTTGAATGAGGGGTGTGTGGGGTCTTCCACAATGCTTTTAAGCCTTTCGGATGCAGTGTGTGGTATAAATGTCTGTAATGGAGAGAAGAGAGACCCTGATGATCTCCTTAGCTATCTGTTGTAGGGTGTTACAGTTTGAGATGGTGCAATTCCTGAACCAGGCAGTGCTGCAGCAGCTCAGGGTACTCTCAATGAACGCCCTGTAGAATGTGGTGAGGATTGGGGGTGGGAAGTGGGCTTTCCTCAACCTGAGCAGAAAGTGCAGATGCTACTGGGTTTTCAAGGCTATGGAGCTGGTGTTGAGAGTCCAGGTGAGGTTTTCCACCAGGTGTACACCAAGAAATTTGGTGCTCCTCACGTTCTCCACGAGGGAGCCGTTGATTTCCAGCAGAGAGCGGTCCAGTCAACAACCCTCCTGAAGTCAACAACTATCTCTTTCATCTTATCCATGTTCAGAGACAGGTTGTTGGCTCTGCACCAGTCCATTAGTCGGTGCACCTCCTCTCTGTATGCTGACTTGTTGTTCATGCTGACTAGACCCACTACAGTTGTATCATCAGCGAACTTGATAATGTGATTTAACCCGTGCATCCCTGCACAGTCATGTGCCAGCATGGTGAACAGCAATGGACTGAGCACACAGCTCTGGGAGGCGCCCGTGCTCTGTGTGATGGTGTTGGAGATGCTGAAGACACACCTGGGGCCACCGGGAGAAGACCAGACGATCATCACCACTTGGATCAAGGCCAAGATCTAATGTATTGGCATATGATCATCCAGAGTTAAGTTAAAACGCAAGATATTTGATTAGATTTATCATATAAATTGTTAGTTTGTAGAGTATTTTATTATTATTCTATTAATTGTGTTAAATAAATATTATCGACTATTACTGTTAAGAGTCGACTCCCAGTTTCTTTGCTAGATATTAGAATTAAAACACGCTGTGTGGCAGGTGCAACAACCCAGGCTTCTGGCTCAGAGGGCGGGACACTACCACTGCACCAAAAAGCCCCAAAGACTAGCATTTCTATTGTGCTTTTCTTGCCTGTCAAATGACTCAAAGTACTTATCAGGCATTCTAGTATTTTTGAAGTGCAGTTACTGTTGTAACCTAACAAATGGGTTGGAGAGTTTACACACAGTAAACTCACACAAGCAGCAATGTGTGAATGAGCAGAAAATCTGTTTTTATGTTGTTGGTTGAGGGTGTGGCCAGGAAACCAGAGATAACTTTTTAGTTCTTTCTCAGAAATGCACTGGAACTGGAAGTTAGCCTTGATTTTTGTGCTAACCTTGAAATGGATCTTAAGCAGGAAACTTTGTGATACAGAGGCAAGAGGGCCACCAAGGGACCCATGACTGGATTTCCAGGTAAAAACTTCTAATATTTTATCACCTATTGATATAAGGTTAGTTGTCTGCAGACACTGAAAATTATTATTTTATGTTTCTAAAAAGGCACACGCTGTGCTAGTTTGTTTGCAATCCAGTGACTTCTTGTGATAAATACAATCACTTCATAGATTTTCAGCCAAACCCCATTTGACGTTTTTCAATATCTGCAGTTCTTGTGAATTGATTGGTTTGCTAGACTGTTGAAGACATTGTGAGTAATTTTGTATCAAATTATTAAGTTTAGTCAATGAATCTGTTGTGTTTGGGAGCTTCTTGCTGTAGTGTCTCCAACTCTGATCATTTTCCAGCATAATTACTTCACATTAAATATAATAATTTTAATGCATCATAACAAAGTGAAACATGAGAGCAGCAGAAAACATGGAAAACTGACTATTGCACCAGCTAAAGACAGGATTGGATCTTGACTCTGTGTGAGAATGTAATGTGGATAAAAGTTAGACAATAATTCATTATTATATCACTTCCTAATTTTCACTTCCATCAGTTCCCTCGATCGGAAATTTTTCCCCTTAACACTCACTCTACAGGTGAGAATTGCAATGGATCAAAGGTATTTCTACCTGGAAGAGTGTTAATTATTTGGAACAAATCTGCCAGAGAAGGCAGCAAAAACAAACTAAACTACATTGGCACGAAGTTAAAAATCACACAACACCAGATTATAGTCCAACAGGTTTAATTGGAAGCAAGGTATTTTTCAATGTATAATTTCAGTTACATCAAACTGTAAACTTTTGCTATAACTTCTGTATCTTACAATTGTGTCCTCCACAACCACCTGATGAAGGAGCAGCGCTCCGAAAGCTAGAGTTTCCAATTAAACATGCTGGAATATAACCTGGTGTTATGTGATTTTTAACTTTGTACACCCCAGTCCAACACCGGCATCACCAAATCATGACTACATTGGCATGAATCAGAATGTACTTAGATCAAGTGTCTATTGTTTTTGTACCTAACATTTGAAAGACTAAACTCTTTTAATGTCACATTACTGCCCTCCCCATCTACACACGCACAAACACCACCTCAACTATCTGTTCTCTGAATGTCCTCCGTTGCTTCATTAATGCTTTACCCTGAAAGAACTTTTCCAATAGGTTGGTGCTCGATGTTTTCTTAAATCACTATTTGTTAGCTTTTCCTGAGTTGAGTATTTTTCAATATTTTCTGCTCCCTTCCCACAATTGCTGAAAACTAAATGATGTTTTGGTTACTGTTCACTAGACAATCATCTACTGCATCACAGTTCACTTGCTGTACCTTTGATCCGAACACTACTTCCTTTCTTGTTGGATTGGAAACCTATCGATCAAGAATGTTCTTCTGTGTGCGTAGCAAAAATTTATTTCTACTTTTCACACTTGTTGATTCCAGTCAACTATGAGGTAATTAATGTCAACAATACTTTTGATATGCAACTTTGAAATTTGCCAAGAAAACCCACTTATCTATCTCCTTCTCATGGTTTGCAGCTCCATTTAAAAAAGACTCCCAACAAAGCGATGACTCACACTCTGTTTGTTACCTCAAACCAAATTTTCCTAGAATCATTTAACGTATACATTCTATTTAGACATATTCATCCACAAGCAATGCTGCCACAGTCAATCATTTTTCTCCTCTGTCATTCCTGAATGTCGGCAAACAGGAATTGAGTGTAGAACAGTACAGCACTGGAACAGGCCGAGACTGTTTGTGCTGATTGTGATGCAATTTGAAACTAATCCAATCTGCCAACATATGGTCCTTATCCCTCCGTTCTCTGCCTGTTCATGTGTCTAATAAGAGCTGTTCACGGTCCTGTTTCAGCTTTGTTTCTGTTCATCATAATCCCTTGTGGCAACTCGGCTTGTAGCCCATCAATCTTATTAGTTACACTCTTAACATTAACTTAGATATAATTAGACTTACTTTGCCATTTTTGTTGTTTTCCTCAATCTGGTGCCTTCAGTCTTTGGAATATTCCTAATTTTTAATTTCTATAATATTTCTATTATTTATGTCTCTCTCTGTCCCTGATCACATGCCTCACCTATTCATTCTTTTCTTGTTCCTCTCTTCTGCAAAATTAATTTCAACCCTTGAAAGGTACAAGCTAATTGAGTTATGACTTATGGTTTTGCACCTCCTCTACAAGTGGAGACGTCATTTCCAATCTATCATTCGTCCATTAATTTAAAATGCCTCTTTCAGTTTACCTTCACATTTAGTCTTTTAATAAATAGATTCTTTCAAGACTGTTTAATGTTTGTGGAATATCTTTGCATCTTCTCCAATGAATCAATATCCTGTTCATAACACATAGGTGAGAAATGTGTACATTGCTCTGTTTCCAAACAAAGCACAATATAAATCTCAGATTGGGATTGGTTAGTTTAGTTAGCTGGATAGCTGGTTGTGATGCAGAATGACACGAACAGCAGGGGTTCAATTCCCACACTGGCTGAGGTCACTATGTAGACCATTCTTTTCAACTCTGACTCACACCTGAGGCATGATAACCCTCAAGTCGTCTCTCTCTGACGGATAGAAAGAGAAACAAACTCTATGCAGGAAGGAAATGTTTAACTGGATACTTGGAAAAAAGACGGTGAAGATGACTCATTCTGTATAGTTTGGAACTTTGAGAAACTAGGAGCAATTGGATTTCTCTATACTGTTAGAACTCAGGGGCAAGTTATAGAAGTTACTACTGAGCTACATGTTGGAGTCAGGGCTCCAGAATGGTGCTGGGAGCTGTGGAAGCTCAGAAGAGGCAGAGTGCCACTGATAGTTCAGTTCAATGGAGAGTATGAGTTGAAAGTCCACCAGCTGCAATTGCTTGATGCAACTAAACTAGATTAAAGATTAGGAAAAAGATGAAGGGACAGTTTTATCTGCATAAAGCTAGCTTTTTTGAAAAAAAGTTGAGTTGTCCCAGTGATGAAATGCTGGCACCAAGTTTGCATGAATCCAGGGGAACATGATCCAATGAAATGAAGGTCAACAGATCAATAGCTATAAAGGTAGTTTCACAATAGAGTAGCTTTTGCGGGAATTCCAACATTTCAAAACAGAAGCAGAAAGAAACTTTGGTAAAACTTAATGCAATTTAATGAAACATAGTGTCATGAAAGCCTGTTGCTGAAAAACAGTTTTCAAGGAAGATGACAATGGAGTAGGACATGTTCTGAATCTGAGATTTGTCTGCTGTCTGTCTTTTCTTTTTTTTCTCTATTTTCTTGTTTTCTTTCTCTTTTGGTTTATTTACCTCTTGTTAAAGAGCTTGGGAGATTGTCGCATTGGCATTGGTGGCAGCAGGTAGGCCCAGCGTGGACTCGTGATGTCAGAGTGGGTTTGGGTGCATCAGAGAGGCAGGCCTAGCATTAACTCATGTCTGCTGTGGCAGAGGCGAGTTTATGTTCCTGACTGTGTCCCTCTCCAGCACAGATTCATGGAGGCAGCAGCGGAGGTGAGTTTGGACCCAATACAAGACTCTGTGGAATTGGCAGCAGCTGCATGGACATGGTGGGCCTAGGGCGGATACATGGCAGCAGCAGAGTCGAGTTTGAGATGGTGTAATGCCTGGTGTCAGTGACATCTGCATTGGTGAGGCTCCAGGGAAGACCTGTGGTGGTGAGGGCATTGGTGGAGATGTGATGGCACTGAAGGGTGGGGACTTTCCTTCCATAGCATCAGTGTGTCAAAGTGGACCCGTGCCTGGCCATCAGGTCTATCGGCCATGACAATCGACAATAGGCAATAGGTGCAGGGGTAGGCCATTCGGCCCTTAAAGCCAGCACCACGATTCTTTATGATCATGGCTGATCATCCACAATCAGTATCCTGTTCCTGCCTTATCCCCATAACCCTTGACAGAGCAATTAACAAGAAGGACTGTAAAAGTTGAATACTTTTTCTTTTTGTTTTGGTTTATCTTTATGTGTTTTAAGATGGTGTTGGCGAAACTATACAACAACTTTCACTAGATTTTGTAACAAAATACATGTAACAATAAACAAATAAATAAATATAAACTTGACTATGTTTGCTAATTGATGAACTCTGTGTGATGTTTGACCAGAATGTCTATGACCAATATTTACTTCAAGTTAATTCTTGACATTAGAAATTCCATTGTTTCTATCTTTGCACAGTCCAAACCAATTTTATGCAAAAAAATGTTGCAATGTTTGTTTGAGCAAGAATTATTTGCAATAAACTACTTATTATTGGTTGATGAAAGAAATCTGGCTGAGTTGTGTTTGATACTAAACCGAATACAATGTAAAGCTTATGTAATTGGTCATACCGTCCCTCTTCAGATAATTTGCTTTGCTCAATGTGCTATCAAAAAAAAGGCTGAAAGCATGGGAACAGCAAAAGGAATAAGCACTGACAACATAGTTACAGTGCTGAAAAGCCTAGTGCTGCAGACCTGGTGTAATATTAATCTAAGTGTTCCAATACTGCTACAGATAGGCTTCTGTCTATCAATGTGGAAAATGTCGCGGGTGTCCTGTTTATTAAAAGCCTGCAAATTCCAATCTGGCCAAGTGTTCCCAATCAGTTTAGTTTCAGTCATTTAGCATAGAAGGGGTCATTGACAGTGTAATCAAATTGATGTACTCAATAATGACCTCCTTATTTAGGTTTCCACCAGGACCATTTGGTTCTCAGGTTTATTGTCCCATTTACTCAAAGATGATCCGAACTCAGAAATTCCAGACACCAAGGCAGATTTGGCTCAGTATAACATTAAAGAATCCAGGAAAACTGAAGTTAAACAAAGTAAGTAAGTTAAACAAAGGCAGGTAGTTGTAGTTGTTGGATGTTAATCATCTCACACTGGTCATCATGGCAGGAGTTCCTCAGTATATATCCTAATTTCAGCCATCATCAGCTGCTTCATCCAACATAAGAACAGAATTGCTAATAATCGTGCACTGTCCAGTTTCATTGAAAGCGTAATGAAATAGTCTGTGCCAGTTAACACCAATGTCCAATATCCAGGCTTGGCTGAGAAATGATAAATAACATTCATGTTGGACAAATGTGAGTATCATTCAAGAAGATCAACAGAGCCCAAGGCAAAGTAGTCCTCTTGATTGGCACCCCATCCATCAATTTAAACTTTTACTCAGTCTCCAGTGGATTAATGTAGCTGACGTTATTTTAATAAGATGCACTGCAGCAACTTTCAAACACTTGATCTGTACTGGAGTGGCAGGGTCGGAAGGTACATGGGAACATTATTGCCTGCAAGTTCCCCTCCAAGACACACAAATCCTGAATTGAAAATACATCTCTGTTCTTTCATTATTGCTTGATTATATATAGGAAACTCTTAGTAGGAGCTTTCATATTCTCCCCATTTGGAGTTTGCACATTTTCCTCATGTCTGCCTGAGTTTTCTCAGGTTACTTCAGTTTCCTCCCACAGTCTAAAGATGTGTAGGTTAGGTGGATTGGCCATGGAGTCCACCTGGTTACAGGGATAGGATGGGGGCTGGGCCTGGGTAGGATACTGTTTGGAGAGTCGGATTGGCCAATGGATGGGCCAATTCTATTGATTCTATGATTCCATAGCAACATTGTGTACCTTTACCACATAGTCTACAGCAAATTGGTAGCACACTATCCTATACGCAAAAGCACTTAGGAGTGACAAAAAATATTAGCCAGACCAGTGACATCTACATCCATTAAATGAATCAATAATTTTAACAAAACTGAAGCCTTTGCCCATCACTTTGCAGGCAGCAGACAGCATAATAACATCTTGACTGCACATCACTAATAATACCCATGGAAAATTATTTTCTGGAATCTGAAACATTTTTGTTTTTGAAGCCATATCTGGCATTGCTTTGCATTTTAAATTCCAAATGCACATGATATTCAAATACTTTATGCTATGAAGCAGCAAGATGGATAAATAAATAATGTTGATAGTTCATAAAAATGTCAGGAAAACATTTAGATTTGAACATTTTTTAAATCCTTATTGCATTACTGACTGGTTTTAATGACTGAAAGATTAATGAATGCTGAATCAAAAGAAAAATTCTAAGAGCACCAGAGACATTTGGAGCATTGTGCCTTTTAGAAATACAACTTATTGTATATTGTCTTCAGATCATTCCGTTGCACTTTTGAGCTGGTAGTGTGACTGAAGTTGTCCTTTGAAATTTTACAGGGGCTTGAGATTGCCAACTGCACCCTTCACCAATTGGCTAGGAGAAAATACCCACACCCACCAACCTCACTGCCCCATGGCTGAACACTTCAACTCTCTCCCACTCCGTCAAGGACATGCAGGCCTAGGGCCTCCTCCACCACCAAACCTTTACCACCCGAGGCCTGGAGGAAGAATGCTCATATTCTGCCTTGGGACCCTGCAACCACATGGGATGAAAGTGGATTTCAACAGGTTCCTCATTTCCCCTCCCCCGACATTATCCCAGTCCCAAGTCTCCAACTCAGCACCGCCCTCCGGACCTGTCCATCACCCCCCAACCTATCACCTTCTCCCTCACCTTAACCCACCTATTACTTTATCAGCCACCTACCCCCAACCCCACCCCTCTCCCATTTATCTCTCGGCCCCGAACCATAAGCCTCATTCCTGATGAAGGGCTTATGCCCGAAATGTCGATTCTCTTGCTCCTCGGATGCTGCCGACCTGCTGTGCTTTTCCAGCGGCACACTCTCGACCCTTCACCAATTGGTGTTTACAGGGGCAGAATGGCTCTTCTCACTTCTCTGCATGTATGTAGTCACTGGAGAATGGGTGGGTCAGGTTATTGAAGCCCAGTTTGGGCTCCTCATTACAGTTTTGGTTCAAACATGGACAAATGCGTATAATTCTAGACAGGTGCTGAGAGTGACAGTCTTTGATATCCAGACTGAGTATGGCATCAAGGTGGCCTAGCAAAACTGGAAACAATGGGTATTGAGGGCAAACTCTCTGCTGGTTAGAGTCAAACCTGGCATTTCGGAAAATGGTTGTGGTTGTTGGAGGTCAGTCATTTCTGCTCCAGGACATCTCTGCAGGAGCTCCTCAGGACAACCATCTTCAGCTGCTTCATCAATGACCTTCCCTCCATGATAAGGTCAGAAGTGGGGATGTTCACCAATGATTGTATAATGTTCAATAGCTTTCTTGACTCCTCAGACACTGAAACAGTTTATGTTCAAATGTACCAAGATTGGATCAATATCCAAACTTGGCCTGACAAGTAGCAAGTAACATTCACACCACACAAATGCCAGGCAATGACCATCTCTAATAAGAGACAACTAACCAATGCTATATTGACATTCAGTGGTGTTGCCATCACTGAATCCCTTACCATCACTGAATCCTCTGCCATCACTGAATCCCCCATTATTAACATCCTGGAGATTACCATTGACCAGAAACTCAGTCGGACTTGCCGCATGAACACACTGGCTAGAGAAGCAAGTCAAAGGCCAGGAACACCGTAGCAAGTAACTCACCCTCTGAAGAGCCAAAGGTGAGGTGTTTTGAAGGAGTGAGCAGGTAGCATGGAGAACATACAGGATTAGTGGTGTGGGAGTGTAGGGGTTAACAAGAGCAAGCGAGGAAATATGTTTTATTAATAGAAGGAGAGTCAGAGCATGAACTTTGGTTAGAGATGGAATAGATGGAGAGAATGTGAGGTATGACACTTACTCTTACAGAGCAAAGCAAGTTATTGACCTTCTTTCTGTATTGTAGACTACTTCTCCATAGCCACAAGGTGGCATTGACCCGAGTCATGACCTCCGAGCAGGCTGGCATCATTTGATGATGCCACCTCCTCCGACAGTCCTCCAGAAAGAGGGCTCCTCTTCTTTGCACCACCCATTGACGAGGACTGCCAGATCAGAGAATCTGCTGCCAACTTCCTTTCTCAGTCACCTCACTGCAAATTTTCCTTCACTGTGCAATGCAGTTTCTGAATGCCAGTGGACATTCAGTGTCCTTTTAAAGATGGAATACGCATTGGGGATGCTGGTCTTTGGGCAGATATCACTGAATATTGGCTTGTTGTGGGAATGGCACATGGTTTAATGGGTTGGGAATTGGATGTGATGGACACCAAAGGGAGGGGTTGCAAAGTACCACAGTTAGTTTGCAGAGACACAGTGAGCAAACCCCCTGGGCCTCATGGCGAGACTCCCAGAAATTTTACCCAACTCTGACTTAGCCAATAATAAAAAGTTCATTCCTATGTGTCTTGATAACACCATGTTAAATGCAACAGTAAACTCAATGACTGACGTGATTCTGTTCTGATGAAGGACTGAAGGATTAAAAGTTTGAGGAAGTAAATGAAAAATTGCATACCATGTTCTGAGCTGAAAATGTGCTGCTGGAAAAGTGCAGCAGGTCAGGCAGCATCCAAGGAACAGGAGAATCGACGTTTCGGGCATAAGCCCTTCTTCAGTTCCTTGGAAACTGCCTGACCTGCTGCGCTTTTCCAGCAACACATTTTCAGCTCTGATCTCCAGCATCTGCAGTCCTCACTTTCTCCTCGAAGATTTTTACCATGTTCTGAGGCCAGGCTTCTTTTGTACTCATTGATTAATCAGTGGTTGTTCTATTTTTAGTGCATCTCCCTGAGGAGATCATAGAATGGAGATCGTGTAGCCCTCTTCCTGTGAGGCTTTTTATATTTTACCCTTTACGTTTTTTTTACTTTCTGTACAATAGAAAAAGGTTTAAACCTAAATGACTAGAAGGATAATAAAGGATGTCCATGCATCAGCAATTAGCCCCCTTTTGGTATAGTTAAATGACTAGCCAGTCTAGTAAATGTGAGCTTCTCTCAAACAAGCAACTGAGAATGGGAGAAGAGATCAAATTTACAGAGTTTGAAAATGGAAGACTGGACAAGACTATTGGGATTATCTGGTGATAACAAAAGCACAGATGATGGTTTCAGCAATAGTTGAACAGCAATTGTGACAGAGATGGACAGGGTCACCGAGGTGGAAGTAGATGGACTCAGTGGTAGAGAGTGTAAGAAGTTAAAAGCTGAGACTCCTGTCTCGGTCCGATGTTGTGATTGCAAACAGCTTTGTTCGGTCTCAGACTGTGGCCAGTTATGAAATTCTTTGTTAGGGAATGGATTTCATGGTGGGTTCCAAAAATGATATCTTCTTTATTCCTAATATTTAAGTTGTGTAAATTTCTGCTCATGCAAAAGTGGATGTTGGATAAACAGTGTGACAAATTAGAGAGAATGATGGGTGTAAGGGAGGGGATACTGAGGTGGACCTAGATGTTATCACCACATGTTTTTCAGTTAAGATAATAAAAAGGCTCCTAGTTGCTTTTTAAAAATGAATTAAAGATCCCATAGCGTTATTTTGAAGAAGAACTGGGGATTTATGGAACCAGGTCAAATATATGAAGCATAGGAAGCAGGAGGAGGCTATTTATTCCCATGAACCTTTTCTATCATTGGTCAAGAGGATGGATGATCTGTGACCTAACTCCATTAACCTGTTTCTGTTCCATATCCATGAATAGCCCTTGTTTCGAAAATTTCATGAATTTCAGATTTAACATTTGTAGTTGATTTAGAATCAATTTTCTCATGCATAAACAATTTTCAATCTTCTATTAAACTTTGCATGTAAAAGTGTTTTCTAATTACATTCACAAAGGTGTAGTTAAAATGTTTAGATTATCACCCCTGAGTTCAGACCCCTCCATCAGTGAAAATAGTTTCTCACTATCTACTCTATTTGTTCCCTTTGATGTCTTGAAGGTTCAATCAAAATTGAGCCTTTACCTCCTAAATTCCAGGAAATAAAATGCTCTTCTTGCAACTTAACTCTTGGAGTTCAGGGTAAATAATATCATACGCCCTCCAAGGTGAATATATTCATCCTAATCCCTAGAACTGTTTGCAATAGGTGTAACTGTTGAGAACTTCAAGTTCAAGTCCTTTCACTATGTGGAATCTGATTTCATGTATTTGAACCATACTGCTGATGATAACATCAGGTAAGAAATAGAAAGGGAGATAAAGATAATGTTTGGGAGAATCCACAGGTACCCAAACTCAAAAACTAAGTCCAGGCAGACAGAGAAAAATATATAATGCCTGAGAACATCCTTCACATTGATAAACACTAACATTTAAAAAAATCCTACTTGGAAAAGATGTCAACAAAAGCATTGATGCTCATGGATGGAATTTAGTGTCAGTGATGTTCACCCCATTTGTAAGAGAACCAATCAGAAAGACATTTATCAATCAACCAGTTCAGAGATGGTATTACACACCTCTGGAACAGGTGAGACTCTAATTCAGAGGTCAGGTCACTATAACAGCACTATAAGAGCACACAAACTAGTAGGAAACCAGTGTCAGCTCTACAATGCAGCACCCGATGACATTTAAATATAATCAGACATTATAATGGGGAATATTGACCCTTCCACAGAATGATGTTTGCAGCAGAGTGGAAATCCCACCCCTCAAAAGCCACCAGCTGAAAGCAGGGGCTGTAGCCGGTTTTACGTAAGGCCTTGACTGGGGAATACTGTGATGTAGGCAAAAGAGTGTGGGTGCTTAGGGAGTTACTATTAAGGTGGTGAGAGAAATCAGATGTATGGCAGACGCAGCTTCCTTTGGGGATATCCCCTTCCAAATGCCAGTTCCATTGTTTGACCTGCCTGTGGAAGAGTCACCTTTTTGAGGGTCTACTAGCAAATCCAAAACGTTTACTGGAAGACCATCAGGAAACATGTGAATCATGCAGCAGTTTGTGAGAATCTCTGAGCCACTACAAAATCCCACTGGGTGCAGGGGTAATGTCCTTCAAGTAGCTTATTGATGGCCATAAGGGTGGCATGGTGTCTCAGTGGTTAGCACTGTTGCCTCACAGCGCCAGAGACCTGGGTTCGATTCCCACCTTGGGTGACTGTGTGGAGTTTGCACATTCACCCCCATGTCTGCGTGGGTTTCCTCTGGGTGCTCTGGTTTCCTCCTACAATTCAAAAATGTGCAGGTTAGGTGAATTGGCCATGCTAAATTGCCCATAGCGTCATGTGCATTAGTCAGAGGGAAATGGGTCTTGGTGGGTTGCTCTTCGGAGGGTCAGTGTGGATTTGTTGGGCTGAAGGGCCTGTTTCCACACTGTAGAGAATCTAATCTAATCATAATTAGCCAGTGGCTAGGTTCGCAGCACTGATGTATTCCTACTCCTATCTAATGGGGATCAGTTTTCTCATCAGGTTTGTAGGTGGCCTGCTTCATTTGGCCTCCCCCATGCTTTTGTATACCTGTTTGCTACTTAGCTTACACTGAGGCACTGCATTAAATCCTGCTGCTCATGAGTGCATACAGAAGGATATTTGATTCCTCTAGAAATGTGTGCCACCCTTTCATTAAAGAAATAATAGTATTGAATTGGCTAAATTCTGGTGTTTACAGCTCAGTTTGAAATTATTAGATGCCCGTATTGAGTGGCAAATTCAATTTCCTAGCCATACTTAATGAAATATCACAAACCTTCATTTAAATTTTCAGACGTATAGAAGGTGCGAGGAGAACAAACATGTCTCAGAATTCTTGAACATCAAGACAAAAGGAAATGTGCTATCTCTTTATCTTAGCAAAGATTACTTGTCAATCATATCTTCAGCACAATAAGCCCCTGGTACACATACTTCTGCAAATTATATGATTTATATGAAGACACTTGTACCTTGATTTAAAAGAAAACATTTTCATAGATTGATACATCCTTGTTGGTTAATGGCTTCTACTAAGAGCAATCAGGGAGAATGGTTTTCAGAACCCTCAACAAAATTGATCAATTTTGCTTTTCAGTTGACAGCGTAATGTGCTAAACATGGCATGCTAATTGACGCCTTTCAAGGTACACATTGGTGAACGTCTTACAAGGCTTTTTATTCCTGAGCATTTCAATTTCTTCCCACCTCATAAATATAAATTCTATCTGACTCCTCAAGAAGACTTAACAGGCATTGGTGTTGATGCAGTGTATTTGAGCCTTACAATAATATCAGTCATCCATGGTGCTTGCTAGCATTATTTTATTCCTCTCCCTGACAGTAAAGCTAATTATATGAATTAGCACTTACTGATAGTCCCCTTAAATCACTCCAGTCTGGAAGGTTACAATGACCATTTTTCTCCTTCTGACAAACATCATCTGTTACTTGTCTCACTAGAGCATCTGAAAATTTGTTGTAAAAGCTTTAGATTATTCTTGTCTTGCCAAAATCAGTTGTTTCAACAAAAGAAGCTGTCAGATTCATATGATATTTATCCCGAAAGCACACTGAAGTTAAATGTTCGTTGGGACTTAATTCCAGTATTTCTCCAAGGAATAACCATAGCAGTGCCTTCTGACACCCATCATCCTTGCATCCTTTCCATCAACTCACCACTTCTGCCACTTGCCTAGCTTAGATTTCATTGGTACAACTTAAAACGATCAAGAGGCTGCTGTAGCCCCATTCACTTGACATTCCGGTCTCCAAAGCTATGCCTGGTCTTGACAGAGTCTAGGTTAGTGACAGCTCCTAGCATAGGGATTCCTCTGACTCCCCATAACCTGGATGGTGCACAAATGGCCCTGCTCTTTCAAGGTATATCAGAAGTTACCAGATTTGGGATGGATTGATGCAACTATCTCCACCATGTTCTGCAAAGTTCTTCTAGGCTTCTGCTGGATCTGTGGCCCAGAAGCGGCAAAATCTTTGTGGATTTTTATGCCCAATTTATCAAATGAGATTTAAAAATGTAGCATTTCGCAGACTCTTTCCTCAACTTACAGCACATTGTTATATTAAACATGACTAAAAACAGTTAGAATACTCCGTAAAATAAATGCATTAAAATAAAAAATGGATATAGCTTACCTGGCTCCTGAAATACTTCATTAATAGCACTTAAATTTCTCCACACATTTTAATTCACAGAAACCACATTACCTTTGGGAGAATGAAAAATGTGATTTATAGATTTTGTCATTCAGATACATTTGACAAGCTGTTGTGATATCAGGTTATTTAATTTGGTGTATCACCATAAAGCTCCCATCAGCTCATTAGTTTTCTTTGACCTTTTGCAAAATGTTTGGTACAGACTGGTGAAATGTGCTCTTCAGAAAAGCTCTTACTTACAATTCAAGATTCAAAGTCAGGAGCCCAATGCTTTGACAACTATTGATGATTAACTCGGACTGAAGGAGAAGCTGGGGGAAGCTTCAGTGTAACAGTCAACCAGGTGAACAGCTGTAAGCTTCTTTAGACCATGGAACATAACTATTAACTACAGAAGAATATGCTTAACAGCCATTTCTGTTCCTGACGAAGAACAGGAAAACAATGAACCTTGTTATTGAAAAGGTGAAAGGTTTACTGAGGTTGGTACGATGGTGGAATAATCCAATCAGCCATGATCTCATTGAATGGGGAATGGGCTAAAGAAGCCAAATAGCCTACCCTTGCTTTTAATTTGCATGTTTGTTATTCTGTGGAATCTCCAGTTGTAATGTGTTCTGTTTATTGTCAAAATGATCATGGAAGAAATCTTGATTTTAACTTCAAGACTTTAAGAATCTGGGGATGGAGGCTACAGCATGATATAGAATGATATCAATAGCACACATGGAGGCCCTACACCAGCTGCAGTGGTTCATATAGTCCTGCCTATTGCCCCCTACCTCACGTTCATAGAGAGCTGCCCCTCAAGCTGCCCATAATTATCGGCCAGTCTCAAATGTTTGGAAATTTCTCTGGCCATTTGTGGACAATGGCTTATTGCACAGTACCCAAGATGAGAAT
This sequence comes from Chiloscyllium plagiosum, assembly GCF_004010195.1. NCBI lineage: Eukaryota > Metazoa > Chordata > Chondrichthyes > Orectolobiformes > Hemiscylliidae > Chiloscyllium > Chiloscyllium plagiosum. Next base: position 30,481,506 of record NC_057737.1, read on the forward strand.
CTATGAACATCAGGAATGAAAGGGAAAGAATGAAATAAATTGAAATTTGGAGAAATGTGGATGGGCCAGGAGCAGGTAAGTGGGACTTGTTTAGTTTGGGATTATTTTTGACATGGACTGGTTGGACTGAAGGGTCTGTTTCCATACTGTTTGATTCTTTGACTGTATTGGTTATAGGTAGCCAGAAGCGTTATAGAAAGGGAAATGCATTAATCCACATTAACAAAAGTCTGCAAAGAATTAGAGTAGGAATCCACGTCTTGACCTCAGCAAAATGAGGATTGAAGGAGAAGGATTTATGCGATAAATGCTTTGGAGAAACAAGAGAGCAAACGTTTGAGGAACACTGACCATAGTAATATTGATAAAATACAAAGAAAACAAATATTACAATAGAGTAAGCAATTCAAATTGAAAGGTGGGATGAACATTGCCTATGAAATGAATGATTCTTCCTTGTATTCTGCTCAGAACGAGATGAAGTTGGCAAGGGAACCTTTGAGGTTATCGAAGCACTAACCAGATCCTGGTTGATCACAAGTTTTATTGAGAGCTATTGAAAGTGGATGAAACATTTGGCATTAAAAGAGAGATGATACTTGTTGAAAGACCACTAGACATGATGGAGATGTGAATAGCATGTGAATTGCAATAGATGAAGCACTAATGATTTAATTGAGCCAATCTAGAAATTAAGAATTACCTGTAATTCTGCAGGTGAAAATGTATCAAGCAAGTGCACACTGTGTGCTGAAACTTACCAATGTGGTGATGGTCATCACAAAGTGACACTTTCACCACAGTAGTAGCAGGCCATGCTCATCTCCAAGGAGAAAGTGAGGTCTGCAGATGCTGGAGATCAGAGCTGAAAAATGTGTTGCTGGAAAAGCGCAGCAGGTCAGGCAGCATCAAAGGAGCAGGAGAATCGATGTTTCAGGCATAAGCTCTTCTTCAGGAATCCTGAAGAAGGGCTTATGCCCGAAATGTCAATTCTCCTGCTCCTTTGATGCTGCCTGACCTGCTGCACTTTTCCAGCAACATATTTTTCAGCTCATGCTCATCTCTAACAAGAGAGAATCTAACTACTGCACCTTGACATTCAATGTCATTACCATTGTTGAATCCCCCCACAATCAACATCCTAAGGATTACTATTGACCAGAAACTGAATTGAACAGGTCAGATCAGAGCAGATCAAAAGCTAGGAATCCTACAGCAGGTAACTCACCTCCTGATTCCCTGAAGCCTGTCCACCATCTACAAGGTGCAAATCAGGATGCGATGGTATACTTCCCCACTTGCCTAAATGAGTGCAATTTTGATAACACTCAAGAAGTTTGACACATTCCAGGATAAAGTAGCCCATTTGAGGGGAATTAGCACCACATCCACAAAAACTCACTCACTCCGCCACCAATGCTTAGTAGCTGCAGTGTGTACTACCTACAAGATTCACTGCAAAAATTCACACAGGCAGCATCCTAGAGCTATTGGACAATTGCAGGACCAACAAGTCAATTGGGCTGAAGTTGGTACCTCCATGGAATGCCATGCCATGGAAATCCCAAGCAGGCATGAGGGGGCATCAGAACATCAATCAGGGCCTCTTTGAGGCACTATTTCAAGGTGAAGGAAAATACTGAGGGATAGCCACAGTATCACCATTGCCACCACTTGCCCCCTCCATGAACCATAGTGTAGCTTTGCAAGAGGGGCCCCTTCCAACCCCACAAGAAGCACCATGGTGCCCATGGTAAACTGTAAATGGCAGCGCAGACAGACACTTGATTGACCAGTCAAATGGCTCATATAACCTCTGGGCAAGAAGCTGGTTAAATGGCATAATGCGCTGGGAAGTCAATAGACAGTCAACTATACCACCTTCCCCCACCACCAACACCATCCCCATCTGTCATCATTTTATAGGCTGCACAACCTCCAAACTTCATGGATTTGTAATGTTAGTTGTTCCATTTACTTCACATTATTTTATCTAAGATTCACAAATAAAGCATGTCAGTTTGTAAAATCTCATATGTAACTGACAGCTGCTGAGTGCCTTTCTATTTAGTTCTATACTTAGTTTAACCGTAATATGACAATATAATATGTTGCACTAGCTGAAATGAAGTTGTTTCCAGTTTGTATGATTAGCTTGTTGATGTATGCTGCATGTACTCCATAATTCTATAATTTTCAGTGTTTATGTTAGTACAATACTGACAGATCTAACTGCAAGTCTTACAGTATGTTGTAGACTTTCAAATGCCAGCAATGATAAGAGAGGTCATAGAGTCATTGAGATGTATGACACGAAATAGACCCTTCATTCCAACTTGTCCATGTCGACCAGCTATCCTAACCTAATCTGGTCCCATTTACCAGCACTTAGCCCATATCCCTCTAAACCCTTCCTATTCATATACCCATCAAGATGCCTTTCAAATGCTGTAATTGTATCAGCCTCCACTAATTCCTCTGGCAGTTCATTTCATACACGCACCACCCTCTGTGTGAAAAAGTTGCCTCTCTGGTCCCTTATAAATTTTTCCCATCTCACCCTAAACCTATCCCCTTTAGTTCTGGACTCCCTCACCCAAGGAAAAAAGACCTTGTCTAAGTATCCTATCCATGCTCCTCATGATTTTATAAACCTCTATAAGGTCAGCCCTCAGCCTCTGAAGCTCCAGGGAAAACAGCCCCAGCACTTTCAGCCTCTCCCTTTAGCTCAAATCCTCCAACCCTGGCAACATCCTTGTAAATCTTTTGTATTGCTACCAATATTAAATTAGCTACATTAGTCATGTTGTCCTGGGAACTGTAAGTGTCAGGGTTTAACATTATACAAATCAACGTTTAAGGGTCTCAGTAGTAGACACCAGGATCTGGGATGGGATATATCCCAGGAATGCTGCAAAAGAAAGTTCTAGAAGATGAAGGCAAGATTGGCGAGCATAGAAAATGTGCTTAACAGAAATCCAAACCAATCTTTGTTATACATGTGAGTTGGGAGGACTTTTCAGGTTCCTGCAGAATTGTGGATGGAATTGCTCAACATTAGGAGGGAGCAAGATAGATTTTTCAGGGTTTCTGGAATCTGGCAGGACTGGGAGGTAGAATCTGGTAGACCCTGGAAAGTAGCAATACTAGGGTGTTTCCCCAATGCCTTCCACTGCCAGGGGATTTCTCAAAGTTGACAGTCCATTCCATTGACATGGGCAGCCAATAAGGACAACTATGACCCGATTTAGGGATTATGTTCCAAAGGTGAAGTCAGTTTCCCCTGATGGAGTGGTCTTATTCCCCTGCAATGTGGAAAACCTTGGATGCGGCCTCCTGTCAGGAGGTCAACAGGCCAACATAGTCTGCAGTACATGATTGCATCAGGAAGCAGGAAGGCACACAAACCCAGGAGCAGCCAGGGGCAGTCTCATTAAAGGATTTATCCTTCCATTCTTTATACCCCTCCAGTGCTGTGCCTTTCGTTCATTTAAGCTGGAAAAGGAAGCCTTCATGAATGCTATTATTTTGCAGCGGTCTCAAAGTCCCCTCCACTCCCCTCCTAGTGAGGCTGCTATCTGGACATTGCTACATGGCTTCCTAATGAGCTTGCCACCTACCTGCTTCACCCAGCACCTATCCTCTGGGGGCTCCTAGAGGCAACTTCTGAATGAATTTCCTTCAGGAAGAACATGATCGATTTCCCAGCCTGGACTGGTCTAAGTTTCTGACCTGGAATTGAGGCTGATAGCAAGGTCACAAACCACTTGGCAAAATTGATCCTACTGTTGTCTGCTGTGACTTCTGCTGTGGCAGGCAGGAGGCTGAAAGAACACAGCAAGCCAAGCAGCGGTGGAGAAGTTAACGTTTCGGGTGTAACCCTTCTTCACTTCTGGGAGCTGCATATTTTATTGATTCCACAAAGGCAGGAAACATGGCGTGTGATGGGAATTAGGTGTGATGGGAAATTTTAACTTCCTGATGGCGGGTTCAGATGGACAAATAAAGTCAATGGCATTTTAGCACTTTGTTGAGCATTATGTTGGTCTTTTCTTTTGTGAAATGTATTGCATGCCCTGAATAGTCAACATAAAACATTTTCACAGCAGAAGTGGTTACTGCAGATGCTGGAGGTTAGAGTCAAGATTAGAATGGTGCTGGAAAAGCACAACAGGTCAGGCAGCATCCGAAGAGCAGGAAAATCAAAAGTTTCGGGCAAATCCCCTTCATCAGGAATGAGCTCATTCCTGATTAACAGCTTTTGCCTGAAACGTTGATTTTCCTGCTCCTCGGATGCTGCCTGACCTACTGTACTTTTCCAGCACCATTCTAATCTTGACATAAAACATTTTCACATTATTTCTTTCAGATGAAGTCAGCGGTGCATCAGAATCTCATGGCAATCTGTTCTAAAGGTAGCATGTATCTGTCAAGTGTGTGTGTGTGCGGGTGTGTGGTGTATGCATACAGTCTTGGACAAAGAAGAGGGCAGCACGGTGATTCAATGGTTAGCACTGTTGCCTCACAGCACCAGGGACTTGGGTTCGATTCCAGCCTCAGGCAACTGTCTGCATGGAATTTGCACATTCTCCCCCTGCCTGCGTGGGTTTCCTCCCACAATCCAAAAATGTGCAGGTTAGGTGAATTGGCCATGCTAAATTGCCCACAGAGTAGTTATTAATAGGGGTAAATATAGGGTAATGGCATGGTTCTGGGTGCGTTACTTTTTGGAGAGTTGGTGTGGACTTGTTGGGCCAAAGGGTCGGTTTCCACAGTGTAGGGATTCAATTTCTAAATGAATGGACTCTTGTATGGAGGGTTGAACTCAGCAAGTATGAATCAGTGGTGAAAGGATTTTGAAGCGATATTAGGACATGGAGGAATGCAAAGAGCTTTGTGACCTGGATATGGTGGGACAGTCAGTCAAGGTAAGAAAATGAGGAACAGTGTCAAAATGGTCCAAACTATGTCCACCTTGGTATTGGCTGGAAGAGTCCTTACAGGGATTTTAATCCATTTTCAACATCTCACTTCACCCCACTGTGATTGCTCTTGTCCATCTCAGAAAGGTCAGTTGTATCTGTAAATTCAATTACATCCCACAGAATGATGAACAAAAGAAGTAAACATCCAAGTAAAAGTTGAACCCACAAATATCATACGCTTTCCCACAATAGTTGTCCTGGAAACATTAATGCATGCCAATCGTGAGGCATGCCAGAATATATAACTCTCTGACAAAGCAAGTTTCAACAAGTAACAATGATGCACATAAGAATAAGAGAAACCAATGTTTTACTGAATTAGATATGTTTTGCACGCATGCAACCCGTTTTAATTATAATCATGTGGGAAATGGAAAAAAGAGAGAAATTTGAAGTGACACAGTTTCAGTTACGCTGTTGAAAATGACATGCTGTTGACAAATCCTGCCACACAGTTTGCCAAGAATACACGTGCAGAAAATGTACCTTTGCATATAATGTTATAGTTTACCAACTAAAACAGTTGGCAATTAAGTATAAACTTTCAAAAAGAAAATAACCTAACAAAATTCTAAAATGTATTATTTATGCAGTTTCCAAGCTGTTGTATGAAAAGACCTCCAAAAGCCAAGAATAATTTGGAATGCAGTTTTTTTTTTAAATGAATATAAACCAAAATTAAAGGGAGTGGCTAAAAAGAAAATCTATGCTTTGGCTTTCTGTTGAAGTCATTAAATGGTTACAGGGTACAGAAGGAGGCTGTTTGGCTTATTGTGTCTAAGCTGACCCTCTGAATGAACAAGTCACCAAGTGGCACTCGCCCACCTCTGTAGCCCTGTACATTTTTGCTTTTTTGGTAATGATCCAATTCCCTTTTGAAAGCTGCAATTGGCCCTACCACCAATACATCCTCAAGCAGTTCTGGATCCAAACCACATGAAAAATTTTCCTCGTGTCGTAGCTGCTTCTTTTGCCAATTACCCTTAATCTGTTCCTTTTGATTGTCGAGCTTTCCACCAATATGAACAGATTTTCCTATATAGTCTGTTTATATCTTTATCAAATAATCTCTCAATCACCTCCTTTCCAATGGGAATAAGGGTAACTTCTCTAATCTTTTCTGGAAACATTCTTGTGAATAATTTTTCTGTAATGCCTTTAGTGCCTTCCTAAACTGTAGCACCCTTAATTGGACAATATGTTCCAATTGAAGCTGCACCAGTGTTTTATACAGATTTAACATAATTTCCTTGCTTCTGTACTCTCTGCCCCTTTTAATAAAGCCCACAATCCTGTATGCTACATTAACAGCACTTTGAATGATTTATGCACATATACATCCAAATATCTCTGCTGATGCAAACCTTCAACGTTTTAGCTATAATTTATGTTTCTATCTGTTCTTCCAATCAAAATGAATCACTTTTCAAATCTCACATTACGTAGAATCTGACATTTTCTCACTTATTCCACCATGTGTCCCTTTGAAGTTTTCAACTACCTTCATCATAATTCACAAGATTCACAATACTTCCAAGTTTTGTATCATGTGCAGAATTAGATATTGTACCTAGTATTATCCATGCCGTAAATACATTTGTATTTATATATATATATAAAATATATATTATATATGTATAAATACAAATGCATTTACGGCATGGATAATATATGTGTGCGTATATTTATATGCATTAACATAGTCCAATTGTCTGGCACCATCCTGAATCTAAGTATGATTGGAAAATTATGGCAGTGTCTTTGTAACTTCTACAATCACTTTGTTCAACAACTTTACATGTATTTCATCCAATTAACTTTTAAATATAAGCAGCCTTTTGTACACCTCCAGCTTATCAATTTTATAACCTTTAAGTTTTAGAATTATTTCTTGTCTCACAATGACCTGGGCAGGAGCTCCTTGTTTGATGAGGACAGATACAAAATATGAAGTTAATACATCAGTCACACCCCCTACATCCACATGTATCTTTTTGTTTCTAATCAGCTCCATTCTCTTCTTATCACCCTTTTATTATTTGCATGCATGCAAAAGACATTTGGAATTTCTTTTATGTTAGTTGCTAGTCTCTTTTCATAACCTCTCTTTGCTTCTGTTATTTACACTTGCAATTCATTCTGAAACTTCAACACTCAGCCCAATTCTCAATTGAATTATCCACCTGACGTCTGTCACAAGGACATTTCTTCTACTTCATGTTAGTCTCTATCTTGTTCATCATCCAGGGAGCTCGGGATTTGTTTGCTGAATGTATGCCCTTCATTGGGAGCAAGTCAGTTAGCTCAATTGGCTAGATAGCTAGTTTGCAATGCAGAATGATGCCAACAGCACAGCTTCTATTCCCACAAAGGTTGAGGTTACCATGAAGGTTTCACAACCTCTCCCTTTGCCTGATGCATGATGACCCTCAAGTTAAGCCATCACCAGTCATCTCTGTCTATTGAGAGAGATCTCTCTATGGCCTAGTAAGGCCATGTGACTTTACTTATTACTCCTGGTTGTACTGGAACCAGTTCTTCTTTAAGGAGATACAATTTTGCTTGCTGAATTTCATATTGATTTATTTTTGCCAGATCCATTCTTACCTCATGGAGTTTTCTTTCCTCCAGTTAACTATTCTTACTCTGGACTGTTCCTGTCCTTTTCCATAAGTAACCTAAACCTCATGTTATTTGATCACTGATCAATGATCACTATCCCTTAAATGTGTTCATGGACTAACACCTGTTCTGCTTTGTTCAGCTCATTCTCAATGACCAATGCTTCTTTTCTCATTGAACTCAAAGTGTACCACTGTAGAAAATTCTACTGAAAATGGTTTTAGATGTTTTACCCATCTGAGTTCTTTACATTACTACAATCGCAGTCTCAGGCCAATAAAATCACCAACATAATGACTATAATTCTTGCTCTTCTTTGTAGTTTCCTTGTAAATTTGTTGTTTTGCCACTCTGGCCCGTAGACAGAGTAATTGCATCTTTTTTGTTCCTTAAGTCCAACCCTTCACCCTTTGGGGCATCCTTTTTCTCTAGCATTGCTGTGTTCTCCTTAGTCAGTACTACCATTCCTCAACCTTGACTGCTCTTTTTTATGCCAGTTCTGCATTATTGTCACAACATTGTATTCTATATTGTCATCTGAGCCTGCATCTCATCAGTCTTATTTACTACACTTCATGCATTCACATACATATACTGCCACCTTAACTTAGACCTATTACTTTCTTTCTTCACCTGAACCCGCTAAATACCTTATTATTTTCTACAGTAATTCTGTCTGTCTCTCCCAATATTCTTTGCAGCTTGGTATCTCTCTTTATTATTACCATCTAGTTTCCATACCACTGACAAGTTGGTTTAAACCTTTCCCAGTTGGACTCACCAGTCACCCAGCAAGTAAATTGGTTCCAGCTCTGTTCAAGTGTTACCCAACTGACCTGTCCAGCTCCCATCTCCCTGTTCATCAACAAAGGAAAATCAACCAAAAATAATTCTGACATCGGGTGTTGTCTATCCAAGCTATTCAAAATAATAATTTGAATTTATTAAAAGTTTTCTTCACTTCCTTGAATTGAAACCTTGGGAAATAAATTCCTAGTATCTTCCAGGGTGCATTGTAAAAACAGAGTTAAAAATCACATAACACCAGGTTATAGTCCAACAGGTTTAATTGGAAGCTAGTGCTTCCAATTAAACCTGTTGGATTATAACCTGGTGTTGCGTGATTTTTAACTTTGTACACCCCAGCCCAACACCGGCATCTCCAAATCATGTAAAAATAGGTCATGAATCATCACAGGATGAGGGCCACTCTTTAACTTACATCATGTGCTCAGAAGTGCTGAAAACTGCATATGTTCAGAATGCACAGTTATGGTGCAAAATTGTCTTCAATTGTAGTGTACTTAAAACAGATGTCAATTGATTCCAATTAATTTCTGTAATTAAAACAACTATGTTTTGAGGGCGTACTATTTTCAATGTTTTCATCATGGATATTATAGAAATAACAAATAAGGGAATTTCAATGTTTTGTTTTCAGATTTTCCCTTTGTTTCAAATGAACTAAAGTTAAATTATTTAAATGTACAATCAATGCATCTTCGTGTGCTGGCTGTTGTTACTGTTGAAGATGGGAAGTCTAGAACCAAGGGACACTGTGTCAGGATTCGATGGAGAAACATTTCTTCATTCAAAGGGTAGAGAATCTGTAGAGTCCTCTAACATAGGAGGCCCAGTAACTGAATGCATTGAAGATATAGATAGATAAATATTTATATTTTAAAGGCCTCAAAGTGTACAGGGAGAAAGCAAGTATATTGTTTTGAGATGGGAGATCAGCCATAAGTAACTTAAACCTCATGTTATTTGATCACTGATCAATGATCAGTATCCCTTAAATGTGTTCTGTTTTGTTCAGCTCATTCTCAATGACCAGTGCTTCTTTTGTGTACCACTGTAGAAAATTCTACTGAAACTGGTTTTGGATGTTTCCCCCATCTCTGTTGAATGGCAGAGTATGTTGAAAGAGCCAAATAGCCTACACCTATCCTGCATTCTGTTTTTTGTTGCTGCCAAATACCAGTCATCATGTTCCTGTTAGTAAGAAGAGTAAAACTAGTAAAACTACGCATGATACATAAACAGTAGTCAGTCATCAACCAGTAGTAATGAAAACAGAAATTGCTGGAAAAAAACCCAGCCAATCTGACAATATCTGTGAATAGGAAACAGAGTTAATGTTTCAGGTCCAGTGACTCTTTGTTTTGAAGAAGGGTTTCTGTCCACCGATGCTGTCAGACCTGCTGCCTTTTTTTTTTTTAGCAATTTTTGCTTTTGTTTCTGATTTCCAGTGTCTGCAGCTCTTTTGACTTTTTTGTTTAGTAACCAATAGAAATTATGATTTGTTGGTACATAGGTGTCATTTTGGGACACATTCTCAAAAAGAGAAGATGGCAGGTTGCATTGGGAGGGGCAATAAGGTTTGACAAGATACAAGAGGGAGAGAAATCCTTAGAGACAGAGCTAAATTTAAAAATAAATGTCATGGTTAATATGAATCAAATAATCGAAAGAAAACAATCAATAGAAAAGGGGTCTAAACATTGTGAAGTGAAGCACCTAATGCAAAGAACTTACAAACTCAAAATTTTCCTTTTGAGCTGTCTAATAGTTCATTGATTAGAATGATGGTTAATTGTAATCTACTCTCGAACTGAGTACCAGCACCGTAAGCAAGTATTAACAGGAGAAAATTGTTTAGCCCCTGGAGGCTTTCAATGAAAATGTGGGTGCTCTGGGATTTAACTCTATACACCAGCTTTTGTTCCATTTCCCTTAATATCATAGAACAGGCTTCACAATATTCTAGGTGAAAGTGAGGACTGCAGGTGCTGGAAAAGCACAACAGGTCAGGCAGCATCCGAGGTTAAAATCAACGAGGCGAAAATCTAACCAGATTATGTTTATCATGTAATACAACATCATAACTTAATTAATAAAACAAACCTGAATGAAGCAGATACAATAATTAAACAAATAAAATATATAATCAAAACCAAGATTAATGTAAGATAAATTTCTCAATTCAGAGACTAATTTGACTAATTTTTAGATTATTTGTTAGATTCAGAAATATATATATTATAAAACCTTTTCTAATCATTAGAAAATTCAGTTGTTGAGGGGTAAAAGGTACATTTTTTTCCGGAAACCTTTTGAGAGGTTTGATTTAATCAGTAGATGATCTTCGGTTTTTTGACCAAAGCGAGGTGATTGTTTACCGTAACGTGATACAGTGTTGTGACTTTTCATAGAGGGTAGGATGCAGAAGCAGGAGCTCAATCTATCTCTTACAGACCAGGAATCAAATCCTGTGCTATGGGTGTTAATTTAATCCATTTTCAACAGCTAAGCACTGAGATGCTGATGTAACTTTCCTTATTTTCAATGCCAACATATTCTAAAGGGTTTTTCTGTTATAAATATTTACATAGGCACTTGTAATATTAAAAGATGACATAAAAAATGTCAACAAATCTGAGTGCAGGGAGTGTGTTTAGTGTAGAGGAAATCCATGCTAACTGTTCTGATTATTATACGTTGAACTGGAGCTCTGTTCAGAAATGTTCTATTAATTTTATCTCTCCCTGCAACTGAATTTAGGTGAAGGGAAAGAAAGGGGAGCCACTTCTTCACTGAACAAAATGTAGAGTAAACCAATTGTAAATCCCCTTTTAGCAAAAGTCAAACTTGACACAGAAAGGAATGTTAAAGAAAACTAATTATTTATCCTCTCTTTGTTTTTTTCTTGATTTATTATGTTTCTAGAGAGAAGCAGCAATTTTATTTCAAACATTTTTCTTTGTGAATGGTTTTAAGTAGTGTCAGGCTGGATAAATTTGGAGTCTTGCTGAGAACATTGTTACACACTTGAAGTGGAAGGCTGCTATTGCAAGATATTCTTTATTATAGGAATGATGTTGCTGTTTGGGCTGTTCTAACACCATATTAACTTCAAATGTGCAGAACAAAACAGCTGTGGACTTGTAGTAGGGTTGGTGATTATCTCATCCTCCACAACTTGTAAAATATCCTTACTTCGGCATTTAGTGTTACATCATACCAGATATTTCTGTGCATTCAATAAGTATATACTGCTGATATTATTAGAGTTACACAACACAGAAGCAGACCCTTCGGTCCAGCCAGCCCAAGCCAACCATAATCCCAAACTAAACTAGTCTCATCTGCCTACTATCATTGTTATTGTTATTGTTCATGCTGTAAGTTCCTAAACATCAGTGCTCATCAGTAACACTTAGAATACTGTCTGTTGTTTGAACAGTTGAGATTAAAATTTTATTTAAAATTCCTAATCCTGATGGTGGGAGGGTTGGATTCAAGTGACACTCTGCTGAGATTTGAGATAGATATCTCTGTTAAATTGACTAGAAGCTACTGCAAAACCTTGCAAGGAAAACAAAAGCGAGGAGGCATATTCCCAGGCTGTTAATACATTTTGCATTAATAGAAAAGTGGCTCTGTGGTGCTGGAGCACTGCAATGTAAGCTCACTTTAGGGAGATCTTCTCATCCCATTTAAGCCTGATGTTTGTGTTGTAGCCCCCCGGTATTATTTTGAATCCAAGCAGAATCTTCCTGAGTGCTTTGAGAATATGGACATTCTTGCCAGCACTCTGAAAACATTTGGGTCTCAGCATTCTATGCAGCTAATTTCAACAGCGAATTAGGATTATTTGTTGCCGTTTCCAAATAACATTGAACTAGCCATAACTAGTGAGCTGAAAAATGTGTTGCTGGAAAAGCGCAGCAGGTCAGGCAGCATCCAAGGAGCAGGAGAATCAACGTTTCGGGCATAAGCCCTTCTTCAGGAATGAGCTAGTGAGGCCAACATATTTGAATAGCCACTGGCAGTTCTCTTGTGCAAACCAGAAGTAGAAGATAACACTTGAGGATGATGTACCATCAAGTGCTTGGAAATTAGAATGCAGTCCTAAACAGTCCACGTTTGCAACATACCAAGAGATGGAGACAGCAAGGTCTTCTTGACTTTATATTCTTGGTTGTTAGTGAGCCATCTTTTTGAACTATAGCTGTATGTTTGGTTAGGGAAACTTGTAATGCTTTTAGGAAGGGTTCCACTAGTTTGACCAAGAAACAATACGGGAACGATAAAAATAATTCAGGTTAAGGTTTGAGGTGCCAATCAAAATAAGTTCCACATGACTTTTACTTATGGATATTTCAGTGAATGCCAAGGATTCCGGTGATCTGAAATTCCAGGACAAAATCGGAATGAATTGGGATTAAAGGTCAAAGTAGGAATTTTAGCAACGACTTCTTGGTAAGATCGGCTGATATTGTTAGATGAAGGAGTTATGACCCTGAAAGAATTTGCAGTACTAATTAAATGCAGCTGAGAATTAGTTTGCTTAAATGATTGAGTCTTGAGCCCAGACTGTTCTTAACTTTGGGGATTCTTGTGGCACAGAGGTTGTGTCCCTATCACTGAGCAAGGAGGCCTGCATTCAAATCCCACCTTCTCCAGAGGTGTGTAATAACATCCTGAAATGCGTTGATTAGAAATTTTCTTCTCTTCTTAATTTTGAGTGCTTACAAAGCTGTGAGTTCACCAAGATCATTTACATTCTCTTCCCTGGTACAGCTTCTCAGGAGCTTGTATGAGATTCCCAGTCAGCATACACATTATCATGAAGGAGAAACATGACAGGGTGTTGTGAAGAAATAGAAAGTAACCCTTGAGGATGATGTACCTTCAGGATATTAGAACTGTTTCAGGTTGGGTAAGGGCATTAGATTGGGGTGTGGGGAGGTGATGCGGAATACGCTTGTCATGGTCCATTTGGTACAGGTGACATAGGCAGGAAAAGGATAGAAGCTAGGCACCAAATTAAGAAGCAGAACCACAAAGATAGTTGTTTCTGAATTACCACCTGAGCTGCATACAAGTGTACATAGGGAAAGTATGATTAGAGAGGTGAATGTGTGATATAAATAGTGGTGTGCGAGAAGTCAGTTCCAGTTCATGGGACACTGGACCATTACTCAGGAGAGTGGGCACTGGCCATTAGGGCAGGCTACAACTGAACCATGTCTCTAACCAGGCTGCTAGAGAGGATTCTGTACTAAATAATGAGAGCAAGGTATCAAATTTGAGAGATATGTTAAATCAAAGAATACAGACAAGACAAAATGATAAGATGAAGGATATGAGAAATAATGAAGACAGGAAGGCATAGACAGTACAAATCCAAGAGTATATAAACAAATAAGTATAGAGGATACAAACATAATAAAAGGGGAAAGCTAATAGATATTTTACAGGTGTTCATTATCTGAATGTAAATAGCATTTGGAGCAAAGCAAATGAATGATAGTGATAGTAGAAATAAATAAATACAATTTAATAGCCATCACAGAGATATGGCTGCAGGATGACTTGAATACTGAAGGGTGCATGATATTTAAAAACAACAGGGAGTTACCAAATGACAAAGGGTAGAGTCTTTTTAAATTTGTATTGACACAACAGAGAGATGATGTAATTTCAGGAAACCAGCTTGAGCAAGTGGCTTGCATAGAGATCAACAATGAGAAAGGCAAGAAATCACTTGTGGGGATGGTGTACATGCCACCTGACAGTAACTACAGGGTAAAATGGAGTATAAGGGGAAAAACTAATGGGACCTTGTCAGAATGATATAATGATAATCATGGGACATTTTAACCTACATATACATTTGCAAATTAGATTTAAAGATACCAGAATGAGGAGTTCATAGAATGTTTTCCAGATAGTTTCTAAGAGGAGCATGTTCTGGAGCCAACCACAGAGCAGGCTAAACTAGACCTAGTATTGTGTGAGAAGATAGGACTAATTAATGTTCATACAGATGTGGGATCATGTTCGAATAATGACCGAAATCCACAAGTGGCAAAATTCACGTCCAGGAGATGGTTGGTAAGGGCTAATTAATATTATATTCTTTTGTAGAGATTTGATGGGGATGGTATTGTTCTGTATGCTACACTTATTCGGAGGTGAACACTGCTTGTAACAAGAGCTTATAAGGTGTGAAAATACAGTAAAATATAGTGAGCTGGTGAGTGAATTAATGAAGAGAATCTATAAGACTATATCTGATAACACAATATCTCACAGTTCCCCCCTTTTGATTCTACTGAGGCCTTTTGAAGAGAATCACACAATTCTTCTTCTCACTTACATACTTTTAACAGTTTGGAAACTACACTTTACAAGAAGAAAACATGCACAGTTAGACCAACAATAACAAACATTGTGGTGGTCAGTCAGTCTCTGGTCCCACTGTATTGTGAGATGCCTGTTTAATGTGGGAGGTGGGAATCCAGGCCTCCTTTCCTCGGACCTTGACAGCGCTGGTACAGTCCTTCCCACTTCGCACCTCAGGGTTCCTTGTGGTTTTTTTTCACAGGTACCCACTGGCCTGTTATGCTGTCATGATCACCCTCCAGTGGCTCTTTCCAGGCAGCCAATATCTGTGATGAAGCAGAACTTACAGCATTGGTTAATCCCTGGCAGTAAGACAAAAGGATGACAGTCTGCAGCATAACAGGAGTCTGTGTAAAAGCTGTCAGACTGATCCTCTGCTGTTCTGCAGGCTTCAGTCAGAGCTCGTAATACTGTTGGCTGTGCAGATGCTCCAGGGGGTAGGCTTCCCGATGTCATGACGGTGCTGAATCTCATGACAGTTTATCTGGTTTTCCTTGATCTCTAATTAATATCCATTCTCCACTTGCCTTTCGCATCAGCCACACTGGGCTGTTAGAGGTATTGTGGGTTTTTATTAGAGACTCTTTTTTCCTGTTTGGTACAAGGTGAAGGTATTCCTGTAAAAGTTCCGTGTTCCATTTTCAGTAACCTGCAGTCATCCATGTTTTAGTTCAGCTTGGATGGTCTTTTAATTCTTTGCTTTGTAGGGTTCTACTGGACCACATTATCTGTCCATCATCGAAATGTAAAGAGGAATTTAGCTGGGTGAGGATATCCATTCTGAGGAGTGACTGGGCTCTAGGTCTTACCCATACACAAGTTACTAACTCCCGGGGGCTGAATTCAAGGTGTATTGGTGTGATTTCAATCCTGTCTGCTCCTGCTCCATAAGCTGGCCTCACTGTCTCATCTAGCAGAAGTTTGGTTTCATACCTCTGGGGTAGACATGTCAATTCTGTTTCTGTGTCCAAAAGGCACTCAATGTCCAGGTCACCTGCCCTCATGTTCTCACAGTCCATCTCCCCTCTGCTGGCATAAAGCCAGTAGAAGCATAGAGAGGCACAGGGCAGGCTCTTTCAGTTTTTTGTCAACTTTAGCAGCTCCTGCTGCTGCTGCTGGATGGTTAGTTTTTTAAACTGTTCGAGGAGATTGGTCTCCTCTTCCTCACTGCTTATTAGGCAATTTCTTCCTTTTCCTTTTTTCCAGCAACCCCGGCCCAGTGGCCTTCCTTCCCACAGAATTGGCACATCCCAAGACGTTTGTCTTGGGTCTTCCTGGGGCTACTGGGGCTCTGTTTCATTTGTCCTGCCTGAAGGGCTTGCAATTCGGCACCCATATCTCGGTTGAGTTGGTGGGTTCAGCCCCCCCTCTGGTTCCTATCCGGTTTAGTCAGCTCTAACATTTTAGTGAGTTGAGGTTTAAGTTAGGCCACAAAAGCAGACCTCAGCGGGCCATAATCACAACGTTCAAAGTCCCTGTCATCCTGCGCGTCCGAGATCCTGCACATTCTTTCCAGGTTGTCCTGAACCTTTCCTCATATTCAGTGACTTCTTCTGTGGGTTTTTGACAGCAAGCTGTAACTTTTGTCCAATTAGTCTTCTGCAGACTATACCCCGTAATGAATGTTTTATTGCTGTCCAACCAGCTTGTAGCTCCTGCTCGTACTCTCCAAGAGCACCTCTGGCTGCCTCAAGGAGGCGGCGTCCTTCTCTTTTAGTTACAATAACATTCCGAATTTGTACCACGTCCCAGGGATGGGGAATGTATATTCCACTTAGCCAGTCTTCCCATATCTTCAATGGCCCCTTCTTTGGGTGAAGCATTTCTTTAGACCAGCTGTCTATATTTTCAGGGGTCATAGGTCCACTCACAGTGTGCATTTTCAGTCTGTGATACTGGAACATCACCTCATTGCCATCCTCTAATTTCTGTCTAACCATTTATTCAATCTTTACTTTCCTGGCCTTAACAGGTCGTAAAATTGGTACCAGAGATATACAGTCCTCATCGCTTTCCCTGCTAGAGTCCCTCTGTTTCCCAATGACAATAGCTTTGTTTCTCTGAATCCCTTCCTGGATGTCTTGGGTGGCCGAGTACAAATTCTGTGTGCAATTGGGAACTGAGGAAGAATCTGACAGGACTGATCGCTCACCCTTCAGTCTCTTGGTCTGTTTTTCAAGGTCCTGATTTTTAAGGTGAGCTGTTTCCTGTTTGGACCTTTCTTTCAGTACCTGGTCACGCACTGCTTTTAATTGCTGTCTTGGTTGGGTTACTTCACAACCATGGGCTGATTGGGACATGACTTCATTTCTCTGGTGAATTTGGCCAATTTGTCACTTGCAAAGGACCATTTAATTCAGTTGTTATTTTTCAGGCAGGCTTTTTTTTTCCCCAGACCCATCTCATGTCATCTAGTGTCCACTCTTCTTGGGTCTTGTTATACTTCTGGTCAGGCAGCAGCCAAGAAGCAGGACAATCGACGTTTCGGCATAAGCCCTTCTCAGGAATGAGGCCCTCATTGCTGATGAAGGGCTTATGCCTGAAACATTGATTCTCCTGCTCCTTGGATGCTGCCTGACCTGCTGTACTTTTCCAGCACCACGCTCTCGACTCTGATCTCCAGCATCTGCAGTCCTCACTTTCTCCTATATTGTACATCTGCATGATTTTGATTAAGGTCTTCCCTAACTAGAACTGTACCTCAAGTTGGTTCTGCAAATGCTGCAGCATTGCTTCCTCAGTTATGTCAGGAGGAGATGGCCCACCTCTGGACATTATAGGCAGTTTCCTGGGGTCACTCATGATCATCCTAATTTACGTATTGTGGGCAATTGCCTGTTATAGACAATGTTAGCTCATCTGAGGTCAAGACGTGGGGAATTTGAAAAAAAATAACCGACTCACGAAAGGTTCGGGATCGCGTTTCGGGAGTAGATCATGACCCTGAGAAGGAAGCTTCTTACCTTTGAAGAACTGTCAGTGATTGGTTAGTTTAGCTGGTGTCCTCAGCGATCCTGCCTGACTACGCCAAGTTGTGGGATTGTGTTCAAATAACGACCAGAATCAGAGTGACAAAAATAGCCTCTTTTATTCAGCAATCACAGCACAAGTTCCAGGTGGCAACAGAATCCTGAAAAACAGTTCTGACAAGGGCCCCTTTATACACATTTCTTACATATATTAAAATACCATTACTATTGTGTTACTTTTTTTATCTATAGTGCTCAAAGGTTTGAAGGGCTTCTGTCCAGGGAGACAGGAGATGGGTTAAAACCTGCTAAGTGCTGGCTGTTACTTCTGGTAGGATTAAGGGTGTCTATCCAGTTTGATCAAGAGGTATTAGTTCTTTTGTCTTTTAAATCAGTAAAAGTTGGTAAAAATACGAGGCCTACACGTTCTAAATAAGAAAGGATATTAAACTGATTACTGCAGCTGAGTTGTGAGATTTATTTACTATTTGTTGGTATGAGTTTCATTCATTGGATTTCATTGGATCATGCATTTTCATGGAAGCACTATTTTGTCTTAAAAGGATATTGGCCTAGTTAAAAGGTATTTGACAGGTACTTAATCAATTCAGGTCCAGGAGATGGTTGGTAAGGACTGATTAACATTATAATGTTTCTTGGAGACTTGTTGGGGATGGTATTGTTCTGTACGCTACACTTATTCAGAGGTAAACATTGCTTGTAGCAAGGGCTGATAAAGTGTGAAAATGCAGTAAAATATAGCGAGCTGGTGAGTGAGTTAATAAAGATAACCTATAACACAATATCTCATGACACAAAATCTTACACGGTGAAGGCATGCCTAACGAGAAGCAATCATGACATGATTGAATTTTAACAGCTGTTTGAAAGAAAGACGAATGGGTCCAAGACGAATATTTTAAACTTAAATAATGGTTATTAAGAGACCGTGAAAGCAAAACTAGTGATAATAAACTGATAAATTAATTTAAGGGCGAAGTCAATAGAATGCAGGTCAGAAAATTGGACAGAAAATATAAACAAAAGGGAAAATTAGAATTCAAGAGAAAGCTAGCTAGAGATATAAAAAACAGAGAGTATGAGTTTCTATAGATAGTTTAAAAAGAAAATAGTTAACAAAGTAAGCATGGGTACTATAGAAAGTATACCTGGAGAATGAATAATGGAAAATAAGGAGATGGCAGATTGAATGAACAGGTATTTTGCATAAGTCTTGACTGCATATGATACAAGTAGCATCCCAGAAATAGCTGTAAATCAGAAAATATAAGTAATTCAGGAAAATTACTATGAAGAGTAAATTGGTGAAGATGCAGGTTGACAAGACCTGAACTTCTGAAATGCACAAGAACAATGTAAATGGATTAGAAATGTGGCATGAAGGTGCTTATAACACATCTATCTCACCCATGGACATGAAGCAAGCCCTGAGATGTGAATGCTCAGTGTCCAATGTGGTGGTCCCTTGAAGCAGGCAGTGAGCTACAGTCTCCTGGTACCTGCTCTGACTTCCATCTTGAGCATTTCCAGTACCTACTTTACTTGTGGCAGTTGGTAGGATAGGAAGCTGCATATTAATGAAGTGATATGCAGTTAATAAGGTTATTAACAAGCAATAACCCCCCCCCCCCACTCCCCAACAGGCAACTTGCCACTACTGAACAACAATCTTACCTTCGCGCCTAGAATTTTGTTAAAAGTTATGACAAGTTGCCCCCAGTTTCAAGATGGGTCTTGCCAGACTTTCCACAAAATTCTGCCATGTTTCCTGCCATAGCTCAGGTCATTCAGCACCTCCGAGATTCTGACAAAGATTTTAAAATATCTTAAGTATTTACATTTAGCAAGATATATTCGTTCGACCTATGTGTAGTGGTTTGGTTACAGTTTTCATATTACATTGTCATGTCATGTTATATTCGAGTAGATTTTCAATTGGACTTTGCAAATCGGCTATTTGCTATAAAAAGAGCCTGATTTTTATTTTCCTCTAATTCAATAGAAGCAAAAGCTGTACAGTATCTATAATGGGCAGTCAATGTGCCATATGACTTGATGACAAGTTGCAGACCTACCGGATTGAAAATGAAAAAAAAACCTAATCTTCATGCAGTTGCAGGTTGTAGCCATTAAATGTTGCTCTAGAGCAGCTTAAATATGTCTTGGTCAACAGGTATAGGAGGTAAATTGCAAAAGTTATAAGAAAAAAACTACCTATCTGCATTGTTCATGTGCCTTCCCCTAACTACACGTTGTTCATCTTTTCAACCAGTCAATGCATCATCTGTTCCCACCACACTCACAGCCCTCATCACATGATTGTTGTCCATGCCTCAGCATCACCGACATATAAACTGACTAGGTGAAAGTGAGTACTACAGATACTGGAGATCAGAGTCGAGATTGTGATGCTGGAAAAGTACAGCGGGTCAGGCAGCATCTGAGGAGCAGAAGAATCGACGTTTCGAGCAAAAGCCTGAAGAAGGTTCCTGATGAAGGGCTTTTGCCTGAAATGTCAATTTTCCTACTCCTCGGATGCTGCCTGACCAGCTGTGCTTTTCCAGCACCATACTCGCGACATATAAACTGACTGACCATTCTGCCACTTTCCACATCTGAGCAAAATAACTATTCCAAGCATACTCTAAATACTTTGGTTTCTTCCCACATTCCAAATAAGTGCACACTAGGTGGATTGGCTAAATTGCCCCATAGTGTCCAAGGATGGATAGAGTAGATGAGTTGACTATGATAAATAACAAATGTGTAGGATCACAGGGATAGTGGAGGGGTGAGTCTGGGTAGGATGCTCTTCACAGGGTAGTGCAGATTTGATTGGCCAAATGGCCTCTTTCTGCACTGTTGGGATTCTATGATCTCATCCTTTTTCTTTGCCCACCATGTCCTTCAGTATATTTCCCTTCTTCCCCTTCCTCAATTCTCCTCTGCTGTCTATCCTCCTGACCATTGTTGCTACCTCTCACAAATTCTCCTAAACTTTGCCCTTTCCCTAATCTTCTTTCCCCATTTCATCTCTTATCCTCACACTTCCTCCTCCCCATGTCCTCTCATCTCCCCAGACTTCTTCGCATTATATATCACCCCAATGTTTCCTTTCCTCTCTCCTTTTTCCTAGTATCTCCCTCTATTTTCTCCTTGCCTAACCTCCTCTTCTCTCACTCTCTCTTTCTGCTGTTTGCCTCCTCCTGGTCTCCATTTTCGCTTCTCTAGCTGGATCCAGTTATTGTCAGAGCCTGCCAAAGCTGTATGACTGAATATTGTCTTGACCTCCTATGTATAAAACTATGGAGGATTGACGAGTTCATTGAATACATCTCCAGCAGCTTGGTAGACATTAATTATAGAGAGCATACAGCAAACAAAACCACAGTGCAGTTGTTTTTAATCAATGATTTTTCCATTTTCATGTGGCTACAATGTCATAGACTTTTTTTCTTTTTACACTCCAGTCATTTTTATTTGTGCTGTCTCTACATTGCGTGCACTCATGTATTGATGATCGATGGATAATTTCAAAATGTTTTAAAACAAGATTATTCATCATACATCCCCGATCAGAAATACCATTAACTGATCTTTATGCTCCATTTTCAGCTTGTCTGTCACGCCGCATGAGCTAGTAATACAGAAAATGATTTGTTGTCACACTTAGAGACCAATGATTTTAAAGCACAATAGATGATACTATGCATAACTTAAATGATTCTGATCAAATCTGTAACAGAACTGTTTTGATGATTTTTCATGTGAAATAGTTTGTTAAGATCCAGAAAAGTGAGAAGTTTGGTTAGAGACTCAAAAACACCTGTATATCTTTGGATAGATCTAGACTGATTTCGCATAAAGATTGGATGATGGGATGAACGTGAAGTTGCTGTTTTATTCTATATATATATTAATGAAATAAGAGTTGATTAAATAGCTAGGTTGACTTCACTTGCCAGAGTTTCACTCTTTTGGGGACTTGGATAATTTAATCTTCAAGAAGGAGGTGGAGCATATCATCAAGGTCGAGAGTGTGGTGCTGGCAAAGCACAGCAGGTCAGGCAGCATTTGAGGAGCAGGAGAATCAACGTTTTGGGCATGAACCCTTCATCCCGAAACGTCGATTCTCCTGCTCCTCGGATGCTGCTTGACCTGCTGCGCTTCTCCAACATCTGCAGTCCTCACTTTTTTCTACATCATCAGGGTTCCCATTTTAATTGCTAGCCACTGATATAAAATGAAGTCAGCATGAGACCTAAGTAGAGTACTTCCGTAGCTCAATGGCACCTGTGGAACAGTACTTCACTGGGTGTCAACACCTTCAAAAATAAATGAAGGACAGAACTAAATGTACTCACAGAAAAAAAATGTACTCACCTCTTTGCATATGTGTATTTTTGTGGAGTGAAATCAGACTTGTGCGTGGATTTGGCTTGTTGCTGTTTTGAGAGGGATCAGGTCACACTGATGTTTTATATAGGTGTTAATTTAAACATGTAACATTTCCAGAATCATAAATATGGATTTGGAAATGAGTGTACCTGGGCCTGTTCTGACCCCTTGCTTTACTAATTCTAATTTAAATATTGCCCCATACTGAACACTCACATGCTCACTAGAAGTAAAGAATTAGGTACTTTTAGATTAATGTCTAAAACATAACTTAAATGTGTTTTCTCTCTTTTTCTCTACCTTCACGCCTTGTCAGGTCACTGGAGCACTTCAAAAATGCGAGATTTTTCTGGAAAATGTGGAGAATAGTACTGCACAATGTACATGTTCCTTTCTTCACTTGAAATGATAATTTGCACAATTTAGTAATATAGATGCTGACTGTGTAAAAAATAAGGCCATAGAAGAACAGATGATATGACATCATCACAATGATACCTCTAAATGAATTATGGTTCTGACACATTATTGGACAATGGAGAATTGTTTATCCATGATTTGGCGCAGGTCAGTATTTTCAGTAGTTTCCTCATTACTATTCATCATGGTGCAGCTAATGAATTTTGACTCTTAAGTAGGTCTAACCATTATGCTTGTTTGGAGTTATTTCAAAATTGTCTTCACTTGTAAACTTGCTCCAATTGGGCCCTTTTGCTTTTGCTTCAAGATAAAGGTTACAGCAGTAGATTAGAACCTCCTCTGCAGAGAAATCTATGCATCGCTACAGCCTGACAAGTCCAATAGCCCGTTCCCATGACACTGGTGCTGAGTTGATTACTTGATCACTAGATTTCAGTCTTTCTCAAAGTGCCAACTCGAACAGCTGAAAAAAAACAATTTGCTCGTTTGCAGTCAGGAATTAATTTTTTTTTCAGCAATAGGCTGCAATTCATGGAGCAGTTGTTTTCTGCCACAAATCTTGGAGACCCTGTGATAGAGCATGTACTACATGTAAAGCACAGTTAGTAAGTTTTCAGATGACCAAAATTGGAGGTGTAGTGGACAACGAAGAGGGTTACCTCAGATTACAACAGGATCTTGATCAGATGGGCCAATGGGCTAAGAAGTGGCAGATGGAGTTTAATTCAGATAAATGCGAGGTGCTGCATTTTGGGAAAGCAAATCTTAGCAGGACTTATACACTTAATGGTAAGGTCCTAGGGAGTGTTGCTGAACCTTGGAGAGACCTTGGAGTGCAGGTTCATAGCTTCTTGAAAGTGGAGTCACAGCTAGATAGGATAATGAAGAAGGCATTTGGTATGCTTTCCTTTATTGGTCAGAGTATTGAGTACAGGAGTTGGGAGGTCATGTTGCGGCTGTACAGGACATTGGTTAGGCCACTGTTGGAACATTGCATGTAATTCTCGTCTCCTTCCTACAGGAAAAATGTTGTGAAACTTGAAAGGGTTCAGAAACTATTTACAAGGATGTTGCCGGGGTTGGAGGATTTGAGCTATAGAGAGAGGCTGAACAGACGGGGGCTGTTTTTCCTGGAGCATCGGAGGCTGAGGGGTGACCTTA
>NC_057737.1:30505415-30515043 GCF_004010195.1 Chiloscyllium plagiosum
AGGTTCATAGCTCCTTGAAAGTGGAGTCGCAGGTAGGTAGGATAGTGAAGAAGGCATTTGGTATGCTTTCCTTTATTGGTCAGAGTATTGAGTACAGGAGTTGGGAGGTCATGTTGCGGCTGTACAGGACATTGGTTAGGCCACTGTTGGAAGATTGCATATAATTCTGGTCTCCTTCCTACTGGAAAAATGTTGTGAAACTTGAAAGGGTTCAGAAAAGATTTACAAGGATATTGCCAGGGTTGGAGGATTTGAGCTATAGAGAGAGGCTGAACAGACTGGGGCTGTTTTTCCTGTAGCATCGGAGGCTGAGGGGTGACCTTCTAGAGGTTTACAAAATTATGAGGGGCATGGATAGAGTGAATAGACAAAGTCTTTTCCCTGGGGTGGGGGAGTCCAGAACTAGAGGGCATAGGTTTAGGGTGAGAGGGGAAAGATATAAAAGAGACCTAAGGGGCAAGTTTTCACACAGAGGGTGGTACGAGTATGGAATGACCTGCCAGAGGAAGTAGTGGAAGTTGGTACAATTGCACTGGTACAATTGGGATATCTGGTCGGCATGGACGGGTTGGACCGAAGGGTCTGTTTCCTTACTGTACATTTCTATGACTCTATGAGCAAAGCAGTTGTAACCTGTCAGAAGAGGGAAATTGGTTGCAGATCAAATTTAAATGTAGAAAGAGAACTCTGAAGGAATGTTCCAATGAGACAGATGCTTAGAAATTTTCTGAAAATGCCTGAGGGGCATTTAAACTGTTGCAAATGGTGAAAAGGGTATAGAGATTAGGAAACAATAGATCAGGATGAAGAGAAAGAGTTCCCTACTAAAGAGTATGTAAGCAGGTGACAGTGTAGCTCATACTTGTGTGCTCTTTGATGGTGGCTGCAGTTGTAGTGGTGCTGCATGAGCATTTTTCTCTGCAATACCATCCATAGGGCAGCCCTGCAGCATGCTCATATAAAGTGCCACCAGATTCCAATCCAAATTGACCTTTGCTGACCCTGCCCATTGTTTATATTTCCTTAAAGAAAAGTCCATCAATACAACTACAGGAAGTAACTGCTATCTAGAGGAGGGGGAAGTGTGGGGTGGGGGGCGCGCAGCAAGCAGATGAGAGGGCCCCCTCCTGTGCCTGGCCAAATTAGCCGTCAATAGTCCAGGAAGCAAACTGTGGAGTAGCTGGTGGTACGCTACTGGCTGCATTTGGGTATCTAACGAGAGGGAGTTTGCAATATCCACTGCACAATCGAGGCCTTAAGAGACTGGTGGGCACCACAGGGGCTGGGGTACATCATCGCCTTGGAAAATGACGTTTTGATTTAATTTTCATACATTTCCATTCCAGTTCTGTAAGTTTCCAGTGACCATTTTGTTACAGTGTCCCACCAGGCGCAGTTTTGGTTAAGGTTTATCTTAATGGAGTCGAAAATAACTGCTACAGGTGAATGTCATTATTACACTTAATGATTTGCTTCATAACCATTTTAAATCTACTTTTGCTTTTGTACTTGATCGTACCTTGACAACTCAATAAAATGCCAGGAAATTGAAGAGAATCCTTTTGATGCTTCTATCTTGTAACTTCATTGAGGCATTTTTTCCTGAAGTGGCAGAATCACATTACTTCAGACTTTAAAGTTGCAATTACAAACACTTTCCGAAATGCTAAAGAAGAAAAACGTGTATTTATATAACACTCTTTCATGAGTTTGCGTTGACCAAAATTATTAGACCACTGATGAGGTAGTATGGAAGTGTAGTCATTGTTGTGAAGTGGAAAATGCTGCAATTGATTTGTGCACAGCAAGCTCCCAGAATCATCAATTTAGTAATTACCTGATCATTTGTTTTTGGGTTGTTGGTTGAAGGTAATACATTGGCCAAAACATCAGAAATCTCTCACATGGGTGGCACGGTGGTTAGCACTGTTGCCTCACAGTGCTAGAGACCCGGGTTCAACTCCTGCCTCAGGCAACTGTGGAGTTTGCACGTTCTCCCCGTGTCTGCGTGGATTTCCTCTGGGTGCTCCGGTTTCCTCCCACAGTCCAAAAATGCGCAGGTTAGGTGAATTGGCCATGCTAATTTGCCCATAGTGTCATGTGAAGGGGTAAATGTAGGGGAATGGGACTGGGTGGGTTGCTCTTCGTAGGGTGGTGTGAACTTGTTGGGCCCGAAGGGCCTGTTTCCACATTGTAAGTAATCTAATCTAAAATATATTCCCATAGGATTGTTTTCATTAATCTCACCTCATCCAAAACACACTACCATCAGCAATGTTGCACTCTTTCAACACTGAATGTCATCTGAGACATTATCTAGCAACCTTCCAATGGGGTGAGCCCCATGCTGACTGGGCTGCAGCTGACACTATATTGATAGAATGGGTGAACATCACATTACTATGGATATTTTTAGTGCGTAACGTTGTTAACAGTAAAGTATCTTTCCCAACCCTTGATCTAGAATACAATGAATCTTCTCATACAGAAATTATCTTTTACCTTTTGTCATCAACTATTGAATTAGCTCACTTAATTGTCCATCTGTAGAAGTTTCAGTTAGATTCTCTGAATATTTCAGATAGTTCTATTGGATTGAAAATGCTTCATTATCACTACTTCCGAAATGATGACTGGATGGATGTTCATTAACTTGAAATTATTGTCTTTTAAATTCAAAAGAATGGACAATTAAAGATATACTTTTAGAAAATTACGGAAAATTTCATTTTCTATATCTGACATTTGCATTTCAGAGTAATTAGTACAGTTCTCAAAGTGTGACAAAATTATGTAGAATTGCTTCTTAGCTAGAATAACTGAATTCTTTTTATTCCTTTATTTAAGAACTAAAGGTTCAAAGGACTCAGTAGAAAGGCAGATCTTGGGTAATGTGCTCCATTTGTCAGTCTGTTTGAAACTATAATTGTAAGTTCATCAATATTGTGTATTTAAACAGAATTGGGTCACTTTTAGATGAATGTTGTCATAGCTGAGTTCATATTTCGCAGACATTCCAGATATATGCTCTTTGCAATGGACTGGCTACACAAATACAATATTGGATTTTCCAAAGCATTTTCGTGGAAATTTCATAATTTTTGTACCACTTAGAGGGGTTGTGTTTAGTGGCATTAGTCAGAGGGAGTTCTATTGTATTCCAATACCAGTATTAGTGTCCATGCATTTATTTATTTTTAGATTGCCTATAAGACAAAATTGTATTTATGTCTTCCCATTTAGCAGCAATGGAGGGGAAAGCTGAGCATTTATGTTACAGCACTTTAGGAACAAACAAAGCAACTCATTGGGACACATCTGGAGGGAAGTAATTACCACATAACAACCCCTGCCTCCTTTCAAACCATTATCTTATGGTTATTTTTATTTCAATGGATTAAATAAACATCAGTGCTGAAAGTAAAGGTCAGGACATTAGGCCCTCATGAACAATAGCCCAAAAGTGTTTCAAAAATCTATTTAAGCAACATCAAATGCTCAGACAGGGCAATTGTTGTCTTGAACATATAATTACTGAAAACGTCCTTTTACAGAAAAAAATATTACTTCCCACACTATATCCTATTGGCAAAAGCAAGCCCCGTGCATGTCTGAGCTGATGTTAAATATTATCGGGTTTTGGTTTAAACTTTTGAAGATCCTTTGCACCCTCATTAATATCCTCTATTGTCTTTGAGAGTTTAAATTGAGATTGTTGAACTACCATGGTGCTATTTGAACTCATGTTCTCTGGATTTTATTTTGAGCTGTGCGTACAAAGTGATGCACTACATTTCCTTATTTCTTCTCCCTTGCAAAGGACCATAAACATTCAGGTCAAGAAATCAGTGGAGAGAGAGAGGAAAAGACTAATACCCTCTCAACAATTATGTATCAACCCAACCCTTACTTACTTCTGCAGAGGAGTTTACTTGATAAAATTAGAACACATACTGTTTAAGGAAATGTGGTAGTGTACATTCAAAGTTGCCGAATGAACAGCAACTAGAGAAAAGTGGACTATGGCTATGGTCTAGAATGAGACAAGCAGTGGTTCTGCTATAGGTCTGTTAATATCATTACTTCTGTGTACATGATCTTTACTTGTGTATGAAGAAGAATAGCAGAAATTGCATACAACTTAAAAACTGGGAGCGTGGGAATTGTAAAGAACCACCCATAGGCTTAAATTAGTAATCCATTATTGGATCTTGGGTCTCCTTTAAATGAGAATGATGCACTGTATTTCTTTTTGGAGTACTTTCAAGCATGTGTTTCCTAAAAGACTGCATTACTGATAACACTTCCAGTAAAGAAGAGATGTGGTTGGGAGGCATATCGTGGAGTATGTTCAGGAGAAAGTCAGTAGAGTTGAAAAGTCTTTGGTTCAAGCAGCCATCCATGTTATGTCAATGCCTGTTTCACACAAGGGGTAACATTTTGCCTGAACCAGCATGGCAGTCTATATGCTTTCACTTTTGGGCTTTCGGGAGGGAATCTGCAATCAGTGGGTGGGAATCAGAAAGCTTTCTAATCAGACCTGGACTCAGGCAGGTCTTGCCTTGTTTGTGTGTTGAATAGAGCCATTTCCCAAATCCATCAGGCATGATTTGTGCCTGAGAGGGGTTACTAATCCTGGCAGCGGGGGCCTACAGATTAAGGCCCCCGTACATGATGACATTGTCGTTTTCTGCTCGGATCCATTGTCAGTCACAGACACATGTGTATCTGTGACCAGTTTGAATGGGCCTCGAGGGCCAAAGTAAAGCGAAGCAAGAGCAAGGCCATGCTCTTTGGAAACTGGGCTAACCGTTCCTTTATCCCCTTCTTCATCAAGACAGAAGGTGCTGGGTATTTGTTTCGGAGGGATTGGGGCATACACCAAGTCTTGGGAGGAGTGTGTTACTGAAGCGAGGCAGAAACTGGGCAAATGAGAGCACCAGTCACTCTCCATGGTGGATATCAGGTGTGATGTACTCTCAGTGTGGTACACGGTGCAGGTTTGCCTATACCCTGAACTTGCACTGCCGCAGTCACCTGGGCCATCTTTCAGTTCATGTGGACATCGAAGATGGACTGTGTCCAAAGGGACACCATATACAAAGATCTGGACAAAATGGGAGAAATCACACCCAACACTTCTTCACCTTGATGGCCACGTTTGTGTGTGACTGCATCAAGATGTTCATGGATCCCCAGCACAAAGTAGTTGGACCGTTCCATATCACCAGTCCTTCATGGAGAAATTTGTGAATGAAAACACCTTTGACCATAAGTCCATCAGGATGTGGTCAGCATGTCGCCTCTCCTTCGGGAAAAGGAGATGGTAGATCCTGTCAAGTGGTTCCCTCAGCAGACTGTCAAAGCCATTTGGCAGAATGCCTTACCGCCAGAACTTTCAAACAAATACCAGGACATTGCTTGGCTGGTGGTGAGAAGGGCTCTGCTTGTGAGATCCTTTATACATGCCCAGACTCTCTGTGCCACCGTACACTGCCCTCGAAGTGGCTGTGGAGGGGACAAGGCTGTCACACATCTCCTTCTGGAATGTGCCTACGCAAAGAAAGTCTGGAGAGGAATGAGTTGGTGTTTGTCGAGGTTCATCCCAAGCAGCTCTATGATGCAGGACTCCTTGCTCTATGGTCTATTTCCTGGGATGCACGCTGTGACAAACTTCGACTGCTCCTGGATGACCATCAACTTGGTTAAAGGTGCTCTTTGGTCTGCCTGATACTTGTTGGTCTTCTAATTAAAGGAGTTGACCCCAATTGAGTGTTGCAGACTGTCACGTTCCAAGGTCCAGGATTACATGCTGAGGAATGTGCAAAAGCTTGGGACAGCTGCTTCCAAGGTGCAGTAGGGATAGACCACCATGTAAGGTCCTTCTGCCAAAGAATAACTGGGGCCCATTCAGTAACTGGGCCCTGCTGTTGCCTCAGCTAAATGCCAAGAGGTTGACTGTAAATATAGAGAATGATGAACATCAAAGCTAAATTGTTCTCTGTAAATAAAGAAAGTATAGATCTGAATAGCTTCATTAACTGTACATGTACCAAAAGATTTCTTTCTATGAATAAAATATATTTTTGCAATTAAAAAAGCCTTCACGTTTTTAAGAAAAGCACTCTTTCTGTCTGACATATTGGGCTTTGGAAATCTGTTGAGCGCCTGAAAATCAGGAATGGTGTCACTGAACATCTACCCAGGGATTTGAAAAACCACTACATCAGCAATTTCACATTGACAAGGGCTGAGTGGGTACTGCTTTCAGTTTTCTGTATATCTCATCAAATACAAGATTGTGCAAAAGAGACTCATTTGGTTTCTCTGACTCTGAAAAAGAGTCTTTAACGATAATTTGCAATTGAATGGAACAACCTTCTTGGAAAGCACCAACTTCTATGGGCATGAAGTCACTGGAGTACAATTTGGTTCCTCAACTTGGGCACATACCCTGATTTGGATGACCATGAGAGGTAGACAGCCTAAGGCACGTTTTGGTCATGTTACCAAGAGTTATGTGCATCAACTTCCCAATAGGCTGTAATAACTTTCATGTGTTGGTTATTTTATAAGATTCCTTATCAAGCCACATCCTGAGAGAAGCAGCAACAAACTGGAACAAATCCACTGCTGGGTCACTGCTGATTTCTCCTTTTATTGCTTTGAAGCAACTTGGTGAATTGAATTTGTCAGAACTGCTTCACTCATTTCCTTGATTAAAAAAAGGCTGGGAATAAACCCGGGCATATTAATGACTGTGTATACCATCAGGTAGAAGGAACCTTTATTTTCACAAATATAAAAGAAAAATACAAATCCTCAATAGTGCATTGTAAACATTCTTTTTCCAAATATCCATTTCTCATGCTTTCTCTCAATGAGGTCTCTCCTGCATTAAGAAATCTAGACAGACTATAGACTGTTCCACTATTGCCCCAAATCGCATGATGTGACAGTCAAGCACAAGTGCACATCTAAATTCGACAAAATATACTGAGAGTCATTGTTGCTTCTTTGTGAAGGACAAAACTTATAAAAGGGGTACACTTGATGAAAACTGACTAAATTCATTTCAACTGGCAGTCAGATTATCAGGAAATGTTATAACTTGCTGCAAGGTCTGAACTATTGTGTGCTGCAACTTCATTGGAAGAAGATTAGTGTAAATAGCATAAACAACTTGGAAAATTCTAATCAGTGCCCTCATGCTAAAGCGACAGCTGTCAGTTCGAGCACCTGCAGATGGGTTCAAATCATAACATCAATTAGCACCTAAATTTTATAAACAGAATTTTCAATCAACCTGTTAAGCCATTTTATGATGCAACATTGGGGCAAGTGGGATTTGGACCCAAATCTTTTGTCGCTGAAGTAGAAACACTACTAA
The DNA here is from genome assembly GCF_004010195.1 of Chiloscyllium plagiosum. Classification (NCBI taxonomy): domain Eukaryota; kingdom Metazoa; phylum Chordata; class Chondrichthyes; order Orectolobiformes; family Hemiscylliidae; genus Chiloscyllium; species Chiloscyllium plagiosum. The sequence goes on from NC_057737.1 coordinate 30,512,806, forward strand.
CAGCATCACATGACACCAAGCCCAAAATTGGAAGCTTTTAAACAGCAATCTCTTATTAGTCCACTATCCATTCCACACCCTTTGTTAAAATAATCCCCCTTGCGCCTCTCAAATGAAGCAACCAGTGCTGTAGCCCTCAATTCATAGATTGCAGTATTTGGAGGTTACTGCTGTGAGTGTGCTGTTAATTCAGGGGACAAAATTCTGAAACATTGACTAACCACAGACTTAGGTAACATTCTGATGGTCTTTCCTGTGCCATTTGAATTACATTACGGTTGGAGCAGCCAATTTTTCCTCTTCTCATTAGAGGAGTTTTAGCATTGAAATTGCAACTTTCCTTTAATTCACTTGTGGGATGTGGGTGTTGCTGGCTGAGTCAGCATTTATTGCTCATCCCAAGTTGCCCTTGAGGAAGTGATGTTGAGCTGCTGAAGCCCATCTGCCGTAGGTTGACCCAGAATGCCATTGGGGAAGTAATTCCAGGATTTTGAGCCAGCAGTACTGAGAAATAGGGATTCTATTTCCCAGTCAGGATAGTGAGTGTCTGGGGGGGAATCTTGCAGAGGTGGTGTTCCTATCTATCTGCTGCCCTTGTCTTTTGAGGTGGTCGTGGTTGTGAATTTGGAAGGTGCTGCCTAAGGACCCTTGGTGAATTTCTACAGTGCATCTTGTACATAGTACACACTGCTGCTATAGAGTGTTGGTGGTGAAGGGAGTGGAAATTTGTGGATGTGTTGCCAATCAAGTGGGTTGCTTTATCCTGGATGATATCAAGCTTTTTGAATGTTGTTGGAGCTGTACCGAAGCAAGTAAGTGGGGAGTATTCCATCGCACTCCTTGTGCTTTGGAGATGGCGGACAGGTTGTGGGGAGTCAGAAGGTGACTTGCTGCACAATTCCTAGCCTCTGACCTGCTCTTGTAGCCACTGTGTTTATTTGGCGAGTGCAGGCTTGTTTTTGGTCAATCAGATCCTCCCAGGATGTTGATAGCATGGGAATCAGTGATGGTATGCCATTGAATGTTTAGGTTCTGGAGAAACTCAGTAATCCTGGCAATATCTGTGAAAAGAGAAACTGTGTTAACATTTACAGTCCAGTATGATTCTTTATCAGAACTGAAGAAATTCTGTTTCTCTCTCCATAATTGCTGCTGGACCTTTTGAATTTCTCCAGCATTCTGTGTTTGTTTCAGATTTCCAGCATCTGCAGTATTTTGCTTTTATTCAGATGGTTAGATTCTCTCTTGTTGGAGATGGTCATTGCCTGGCATCAGTGCAACTGTTACTTGCTGCTTTTTAGCACAAGCCTGGATATTGACCAAGTCTTGCTGCACTTGGACATGGACTGCTTCTGTATCTGAGGAGGTGTGAATAGTCCTGAACATTGTGCAATCCTTGGCAAATATCCCCACTTCTGACCTTATGATGGAGGAAAGGTAATTGATGAAGTAGCTGAGGGCATTTGGGCCTAGGACACTACCCTGAGAAACCCCTACAGAGATATCCTGGAGCTGAGATGACTGGCATCCAGCAACCACAACTGTCTTCCTATGTGCCAGGTATATCTCCAACCAACAGGGAGTTTTTCTCTGATTCACATTGACTCCAGTTTTACAAGGATTCCTTGATGCCACACTTAGTCAAGTGCAGCCTTGCTGTCAAGTGCTGTCACTCTCATCTCATCTCTGGAATTCAGCTCTTTTGTCCATGTTTGAACCAAGGCTGTAATAATTCAGCTCTTTTGTCCATGTTTGAACCAAGGCTGTAATGACGTCAGGAGCTGAGTGGCCCAGGCGGAACCCAAACTGGGCATCACTGAGCAGGTTATTGCTGAGTCAGTGCTGCTTGATAGCACTGTTGATGACTCCTTCCATCACCTCACTCATGGTCGTGAGTAGACTGATGGGTCAGTAATTGGTCGAATCGGATTTGTCCTGCTTTTTGTTTACAGGACATACCTGCCTAATCTTCCACATTGTCGGGTAGATGCCAATGCTCTCACTGTACTGGAAGAGCTTGGCTTAGGGGAGCAGCAAGTACTGGAGCATATGACTTCACTGCGATTGCCAGAATGTTGTCAGCGCCTATAACTTTTGCAAAATCCAGGGCCTCCAATTGTTTGTTGATATCATGGGGAGAGAATTAAATTGGCTAAACACTGGTATCTGTGAGGCTGGGAACCTCTAAAGAAGTCAAAAAATGTGGTGCTGGAAAAACACAGCAGGCCAGGCAGCATC
>NC_057737.1:30515509-30517729 GCF_004010195.1 Chiloscyllium plagiosum
TGGTGGAAATGACGAAGGATGATACAATGTATCTGGAGGTTGGTGGGGTGCTAGGTGAGGAACAGTGGGGTTCTGTCCTGGTGGCGATTGGAGGGGCGGGGTTCAAGGTCGGAGGAGCGGGAAGTGGAGGAGATGCTGTGGAGAGCATCGTCAATAATGTCAGAGGGGAAATTGCAGTCTTTGAAAAAGGAGGCCATTTGGGTTGTTCAGTAGTGGAATTGTTTCTCCTGGGAGCAGATGCGACGGAGGTGAAGGAATTGGGAACAAGGGATGGCATTTTTACAGGAGACAGGGTGGGAGGAGGTAGCTGTGGGAGTCGGTTGGTTTGTAGTAAATGTTTGTGTTGCGTCAGTCGCCCGAGATAGAAATGGAGAGGTCTAGGAAGGGGAGGGAGGAGTCTGAGATGGTCCAGGTAAATTTGAGGTCGGGATAGAAGGTGTTAGTAAAGTGGATGAACTGTTCAACCTCCTCGTGGGAGCACGAGGTAGCGCCAATACAATCATCGACGTAGCGGAGGAAAAGGAAAAGAAGGCTGAGATGGATCATCCACTTCACTCTTATCTTTTGACGTGCTGGGCTCCTGATTTTTGAGGATAGGGATATTTGAGGATAGGAGGAGCCTGTTCCTCCTGTGAGTTGTTAAATTGTCCACCACCATTTATGGCTGGATGTGTCAGGACTGCAGAGCTCAAATCTGATCCGTTGATTGTAGAATCACTTAGTCCTGTTGATCACTTGCTGCACACATGCAGCCCTGTTTTATAGTGTGACCAAGTTGACACGTCATTTTTAGGCATGTCTCAATCTGATTTGGCTTTGCCTTCCTGCACTCTCCATTGAACTAGAGTTGATCCCTGGCTTAACGGTAATAGTTGAATGGGGGATATGCTGGGTCATGAGGTTGCAGCTTGTGATGGAGTACAATTCTACTGCTGTTGATGGCCCACAGCGCCTCATGGATGGCCAATCTTGAGTTGCTAGATCGAAATGAAGTCTATCGCATTTGGCATGGTGATAGTGCCCATGATATGATGAGGATATTCTCAATGTTGAAGGTAGGACTTTGTATCCACACTTTGTGATGGTTACTCTTACTGGTACCATCAAGAGTAGATGCATCTGCAGCAGGCAAACAGGTGAGAATGAGGTCAAATCTCTTTTTCCCCCTTGTTGGGTCCTTCATCACCTGCTGCAGTCCCAGACTAGTTGCTCTTTCAGACTCAACCAGTAGTGCTGTTACCCAAGCCACTCCTGGTAGTGGACATTGAATTCCCTACCCAGAGTACATTCTGTGCCTTTGCTACTGAAAGTCACTGTGCTGCTGCTTCTGCTGGGTCTGTCCTGCCTTGGAAGGAGGATGTTTGGAACATTGTCTGAAAGGTGTGACTAATCTGTGAGACAGCTATCCCAGTTTTGACACCAGCCCTCCAATTGTTAGTAAGGAAGACTTTGCAGAGTCGACAGGAGACCGAGGTGCAGCTACTGTCATACCCCGTGCCTCAGTGGATATCAAGTGGTCTGTCCAGTTACATTCCATTTTTGACACAACTAGCCATTTCAAAGGGCAGTTAGGAATCAACACATTGCTGTGAATTGGGCATGACAAATGGGTAGATAGCACCCCCTAAAGGTCATTTTTGAAATAGATGGATTTTTTTTTCAGCAATTATTCATCATTAGATTTTTAAGTCCTGATGTTTATTGAATTCAAATACCATCAAGTGCAGTGGTGGAATCTAAAGCTTGGTCCCTAGAATATTACCTGGGGTGCCTCTGGATTACTGCTATGGCCATAATACCACTACACCATCGCCTCCCCAGCACTTGTAGTTAGATCTGGATTACTTTTCACACTGGTGAAAAAGCTTCACATATTTCTGAAGTTTGGACTTCCATCTGAGTTTAGTTTTACAAAGGTATTTCAGCTATATATAAAACAAAATTCTGCTGTTCACAGAATGTGTGTTGATTGCCACTGGACCTGTAAATCCAAATAAAATCGATCACTTGGTTAACTAATCCTCCTCCCACCCTGCCCCTGTAAAAACGCCAACCCACATTCCCAATTCCTTCGCCTCCGCCGCATCTGCTCCCAGAAGGACCAATTCCACTACCGAACAACCCAGATGGCCTCCTTCTTCAAAGACCGCAATTTCCCCTCAGACGTGGTTGGCGATGCTCTCCACCGCATCTCCTCCACTTCCCGCTCCTCCGCCCTTG
>NC_057737.1:30518343-30554525 GCF_004010195.1 Chiloscyllium plagiosum
CCCCAAGTCCCTCCTCCCTACCTTTTATCTTAGCCTGCTTGGCACACCCTCCTCATTCCTGAAGAAGGGCTCATGCCTGAAACGTCGATTCTCCTGCTCCTTGGATGCTGCCTGGCCTGCTGCGCTTTTCCAGCAACACATTTTTCAGCATCCAGCATCTGCAGTTCTCACTTTCTCCTAATCCTACTCCAGCACTGGAAGGAGTTAACTGGGAAGCAGCTGGGTAATAGGAAATAGAAAATGACTAATTAAGCCGAGTGAATAATCTGAAAATAGCTAAAAGCAAACATGAGCTATGTAAAAAAACAACATAGAACTGCCGATGCTGGAAATCAGAAACAAAAATAGAAATTGCTTTGAAAACTCAGCAGATCTGGCAGCATCTGTGGAGAGAAATCAGAATTAACGTTTCAGATCCAGTGACAGTTCCTCAGAAAAAAGTTATGTAAAGACTGATTTGGTAAAGAGACTGTTTGGATAGCTGGTCAGCTTTTAGAATACAAAATTGATCTCTGAACCAACTGTATGAGTATATGGGATCATTTTGATTTGTATGATATGGTAAAATGAATTTTATTGGACCAACCACCCATTATAAATTCGGCTTCTTCAGATCTTCAAGCCTCTAGGTTATGCTGATCCATCCATGTTTTTGTTGGCATTAGTAGAAGGGCTGCAAATTCATTGCCTCTGCATTCACTATTTCCAAATGCACAGACACGTACTGACCAATGAAAATCAGGAACAGGGCATAATGTTGGGTGGCATGGTGGCTCAGTGATTAGCACTGCGCCAGGGACCCAGGTTTGATTCCAGCCTTGGGTGACTGTCAGTGTGGAGTTTGTACATTCTCCCTGTGTCCATGTGGGTTTCCTCTGGGTGCTCTGGTTTCCTCCCACAGTCCAAAGATATGCAGGTTAGGTGAGTTAGCCATGCTGAATTGCCCATAGTGCTCAGGGATGTGTAGGTTAGGTATGTTAGTGAGGGGAAATGTAGAGGAATGGGTCTGGGTGGGTTACTCTTTGGAGGGTTGGTGTGGACTTGTTGGGCTGTAGGGCCTGTTTCCACACTGTAGGGATTCTATTCTATTCTAGACAGCAGTGGTCCTTCAAAGATTTAACCAAGCTAACCCTAAGTTTACCACATTATGACATAGAATGTGAAGTGATATAACCCATTTTGCACCATCACAGATAAAGATATCCTATCAATTCATAAAGTTGGCTTAGAGTTATTTTATTATTTTATTCTGAAAGTTATTCTGTTTTTCGGCACTATTTTATGATGGCTGAATTGTTTATTGGTGCTGAGCATGACTGGAATTTTTTTGCCTGTTTTCCCTCTGTGTTTCTCAAGTGCCTCAACCTGGAGCCAATAGGCCTTGATTTTCAAATAATACTACGTGACAACAGTCACGTTTTGCAGAAATCAAAGATCAGTTAAGGGGTAAGCTATTCAGGACTGTGGCAGAATTTCTTCCCTCACAGAGAACCTGTGGAATTCTGTACCACAGGAAGCTGTTGGGGCCAGTTCATTAGATGTATTCAAGAGGGAGCTGGACATGGCCCTTGCGGCTAAAGGGACCAAGCAGTATGGAGAGAAAGCAGGGGTGGGATACTGAAATTACACAATCAGCCACAATCATATTGAATGGAGGTACAGGCTTGGAGGGCTGAATGGTCTACTCCTGCATCTATTTTCTGTGTTCCCATCATTTTATCTTTTTTAATAGTATGGCACAAAGCGCAAAATAGATTTTGGAATAGCTAGAAAATGATATTTGCTGATTTTGACCATTTCAAATTTGATTTCCAAAGCTTATTCGGTGTGAAATGAGACAGTGAGTACCACCAGTAATTTAAACATTGTTGAGGAAAATGGGAATGGGTTTCTCTGCCTGAATGACACTCATGTATTTTGCAGTCTAGTTGAGTGTTTTACTCATACTGGCAGTTTTTAACATTGTAGCAGGCACTTACTTCAAAAGGATTTTGAGTTGTTTTCTCCAGGAAAGGGAGGGAGGGATTGAGTGAGAGGAAAGTGGATGACACAGCTGTTAGTGCTGGTGCAAGTGGTCAAATCTGGTGAGGGGCACTGGATGAGTGAATTGAAATGGACAATTGGTAGTGTGGGGAGTTTGGGGCAAGTGAAGCGAGTGAGGGAAGAGGTGAAATGAGATTGTGAGAATGCTAGAGCTTAAGTCTGGGTGAGAGGTGGGTGCAGTAATAGTGATAGAGTGCACGTGAGGTAGCAAAGGGAAGGATGCGATGCTTGTCCTGACGGAGTGGAGGCAGTCATTGATTTTCTTGTAGGACTGCTGGTTACTCCTCCAGACTGCAGACACATCGTTGACCTGGGAGGTGAACTGAAACTAGGCTACTCATGTCTGGTGGTGTGATTTTCTCTGCCTGTCTTGAGGGAAAGAGGACAGCTCTCTTTTGGACCACCCCATCCACCAGGACCTCCCTGTGCCTGTTGGAGAATCTCAACATGATTTTCCTCTTCCCAGACATCTTCTGAAAAACTGTAGCCACTGATGGAATACCAGTGCTCATCTGGATGCACAGCAGCCTTTTAATGCTGGTGGATATTCGGAGAGTGGCGAGTTCTTCCAGGAGTTGCTAGAATTAGGAGAGAGTGATGCCATGAGGGAGGGGTGGCTTGTTAATGAGCTCAGTTTGGTAAAATGAGGCAAGATGTCTTACTAGACTTGCAGAGAGAAGCTCACCATGAATCTTGACAAAATTAACACTTAGCCAAAGAAACTAAAACTCAATGCAATGTGTTTGGTGTATCCTTTTGAGATTTGAGTAGAATTGGGATATTCAAAGTAATCCCCATTAACTGGACTACAAACCCTGCTAGGACTTACGGCCCCTCTCTGTGGAGTAATCACAAAACTTCTCAACTGTAAGAATTGGGCATTCAGGCCTCTGATTTCTGGCCTACCAAATGCATTAAGGGCCTGAAATTTACGTTGGTAGTGGGATATAGGCTGGCTCATTCCCAACCATTTCATGATTGTTGATTCACAAAAGGTGGACTTTCCAACATCAGTGGAGATTAATGGCGGCAGTTTACTTAACCCAGTAGTGACCTTAGATAAGGAGATCACTGATCAGACTGTAAGCAGTCCCTGACAAAGGCGTACTATGCTGGAGCCTGGATGAAAAGTGAGTCTGGGATCTTGCCAGGGACAGACAGGCAGGACTTGGTCATGAGGATGGGAAGGGGAGCAGTCTGTGACAGATCAGAGGTACAGACATCTGGCTGGTGAGATTTCACAGTTTGGGAAGGCCTCTGATGGGCACCAGGACCTGAAAAAGAAACATTCCTCTATTACCCAGCCGCTAGCCCACTGATGCTCATCTGACAGGCGGGAAACTTGGTGTCTTCAGCCATTATGGCCATTATGACCTTCAGCCAGATTAATGACAACTGAAAACGAGGTCACATACACTTATTTGGAGAATGCAATTTGAAACTCAGAACGATCAGTCCATCTTTTTCATGAGATCAACTGTTATTTCTCATTGAAGAATGTCTGTTGTCATTTCCACTGTCAGCCTCTTTTTGTATTCCTTTTTTAAAATTTGTCCTTTGGTAGAGCTACTGGTTATGACTATGTTCTCAGTTCAGTTTCTGATCTGTTGATGTCCTGGGGTACAAACCTAATGTATAAGTTATAAGCTTCTCAGATGCAGACTTTTCAGTTCGAATTTTGTTAATGCTTTGGTGATGAAGCAGTGTTCAGGTCCTAGTTGCCACTGCAAAGTAAGCAAATTAAATCTAACCCCTGTGAGCAGAAATGGTTCAGTGGGCATGTTTGTCTATGAAGAGCATTTCAGTTCAAACTGAAAGCAGTATATAACAAAGAGAAAATGCACTGCCATTCTGACAACTACTCTGAAAGTTTGGTCATGCCTGCATTGCAACAGGACATTTTATTTGCTGATATGTAAGACCATAAGACCACACGAGATAGGATCAGGAGGAGGCCATTTGGCCCCTTGAGCCTGCTCCATCATTCAGTAGGATCATGATTGATCCAACATCCTTCACATTCACTTTCGTGCCTTTTCCCTGCCACCCTTGATTCCTCTACTACTTAAGAATCTATCTACCTCAGCCTTGAATATACATAAGGACTCTGCCCCCACAGCTGTCTGTAACAAGAAGTTTTAAAGACGCACAACCCTCTCAGAGAAGAAAGTCTATCAGTCTTAAATTGGTGCCTGTTTATTCTGAGACTGCCCTCTGCTTCTAGACTCTCCCATGAGGGAAAACATCCTCTCTGAATTTACTCTGTCAAATCCCTTAAGAATCCTATATGTCTCAACAAGATCATCTCTCATTTTTCTAAACTCCAGTGAGTAGAGTTCCAACCGATTTAGCCTTTGTTCATAAGATAATCCCTCCATACTGAGGATCATCCTAGTGAACTTTCCCTCAATGGCCTTCATAGAAATGATATCTTTTCTTAAATAAGGAGACTAAAACTGCTCACAGTACTCCAGATGTGGTCTCACCAGTACTGTGTACAGTTGCAGTAAGATTTCCATACTTGTATCCTTTAACTCCCTTGAAACGAGAACCAAAATTCCATTAGCCTTCCTGATTACCTGCTGCACCAGTGTGCTAGCTTTCTATGTTCCATACACAGGTCCCCCAAGTCCTTTCATGTTGCAGCTTTCTGCAATTTTTCTTCATGTAAATAATATTCTGTACCTTTGTTCTCCTATCCAAAATGGACAACTCCCATTTTCCCACATTATACTCCATTTGCCAACTTTTTGCCCATTTACTTAACCTATCATCATCTCTCTGTTAACTGTTTGTATCCCTCTCACAACCTGCCTTTCCTCCTACACTGATCCCTGTGGAACCCCACTGGTCACTGGTCACCAATTTAAGAAAGCAATCCTTATCCTCGCTTGCTATTTCCTGCCCATTAGCCAATTCTTTAACTTTGCCAATAAACTACCTCCAATGTCATGGGCTTTTATCTTAAGACTTAACCTTTTGTGAGCTAACTTCTAGAACACCTTTTGGAAGTCCAAATATAGTACATCTACTGGTTCCTGTCTGTCCACTCTGGTTGGGACTTCCTCAGAAAACTCTGACAAATCAGTCAGCCATGACATCTACTGACTCTGCTTGATTAGATTATGATTTCCCAACTGTTCTGTTATCACTTCCTTAACATTGATTCCAATACTTTTCCAACAGTAGATGGTAGACTAATCAGCCTAGAGTTACCCAAGTTTTCCCTCCTTTCTTTTTGAATGTGGCTGTGACATTAGGAGTTTTCTAACCCTCTGGTATTTCTCCAGAATCCAAGGATTTTGGGAAAATTATAATCAATTATCTCTGTAACTACTTCTCTAAGGATCCAAGGATGTAACCAATGAAGACCAGGGGAGTTATCTGCTTTTAGCCCCATTAGTTTATGTAATAGTACTTTTTTTAGTGATGGTAATGGAACTTAATTCCTCCCCCATATTCTTTAGTATTAATGGAATATTCAAAGTACCCTCCACTGATGCAAAATATCTGTTTAACTCCTCTGTTGTTTCCTTGTGCCCTCAAACCATCTTACCAGATTCATTTTCTCAGGGTCCTATTCTCACTTTAACCCCTCTTTTCCTTCTTAATATATTAAAAGAAGCTCTTACTGTCAGTTTTTATATTTCTTGCTGGTTTTACCCTCATTGTTCATTTTTTTCTGTCTTTATTATCTTTTTAGTCCTCCTTTGATACATTCTGAGTTTGTCCCAGTCCTCAGGACTATCATTGACTTTGACCTCCTTATATGCTTTCTCTTTAAATTTAATGGTCTCCTTAACTTCCTTGGTTCTCCATGGTTGAATCTTTCCTCCTTACTGGGATATATTTTTGCTGAAAGTCATGACACTGCTTGCTGACTGTCATTCCTGCTAATTTATCTGCCCGGTTTGTTTTAGCTAACTTTATCGTCATTTCATTGCAATTCCCCTTTATTTAAATTAAATACCGTTGTTTTCAACCCATGTTTCTCACTCTCGAACTAAGTATTAAATTCTTTCATGTTATGATCACTACTTCCTTGAGGATCTTCTACTCTAAGGTCATTTATTAAGCCTGCCTCATTACTGGATCCAAGATAACTTGACTCTTTCATTGGCTGCATGACATATTGCTTCAGGAAATTATCCCAAATGCACTGTATGAATTTGTTGTCATAGGTACTCTTTCCAATTGGATTAACCCAATCAATATGAATATTGTAGTCACCTATAATTATTGATCTATTCTTTTTACATGCTCCTATTATTTGTTGATTTATCGCCTTTCCCATAGAGTGGCTATTATTTAGGGGTCTGTACAATTCTCGTGTCTTCCTTCCCGTGCTGTCTTTTACCCCCATACAAATGAACTGTACGTCATGCTCGCCTAGATAATTCCTCACAATTGTCTTCATTTCATCTCTTAATAGTAGTGCTACCGCACTACCTTTCCCATTTCTCCTGTCTCTCCGTATTTTCCTGAATATTTAAGTTTTCAGTTTCTCCTGATAACCATGTTTTCATAATGGTTATGAAATCACATTCATTTATCACAATTTGCACTGTCAGTCTGTCTACCTTATTCTGAATGAATGAAGATACAAAGCCTTTAAGTTTGTTCTCATTTGAAATTTCGCTACACCTTTCTGGTTCCTTGGTACAATATGACATTCACACATTCTGTCCCTCTCTTTTATTTTCTGGTAACAATCAGCCCAATCATTAAGTTGCAATCCTACCTTCTCCTTTACCTTTGATTTTTATCATTTTCTATGCAAGGGAATCCATTCCTTCCACCCCCTATCACACTATTAAGTCTAAAGCCCTTTCTTTAGCCCCAGTTCTGTGAATAGCATTAAGTATGACGCCAACACCGAATTACCTTGATGTTACATGTTCAGTGGAAACTGCAGCTGTTCTGGCACTTGAATTGGAACCATTCTCATTATCCACTTCTGAAATACATGTCCATTTTTCTATCTACCTTCAAGACAAAAGTTGTACTGAATCAACATCAATGCATACAGAGAAGAGGGCAATCATCTAACATGTAATCACTAACTGCATCCAAGGAAAGTGCCCAGAAGGTTTTAAGCCTGAAACCAACAGAGGCAGAAGGGAAGAGTGAGAGAGGGGACCTGCCCAAACTAGGGGGCCTAGCATCATCTTCTCTTTCTGTCTTGAATTCTTTAATTAGCTGCTCATTCATTTTCTCAAGCACATACATCTCGCACCATTTTGTTGCACACTAGAATGCTGTACCATTACTTTAAGACTCTTTCTAATTCTATCCCATGGGTTTTGTTATGGATTCTTTGTGATTCAATGTAAAGGATTGAGCTTGCTAGATGTACAGTGATATCCCAAAATTAGCTGCTCCTTAATGTAAGCAAGAAAGTTAGCTCACTGGATGGCTGATTTGTATGCAGAGTGGTGCCAGCAACACTACAATTTCCATGCTGACTGAAGCCACCATGAATGCACTGCCTCCTCAATCTCTCCCCTCACCTGAGGTGTGGTGACCCTTGGGTTAAATTCAACACCAGTCACCTCTCTCTGAGAGAGTAGCCCGATGTTCCACTGGGACTTTGGCAACCACTGCAGCACAAGCAGAAGACAAGTAACAGTGGCATAACACATATTTTAAACAAATCCCTGTTAATATATAGTTCATTTGCACAAAATGCTGAATAACTCTTGTGGGCATTATGGAAATTACTTTATATTGCTGGCTGACAGATAATACTATAAAAGATTAGTGGCTGGCAGCCGAAACTCAGGAGGCAATTCAGTCAGCCTTTTGATACACTAAGCCATCTGATAAAAGTTTCAGGCATACGTATGGGAAAGCATCCATCCAAAATAAGTTAACTAAGCAGGTAAGTGTCTTATATTGGTTGCAGGAGACCAATTTGACTGTCGGTAGTAGGGGACCATTGAGAAAATAGCTGAGAAGATTTTTAAAATTTCAAAACTTATTTTCCAGGGCTCAAAAACGACCTCATCATGTTTGAGGCCACCCCAGTATTGAATTCTTCACCAGCCCCTTTCTTTGCACCCATGCTCCATTCTAGTCGACCAGCTGACTCCGTAGGATTTTAACATCCTCTTATATCTGGTTACCTGCAATGGGATATCACAACCTTCTTAGCGACACTTACACAGGGGTCTGCTGCAATGTCTTTGGGTAAATTACCTGGCTGTGCTCTGTCTATTTAAGGTGAGCATTACATATCCTGGGTCAGTTTATATTCTGTTCCTATCATTTTACGAGTAAGGTTTGGTACTGAGGACAAAATTAAGGTTGCGACAAACTAAGCATGAGCAATGACCTTTGTTTCCTTTCTCACACTGATACTCAAATATTTACAATTCGATTTGTTTTTTTTTTATGTAAGGAATATCCTTTCAGACATCAAGGGATAATTTAATAACTGAAATAATTGTATTATCACTAGGACATCCCAACTAACAATCTTTCGATATGCTTTGTTATCACATTGGCCTTGGCTGCATTTCTGGATTATTACAATTTTATACAATGCTAACACTATTTTAAGTTATTTTCATCTTCTCTTTTCAGGGTTGAACCGGTGCTGGCCAGAATTAAAGATGACAGGAAGCGAATTATCCTTCCTTCTATTGACAACATCAAGCACAAAACATTTGAGGTTCAGCGTTATGAGAACTGTGCCCATGGTTACACCTGGGAGCTCTGGTGTATGTACATTAGCCCTCCTAAAGAATGGTGGGATACAGCAGACCCTACATTGCCTATCAGGTCAGTTGGCCATTTTGATTGCATTTGGAACATTGTACTTTCAGACCTGTGATAAGCAAGTTAAAAATGGCTGACAGTTACCTGGCGCTAAAATACATGAGTTGTACCCTTTTATCTTCACTGGCTAAAGTGATCTGTTGACTTGAGTCTTTCGCCATTGACAGAACCCATCCAATTGACAACCATCAGAAATAGAGGTAATCTGTCATACTACTCTACAGGTAGTTCAAATTCTAACCAATAAAGTTCAAGTTCAACTCCTTTCCCAACTTACTTAAAATAAACCATACATATGGAAGTAGTACTGAAAAATGTGCAGAATTTAAAGTTGAAAAAAAACCAAAATCTGTTCATGTAAATTCTAGAATGTTGGGAATTCAGAGATGCATTGGTGAATATAGGAAGTATGTCGGAGGACTGAAAGCTACCAAAGTAACACATCTCTTCAAAAAGAAAGAGTCAAATAAAGAAGTAAGGATTAGTCAGTCATAGTGACAGTAATAAATCAGCCTCTAGAAACTATAATACGGCACAAAACTAATACCGTTAGAAAGGCACATTAATTCAGGACAATCAACACAGATTTGTAAAAGAGAAATCAGTATGATAGATTTAAAGCGATTCTTTGAAGAAGAACTAGTGGACCAAGCTCTCGGGAATGAATGACCTTAATCCTGCTTCTGAGTCCAAAGTTTCTGTGTAATGTGGGCATTAATAAAGTAAATCTGTGCAAATTTCATAAATCTGTTTTCAAAAGTAGTTTGATAATTTACATGTAGATTCTATGTAAAGTAATATTAAAGAAAATGAAGATGCATGAATACAATATTGACGAAAGAACAGTAAAGAGTGAAGAGTGTTTAGTGTATGCTTTTAGGCCTTGAGAATATGTGAAAACTCATTGGTGCAAAATTAGCAGTGCTTCTGTCATCTGTTCTATATTCCTCAAATTTTTCTGCCAACTTCCTTTCCAAAGGTCAATAAGTTAACCATCAACTGAAGAGGAAAGACAAGTTAAACTTTTGAATTTAATGCTTTAGTCAGAATGCTCTGAGTTCTTCAAAAAACTTCACAATTATGCCTGCTCCGTTAAAGTTCAAGTAGGATGAATTTTGTATCAAATGTCAAGAAGTACGTATGTTCTTATTGATTGGTTAAATGTGCTTGGGTAGTTCGGCATTTGCAGTACTTAAAGAAATTTCTGAGATTTCAGGTCTGTCAATGTATTTTTACATTGTGTTGCATGGTTTTGAAAAGTGGTTTATTTTGGACTCATTTTCCAACCTGCTGATGAAGATTGCAATACTGAGGCAAGTGTCTTCTTGTATATGTGTAAATTAATAAAAACAAACATTCATATACTTGGCAGCATGGCTGACTGGAAACCTTATGCAGTACAGATTTTGAAGGAGTATTTGGCTGAATGTCAGTTACACAATTTCATCCATGCATTTGAGAAATTTCAATTATTCCTTTGGAAAGGTAATAAGAAATGAAAGGATTTGCAGATGGGTCTGGACTCAATTGCCTTTGCTTAATTTTCACTCAGTGTTTGGTATTTTCTGTTGTACTAGATTATTGACTAGCTGCTGAGGTGAAAATCCACTCCAGAGCTTCCCTTATATCCTCAGAGATTCCTTGAGCATTTCATAACCTTTAAATTGTCCTGAAACATCATCACTTTTGCAATTTAGGGAAGCCCAGGAGTTATATCACTGTGTACTACAGTGTAGACACTGTGTACCACTGTGTAGACACTGTGTATCACTGTATAGACACCATGTAGACACTGAGAGTTTGCTTTCTCTGGCTGACAAATCTAGAGAAAAACTCACCATTTCAGGATAAGGAGAATAATAATTTAGGACTGAGATAAAGTGAAAACTTTCACTCAGAGGTGGGAATTCTTCACCCCAGAGAGTGTGGTTGCAGCATCGTTGAATATAGAAGGCTGAGATAGATAGATTTTTGTTTTTTCCGGGAATTAAGGGACATGGCGAGGGGATCAGAGTGTGGAATTGAACTCCAAGATCAGCTATGATCACGTTGGTGGTGCAGGCTCACCAGACTGTGGAGCCTTCTTTTGCTCCTTCTGTGTGTTAATTTTGTCAGTTGGATTCAGGTCAGGAAGGTACTAAGTATTGTAAGTCTTTTCCTCTCCCTATTGCACTTGCATTTCCTCTTATTTCTCTACTTCCTTACTGTCCTCCTCCTTTTCATTATGTTCCTGTTCCCCAGGTTCTCACCTGATAAGGTGATAGAAAGAGCTACCTCCTTCATGTGTCACGTGCAGCATATCAATACAAATCATGATACTCACTTAATTGTGTGCTGCAGGCCTACTCCAGGCAGCTTCACACAGTGAAAGTGTTGCTTTGGGATGCTGAAGGGTGCTCTATATTGTGAGAAACAAAGCTCACTGTTCAATAATTTCAGTCCGAGTCAAATTCTGAAGCAGTCTTTATTCATACGGTCTTGCAAGTCCGGGTGACCATAAAGGAGGCACACCGGAACAGGAGGTTACATTACAATTTATACAGTTCAGTTGAGACTCTTGATACTCCTCTCTTACTTCTGCTAATCTAATCGGCTTACCACATCTGTCTGTGGCATGCAACCTCCCCCCCGCCCAGTGATAGCTGTGTCTTATGACTTTTGCTGACGCAACACTGGGTCTTATTTGGTTATCTTGGTCATACTAACTCCCCATGTGCGTGACAATTGCAATGGTCATGTCAATACATCTGTTTCTACCAGTCGACCACCTCCCTTTTCAGTTAGTTATTTCTTGGAATATACCCTTATGATTCCGCCTTGCAATTTTTGCAGAAGCAAGATGCAGCTACTTGTAACTGCTTGCAACCATATCTAGCTTAACATATACCCCCCCATGACTCTGCCTTATGATGTTTGCAGAAACAACAACCTTTGCAAGGGCCTCTCACAATCCCCCCTTCTTTTTTTCAATAATTGTTGTTTCCTGCATTTCTCTCATATGTAGCCCCCAAATTTGCAAGCATCATCCCTGAGGCTTCATCCATCTTGGCCTCAAGGTCACCCATCCCCTCATTGTTCAAGAGGTAGAGTTCCTTTGCCTGATTACCTTTTAGGGGCATCTGTTTTGCCAAGGCTGTCTCAATCAGCCGTTGGGTTAGTCCCCAAACACAAGATATGATACAACAGCCAATTGCTACCAGTACCCCTGCTGCCACTATCAGGGAGGTGAGGATGGAGACTACCACTCCCATCATTTTCCCAAACCATGATTCCAGACATCCTGTGAGCGATGTGTCCACCCCTGAATTCTCAGCCAGTTGTTCCACTAAGGTAGTCAATCCTCACAAAGCACGAGTGATTGACCCATCAGGTGCTGTATTATTTGGAATAAAAGTACAACAGCTCCCTCCTAACATCACACATACACCCCCATTTTCAGCTAAGATCATATCTAAGGCCATTCTATTTTCCCAGGCCATTCTACTGGTTGCATCAAGCTGTTCTGTTATGCCTTTGACAGCATCCCAAGTGTAATTGATGAATCTTTGCTGATTATAGAAAATATAGTTTATCCAGTCCATTCTTGTTGACCGTCACCCACCAGAATAGAGCCGATTCAAAACCTGCTGCAATCTGGTTGCGAGACTTGTACTCGTCCGGCACTCCTCTAGGAACTCCTATAGAGTCTAGATAAATCCTATAATCAAAAGAGGTGTCTAATAATGATTTTTTACTCCTCCCCCTTTTTGTTGCTATCTTCTCTTTTTCAAATGCCAAGGTGAATGGGATTGCCAGTTGTACAATTGCACATATCCCTCTCCAATCTGGAGGTAGGGTGGGTCTCAATATTTTGCCTCCGCAGTACCACCACAGATCCGCTCGGGGAACCTTCAGTGCTGAGTAGTTCCTAGCGCCCCTCCCCCAAGTCCCTCCTCCCTACCTTTTATCTTAGCCTGCTTGGCACACCCTCCTCATTCCTGAAGAAGGGCTTATGCCCGAAACGTCGATTCTCCTGTTCCTTGGATGCTGCCTGACCTGCTGCGCTTTTCCAGCAACACATTTTCAGCACTTAGTCCAAGGGAGTCTGGTTTCTACTATTAACTTAGATAACTGCTTCTTGAGTGTTTGGTTCATTCTCTCAACCTTTCCTGATGAGGGTGGAACTCCCAGGAGATTCCTAACCCCATCACCATTCCCTGGAGTACCTTGGAAGTAAAGTGAGTTCCTTGATCCAAATCTATACATTCCATTATCCCGTATCTGGGAACTATGTGTTCAAGTATTATCTTGGACACCCCACTTGTGGTGGCAGTGGCCAGAGGATATGCCTCCACCCATCCAGATAAATGATCAACTATTACCAACATATATCTCAGTCTTCCCACTCGGGGTAATTCGGTATAATCTACCTGGATGCTCTGGAATGGTCTTAGCCAGGTTCTCTCCCTACTCCTTTGCAGTAAACAATGGGATACCTTGAGGATCTGGAATTACAGGTGTTAGGGAGTATATTGCGGCTCCTTATGGATTCAGGGCCGCTTCTTTAGCTACCTCATTGGCCAGTCTATTTCCTCTTACTTCCGGATCATTCCCCTTTTGATGTCCATTTATATGAACTATCTCTATTTCCCTTGGGAGTAACAGTGATTCTAGTACTCGTTCTATCAATTCCTCATGTGTAGTTCTTTTCCTCGACTATTTATCAGTCCCCTTTCTTGCCAGATTTTTCCGAAGGTGTATACCACTCCAAATGCATATTTGGTGTCTGTGTACACCATTCCTTCCTTGTCTTTTAAGGCTCTGAGACCTCTTTCTAGGGAATAGAGTTCACAAGTTTGGGCTGACCAGCCATTAGGCAGTCTTTCAGCCTGATAACGCTTCCCTCAATCCCGTCTACTACAGCATATACATTGTGCCTTTTCCCCTCAATCATCTGTGAGAACCTGTCGATAAACAACCGAGCTCCCACATGCAGCAGGATGTCCCTTAACTTCATCCGCACTTTAGTCTGATATTCAATAATATCAAGGCAGTCGTGTTCTGGATTACCAGGGGCCTCTCCCTCTCCACGCCACAAGAATGCAGCTGGATTTAAGCAACAGTCTGTGACTAACACAAGGCCATCCTTCTCTATTAAAATTGCCTCATATTTCAAGAGTAGAGTCTGTGAGCCATTGTCCTGCTTTCTGATTTAGTATGGTCCGTACCGGTGTGGGGTGCTGACTATTAAGGCTCCCCCAAAAGTAAGTTTCCAACTTTCTTCTAGCAATAAGGCTGTTGCTGCCACTGCCTGCACACACTCTGGCCAGTAATGTAGCTTTCCATCCTTTAATTAACAATGAATTAACGCTGTCATGTTTTAAATTAGCTATGAATCAGTATGACAGAATGTGTGAAGGAATCCTGCCAATTAATATTGATTCAGGCTAATACAATTGATTTATTATAAATATTAATTATATATATTACATAAATAAAATCATTATCGGTAATTCAGGATGGAAATGCAACAAGTGACTAAAACATTTTAAAAACTGTACTCTTCGGCTTTATCCTTCTTATTGCATTATTCTCTTCCCTTCTGTAGTTGATCGCCTTGCCTTTATTTTCATCTTAACCTCATTTAACCAATTTATCAATTTATGCTTGTTTAACTTTAAAGCCTGTTTCTAACTGTACATTTTGGAATCTTACATGTAAATATATTTATATATTATAAATTCATTTATTCAGTATTTAATATTTAAAATGCAAAGCGCATTCAGTTCCCAACTTTGAAATTCACTATAATTACCCGGTTTTAGTCCTTTAATTTAAATCCAAAATTAGTTTTCCTAAGTAGTCCTGACCAGTCATTGCTCAATTACAATTATATAGGTCGTGAAATAACTGGAGCTGCCTTAAAAGGATTTGTCTATTCACGTTAAACCTTCTAATGCATGAATAATGGCCGAATCCAAGGTCACAGATATTAACCATAGGATTTTTCTTTTTGATTTAACTGAAACTTCAACTGTCATTGAGGGAGGGGACTTTCCAAATAAAGCTACAGCTGGCACATCATAATCACCAATGAAATACATCAGTCTTAAAATTAAGTGGAAACAAATGAGTCTAAAACAAAAAAAAGGTTATGATGTTGTTTTCCTCCATATTAAGATGATTTGAAATCGAATAAGGTTGGCTTTTATGTAAGGAAAGAAGAGATTAGTTAGAAACTGATAGTAAGACAGTCATGACCTGTAAAAAGAACAGGAGTTAACATTTTATTTCATAATCACTGTAAAATCCTTAACCTTCAAAGAAAGCATGTTAAATTTCCATAATAGAAATCAGATTCAAAACAGTCCTGGATCTCCAGCTCCAGGGAACAAAGCACAAACATTCTATCACCCCCAAACAAATGTGCACTCAAACCGAATCACAAAGGGTTAAACTTTCTATGAGCTGGACAGCTCTTTTCTCGCTCTCTCTCTCTCTCACACACACACATACACACACCATATCTCACAAACACTTCCTGAGCTTCTCGCTCCACTCCTCTAGAGGCTTCTCGCTTCATCCCTCTATCTTTTGAATATTTTTGTGGATGCCTGGCCATACGTTAGTTACGAAATGTACCCTCAGTAGCCCTTCAGCTACTAGCCCTTCCAACATAAATCATAATCTGATTCCTCCTGACTGAAAGGCTGATGTCTGTTGACATATAAATTCAAATATTTACAAACCCAGTCTTCGTCCGACCCATACTTTGGCCAGAAGACGGCGGGACGAAGAATGGATTCCTTAGTCCATACAAAGCAACAATACTTAATCATCTTTATCCTATCTTTTTCCCTTGTACATTATTTTTCCAATTCCACAACATCCTGCCCAACGGACTTTCTGGAGGTATGTTGCCAGGGACCTCGCCTCCATTTCCATTTCCTTTTTTTTACTGGAGGCTTTTTCTTTACCCTCGGCACAGCCCATATTGAGTTCCTTTGTTAGTCCCTTATTAACTACTAGAACTTAGTCCCAGCCACCAATGCAGTACTTAAAAATCAATTTTCTTACCTTGGTCTGTGCACAGAGTTGCCTGGCTCAATGTCTCCCTGTGTCTACCGTTCAAGTATTACCATTTAACTCTTTCCTGGTTCAGAATGACTCCCTGAGGATTCTGGTCAGTCTACCGGGAGGGGCATCCACCGTCGAGAAACACAGGACAGTTCTAAAAGGATCGGATCGCGTCTTCCCAGCCGTTGACGGTGCCTACTCCGCCGGTGATGACAGGATCCCGGACGAGCCCCCAATTGTGAGAAACAAAGCTCACTGTTCAATAGTTTCAGTCCAAGTCAAATTCTGAAGCATTCTTTATTCATACGGCCTTGCAAGCCCGGGTGACCATAAAGGAGGAACACCGGATCAGTTTACATTACAATTTATACAGTTCAGTTGAGTCCCTTGGTACTCCCCTCTTACATCTGCTAACCTAATTGGCTTACCACATCTGTCTGTGGCGTGCAACCCCCTCCCCAGTGATAGCTCGGTGTTATTACTTTTGCAACACTGGGTCTTAGTTGATTATCTTGTTCATACTAACTCTGATGTGCGTGACAATTGCAATGGTCATGTCAATACATCTGTTTCTACCAGTCAACCACCTCCCTTTTCAGTTAGTTATTTCTTGGAATATACCCTCATGATTCCACCTTGCGATTTTTGCAGAAGCAAGATGCAGCTACTTGTAACTGCTTGCAAGCATATCTAGCTTAACATATACCCCCCAATGACTCAGCCTTATGATGTTTGCAGAAACAACTACCTTCACAAGGGCCTCTCACATATATTATTCCTGTAGCAACATGGTTATTATGGGAAGAGGTGATAGGACAGTGTTAATGTCACTGTGCTAGTAATCTAGGCCAATGATCTGAAAGTCCCCATGGCAATGATAAAATTTGCATTCAATAAAAAACACAGAATGAAAGGTTGGTCTAATGGTCAATTACAAACCCATCTGGTTTCCTTTCAGAAAAGGAAATCCGCCAAGCTTACACAATCTAACCTATATGTCACTCTCCAGATCAACAGCAATGTGGTTGATTCTTAACTGGTCTCTGGACAGTTAGGGATGGACATGACATGCCGACCTATTCAGTGGTGCCCATGGACTGTGAATGATTTTCAAACTCACAAATATTGTCCTGGATGGATAACTCTTAAAGCCTAATAACTAGCCTTTGACTACCATGGTGGGTTAAATAGCACTCAGTAGTTTCCAACCTGACTCACCCATTCTCCAGTTACCCCTCCAACTCTCCCATTCTCCAGGTCCCTGCCTGACCCTCCCATTATCCAGTGCCCCACATGACTCTTCCAATTCTCCAGTTCCTTGCCTGACTCTCCTAGTCACAGTTTCCCTGTGTCAAATATGTGAGCTGCACAAGGAGACAGTGTACGCTAGATTTGGGAAGGGAAGGTTGGGCAGGGAATTAATGGGAGAGAGTTGGAAAGACAGTCTGCTTGTGGGAGAGGCAGCTAACCAATTGTATACTGAAAGAGTTAGGATTTTTTTAGCCAATCTTTGAGGGTCAGCACATACACAAGACTGGCCATTATTCAAGCATATACAGAATACTTTCAGCCTGAAAGGAGACAGACACATATAAAGTAATAGTCACAGTCAGTGGCTGTTTTGCTTTCATTGATGTTGTGGTTGTGGCAGATTTCAATTACAATCTGTTTAGTGAAGCCAAGATGTCTTATGGATTGAATTATTCAATTCTCATAGATTACATTCTCCTCTAGTTTGGTGTGAGTGACATTGCAGAATGTTTCTAAGTACATGTGCGGATGTTTTCGTGAATAACAACTGTTTAGGTTACAGAGCATTCTAATTGGAAAATACATTTAAAGGCATTGCATTGTTTCATTTTCAAGTGCTGCAGGAGAAGTGTGTATAGTGAGCTTGGGGCATGCTCTATCAAGTTTGTGCATGTGATGTCATATATTTATATAAAACTCATGAGCAGATTGAATAATTGCATACGCTAAAACTTTCCATGGAGCAGCATTTTATATTCTCCCCTGCGGATAGTGTGGAGGTAGGGGAAAATGCTTAATTGGCAGGATGGTGACAGATGAACCCACCACCTTCCTCTTTTCACCACTGCTCTGTTTTTCAGAGAACATTGGTGCTCTTCCTGCCCGGCCACCAACTGGAGCCCTTCAGTGGAAACTGACTGTCCAATGAAGGTCCCCTTTCAACTGCCATACGAATTAATCATGTCAGCAGTGGACTATTGTTGGGTTGACAGCACACGTGTTTACAGGTTGCCTGTGATTTTACAGGGCATTCATTCATCCAAACCAGACAGTACCCGAACGAAGCAACCAGAAATCGAAAGCGAGAGGTTCAAGCTCCTTTTTTTTAGAAATTCATTCAGATAAAGGATGTCATGGGACAGGAGGGGAGAGGAAACCTCTGGAGAGGAAACCTCTGGAGAGGAAAACAGAGTGCCTGAAAGTGACAACGCAAATCCTTTTGCAATTTTGTCATGAGTTTTAAGGCTTAGATCATATTGTGAACAGCTTCCAGCATGCTCAGTCTTCTGCACTTCTGGTCCAGGAAGGGCATGAACACTTTGGAGTGAATTTAAAAGAGGTTTAAAAGAGGTTTTAAAAGAGTTTAAAAGATGTTGGCTGGTTTGGAGTATATTAGCTATTGGGACAAACTTGAATTATTTTTGCCCGAGCATCAGAGGTTAAAGGGTGACCTGCCAGAAATATTTAACGTTGTGAGAGGCATGAATAGGATAAATAATCAGAGCCTTTTTCGCAGAGTGGAAGTGTCAATTACTCAAGGGCATAGGTTTAAGATGAGAGGGGAAAAGAAAAAAGGAAATGTGCCCGGAGTGCTTTTTTACACAGAGTGTGGTAGGTGCCTGGAACGCATTGCCAGGGGAGGTAATCGATGCAGATGCAGTAGCAATGTTCAAGAGGCATTTAGACAGACAAGAATAGGCAGGGAATAGAGGGATATGGACCATGTACAGGCAGATGGGATTAGTTTAGAATGGCATTGTGGTCAGCACAGATATGGTGGGCTGAGGGACTTGTTTCTGAGCTGTACTGTTGTGTATTCTATGTTTCACCAGTAAAGTTGATGGTAATATCCTTTATCGGGTTGCAGTTTGATAACATCTGCCTCACTGTCTTCGTCATGATGCTTAGCGCCCTCCTTCTGTTCTGTATCTGTTTGCCCTGCAAACGTAAAATGAATAGGAAAAGACCAGCAGGTCCCTGAAGAAGAGTGCGAATGAATGATATATAGCCTGTGAAAGAGCTATGAAAACTGAGTGCCTGTAGGACAAATCAATTGATAACAAGAAAATGTGTACAGTGTAAAAGAGCAAAGAATCTAGCAAAATGATGATAACAGAACCAAGTCAAAACCAAATAAAATCAGAATGCTATTTATGTTAGTATTGAGAGCAGTAGAAGACATGAAGGGGGTAACTCAGAAATAAAGTGAATTGATGTTGCTTAGAATAAATAAGGTTGTCCAACAGGAATCAATCCTGGGGTCTACCTTTGTTCTTGAGCTCACTAAATACACATATAGAAATTTGACTAGGAGTAAGTTCCTCAGCTGCACAAGCCTGTTCCACCATTCAATAAGATCATGGCTGATACGATTCCTCCACGTTTCCACTAACCCCTGATAACATTTCACCCCCTGGGTAATTTGAATTTGGACACACATAACAAAATCCTGAAATAAAACAGGGAGTTCTGGGAACACACAGCTGTTCTGGCAACTGAAGAGAGAAAAGTAAAGTTTGAGATCAATGGCCTTTCATTAGAATGTAAAGAGTTACAAAGTAATAGATCTCAATTAACCATATTGGGAAGTGTAGGCAAGGTCAGAAGAGGTCTGTAATTGTGCTATAGGATTAACTGAAAGGAGAGTACTACAGATACAAAGGGAGTGGTGAAACACCATCTGAACAAAAGCTGTGTCTGGAGGAGGTGTGATTGGTGGGAAAAAATTGAGCTGTGAGAGCTGCTCCTTTTTTGAGGTATTGTAGGTGTTGGAGGTGATTTCCGTGAATTCCAAGAGCAGCAATTCCTGTTTTATATGCTGTTGCATTGTTTTGGCACTTAGAGGAAAACAGATCAAAACAATGGTACTTTTAAAAGGAGGAAGACAGTTAAAAGGTAGTGACGACATGGTCAGTGAGGGAGAGAGAGAAAGAAACCTACACTGTTGTATGACATAGCAGTGAGTCTGCACAGTTACTGCCTTTGCTGTTTGAGCTCATGTATCTCTGGACATCAGAGTGGTTCTAGGAAAAATTAACAAACAGCAAAAATCACAGCTGACCTTGAAGGAACCATTGTAGGTGAGCTCACAGCACAGGAACAGATAAGTGCAGTTTTTTTTTACATGTAACCTTGCTGTAAATCTACAGTAGTGAGTAGAGTGGGTTCTTTCTTGGTTATATGTTTTATTGAGATCTGTTAAAATATAAACCATAAGTACTAAGTTAGTCTGGAACACTGTTTTTGAAAGCAAAAAGACAGTGCTATTTTCTGGGTCTATAGATTGTGAAGGAGCAAAGATGGTCTTTGGTAGACGATATGCTCTTCCTGTCAGATGTGGGAGATTAAGAAGAGTTTCCATGTTACTGATGATTATGTCTAGAGGAAGTGTATTTGGTTGCGAATCCTATTATACCACATGGATTAGTTGGAGCTGCAGTTAGAGGCAATAAGGCATGTACAAGAGCTAGGGGGTGTGATGGATGGGAGAAAAGCCACAGATACAGTCAGGTAGATGGGTGAACTCCCAAGAAGGATAGGAGGGGTAGGCAAGTAGTGCAGGAATCTTTTTTGGCTATCCCCATTTCAAACAAGTATGCTTGGAAAATGTAAGGGGTGATGGATTCTCAGGGGAATGTAGCATGAACAGCCAAGTTTCTGGTGTCCAGACTGGCTCCAATGTAATGAGGTGTATGTCGGGTTCCAAGTGGTCAATTGCAAAAGGTGACTCTCTGATCAGAGGCACAGATAGACATTTCTGCGGCCAGCAACGAAAAATCAGAATGGTGTGTTGCCACCCTGGTTCGAGGATCAAGGATACCTCACAGAGGGTGCAGAATGCTCTCAAAGGGGAGAGGGACCAGCAGGAGGTCATTGTACACATTGGAACTAATGACATAGGAAGGGAAAAGGTTGAGATTCTGAAGGCAGAATATAGGAAGTTAGGCAGGAATTTAAAAAGGAGGTCCTCGAGGGTAGTAATATCTGGATTACGCCCAGCGCTACAAGCTAATGAGGACAGGAATAGGAGGATAGAGCAGATGAATGTGTGGCTGAGGAGCTGGTGTACAGGCGAAGGGTTCACAATTTTGGATCATTGGAATCTCTTATGGGGTCGAAGTGACCTGTACAAGAAGGATGGGTTGCACCTGAATTGGAAGGGGACTAATATACTGGCAGGGACACTTGAGAGAGCTGCTCGGGAGGATTTAAACTAGTAAGATGAGGGGATGGGACTCAGGGAAATTGTGAGGAAAGAGATCAATCTGAGACTGGTACAGTTGGGAAATGGAGCAAGTCAAATAGTTAGGGCAGGCAGGAACAAAGCAGAGAATAAGGTACGTCTGATAAATTTACTACATTTACTTCAATGCAAGAGGCCTAATAGGGAAGGGCAGAATGAACTCAGGGCATGGTCAGGAACATGGGACTGGGATATCATAACAATTACAGAAACGTGGCTGAGGGATGGACAGGACTGACAGTTTAATACTCCAAAATACAAATGCTATAGGAAGGATAAAAACGGGGGCTGTGGGTGGGGTGGGGGGTTGGTGGAGGTGCCAAGAGAGGTGAGGGAGTTTTTGATAAGGGGTAGCATAACTGCTGTACTTAGGGAGGATACTCCTGGGAACACATCCAAGCAATTTATTTGGTGAGGAACTAAGAAACAAGAAAGGGATGATCACCTTATTGGGGTTGTATTATAGACTCCCTAATAGTCAGCGGGAAATTGAGAAACAAATTTGTAAGGAGATCTCAGTTATCTGTAAGAATAATAGGGTGTTTATGGTAAGGGATTTTAACTTTTGAAACATAGGGACTGCCACAGTGTTAAGGGTTTGGATGGAGAGGAATTTGTCAGGTGTGTACAAGAAAAGTTTTTGACTCAGTATGTGGATATACGAACTAGAGAAGGTGCAAAACCTGACCTACGCTTGGGAAATAAGGCTGGGCAGGTGACTGAGGTGTCAGTGGGGGAGCACTTTGGGGCCAGCGACCATAATTCTATTAGTTTTGGAATAGTGATGGAAAAGGATAGACCAGATCTAAAAGTTGAAATTCTAAATTAGAGGAAGACTAATTTTGATGGTATTAGGCAAGAATTTTCAAGAGCAGATGTTCACAGGTAAAAGGACAGCTGGAAAATGGGAAGCCTTCAAAAACGGGATAACGAGAGTCCAGAGACAGTATATTCCTGTTAGGGTGAAAGGAAAGGTTGGTAG
The DNA here is from genome assembly GCF_004010195.1 of Chiloscyllium plagiosum. Classification (NCBI taxonomy): domain Eukaryota; kingdom Metazoa; phylum Chordata; class Chondrichthyes; order Orectolobiformes; family Hemiscylliidae; genus Chiloscyllium; species Chiloscyllium plagiosum. Next base: position 30,540,699 of record NC_057737.1, read on the forward strand.
GTGAGGGGAAAGCTGGATGTCCAGAGAAATTGAGGTTTTGACTAAGAAAAAGAAGGAAGCATATGTGAGGTATGGACAGGAGAGATTGAGTGAATCCTTAGAAGAGTATAAAGGCAATGGGAGTATACTTAAGAGGGAAATCAGGAGGGCAAAAAGGGAACATGAGATAGCTTTGGCAAATAGAGTTAAGGAGAATCCAAAGGCTTTTTTACAAATACATTAAGGAAAAAGGGGTAACTGGGGAGAGAATAGGGCCGCTCAAAGATCAGCAAGGCAGCCTTTTTCTGGAGCATCAGGAGATGGGGGAGTATTTTGCATCAATGTTTACTGTGGAGAAGGACATGGAAGATATAGAATGTGGGGAAATAGATGGTGACATCTTGAAAAATGTCCATATTACAGAAGTGGAAGTGCTGGATGTCTTGAAATGCATAAAAGTGGATAAATCCCCAGGATCTGATCAGGTGTATCCTAGACCTCTGTGGGGAGCTAGGGAAATAATTGCTGGGCCCCTTGCTGAGATATTTGTATCATCGATAGCCACAGATGAGGTGCCGGAAGACTGGAGGTTGGTTAACGTAGTGCCACTGTTTAAGAAAGGTGGTAAGGAAAAGCCAGGGAACTATGGACTGGTGAGCCTGACATCAATGGTGGGCAAATTGCTGGAGGGAATCCTGAGGGACAGGATTTATATGTATTTGGAAAGGCAAGGATTGATTAGAGATAGTCAGCATGGCTTTGTGCGTGGGAAATCATGCCTCACTAACTTGATTGAGTTTTTTGAAGAAGTTAAAAAAAAAGGATTGATGAGGACGTCAGTAAGGTGTTTGACAAGGATCCTCTTGGGAAATTGGTTAGCAAGGTTAGATATCATGGAATACAAGGAGAACTAGCCATTTGTATATAGAACTGGCTCAAAGGTAGAAGATAAAGGGTGGTGGTGGAGGGTTGTTTTTCAGACTGGAGGCCTGTGACCAGTGGAGTGCCACAATGATCGGTGCTGGATCCACTGCTTTTTATCATTTGCATAAATGATTTGGATGTGAATCTAGGAGGTGTAGTTAGTAAATTTGCAGATGACACCAAAATTGGAGGTGTCGTGGACAGTGAAGAAGTACAATGGGATCGTGATCAGATGGGCCAATGGGCTGAGGAGTGGCCGATGGAGTTTAATTTGGATAAACTCGAGATGCTGCATTTTGGAAAAGCAAATCTTAGCAGGACTTATACACTTAATGGCAAGGTCCTGAACAACGAGACCTTGGAGTGCAGGTTCATAGCTCCTTGAAAGTAGAGTCACAGGTAGATAGGATAGTGAAGAAGGCGTTTGGTATGCTTTCCTTTATTGGTCAGAGTATTGAGTATAAGAGTTGGGAGATCATGTTGCAGTTGTGCAGGACGTTAGCTAGGCCACTGTTGGAATATTGCTGCAATTCTAGTCTCCTTCCTATTGGAAAGATGTTGTGAAACTTGAAATGGTTCAGAAAAGATTATTTGCACTGAGCAAGTAAAATTTGTTATCTGTTGGGAGAAGTAGACCAGTACAATGACCCCAAATCTCCTCATGGTTTCTGTCAGAAACTATATTATAACACTTGGTGAGAGAGACCAGTGAAATGTTGTAGAAACAGGCAAAGCTTGTGCAAAACCAGATAGATCCTCTATCCCAAAAGAGAGATATGACAGGTCTTTCTCAGTGGAATAATTAGACATCACCAGAAGGGTTGGAGGATTTGAGCTATATGGAGAGGCTGAATAGTCTGGGGCTGTTTTCCCTGGAGTGTCAGAGGTTGAGGGGTGATCTTATATAGGTTTATAAAGTCATAAAGGGCATGGAAAGGATAATAGACAAAGTCATTTCCCAGGGTTATGCGAGTCCAGAACTAGAGGGCCTAGGTTTAGGATGAGAGGGGAAAGATATAAAAGGGACCTAAGGGGCAACCTTTTCACGTAGAGGGTGGTGCATGTATAGAATGAGCTGCCAGAGGAAGTGGTGGAGGCTAGTATAATCACAACATTTAAAAGGCATCTGGATGGGTCTATGAATAGGAAGGATTTAAAGGGATATGGGCCAAGTGCTGACAAATAGGATTAGATTTGGTTTGGATATCTGGTCAGCATGGACAATTTGAACCAAAGGGTCTGTTTCTGTGCTGTACATCTCTATGATTCAATGAATGGCAGAATAATGAATAGCTACCATTTGAAAACAAACATAAGAGAAGGACAATCCTGAAACTTGCTGACAACACAAATGTAGAAGGTGCAAACAGTTTTGTTCACATGGACCCCACTTGCGGTGGGGTCTAATTATTCCGCTGAAACAGACTTGCCATTATCTCTCTTTTGGGATAGAAGATCTATCTGGTTTTGCACTGGGCCTCCTCCTGGGTCAAACAAGTCAGAATTCCCTGTGTAGGACATCCCAGCCGCAGCCTTCATGCTGATGAAAATACCCAGTTAGTGGAAACTTGATATGTCTCAAACTTTGCCTGTTTCTACAACATTTCACTCGTCTCTCTCACCAAGTGTTATAATAGCAGTCTGACAGAAACCATGAGGAGATTTGGGGTCATTGTACTGGTCTACTTCTCCCAACAGATAACAAATTTTACTTGCTCAGTGCGCACAATAAAATATCCAAAGGCACATCACAGAAGCAAAATAAAACACAACGGGCCAAGAACGTGTATGTCCCACAAGGAAATATGAGGGCTAATGACCTGAAGCTCAGAAAAGAGATAGGTTTTAAGGACTATCTTAAAAGAGGAAAGAGGTAGAGATGTTGACGGAACCAATTGCAAATCTCAATGGGGTGTCAAGTGAGGGCACAGACTTCAGGCAGTGATTGAAATCTGAGATGGTCAAGAGGCCAAACTTAGTGGGTGCTAGATAACTTGTAATGTTGTAGGACTGAAGGAGAAAATGAGAATGAGGATTTAACTGGAAGTCAGTGTTAAAGTTTGAATATGGACACAAGCAGCAGAATTTTGGATGAATTTAAATGTGTGAAGGTGAAGACATGGAAAACTAGCCATGGATCTGTTAGAATAATCACATGTAGAGATGGGAGTGGTATGGTTGGGCATTTCAACAGCAGCTGAGATGAAGTAAGAATGGAGTCAGGTAGCGAACATGTTTCAGTGTCAGCATTATGAAGAACCCTGTTAAGCTACACACATTTGCTGGGAGAGAGAGGGAGTGGCTGGAGGGAATACTAAGGAGTAGAGATTCAGATCTTATCATGGGTGTGGGGATCACAAACAATAGCTTTGTTCTTTGATTTGGACTAAATTTATTCTCATCTAGAACTTGATATCGGACCACGCTGCCTGCCAATTTCTAATCAGTGGAATGAAGGTGTTGGGAGTGGTGGTAGTGAGATGGGCCTGGATTGTTAGCGTGGACACATGGAGGAACTGGTTGTGCATTTTCAGTTGATGTTCTGAAGGTGTAGCAGGTAAATGAGAACTCAAATACAGAAGGCAGCAATCAAACGTCTTCAGCAGAGAGGATATATAAGGAGCTGGAGGAGATTACAGAGATTGTGTGCATGCATATGAATTAGGAGCATAAGTAAATTAGCAATTTGGTCTGACAAGCTGACTCTGATTTGACAAGATCATGGCTGATCTGTTTATGCTCCAAATTCCACATTCTTGTCTAGCCCTGATAATTTTTGGCTCCCACGCCTAACAAAAATCTTCCTGGTTTTGTCTTAAAAATATTCACTGATCCTGCCTTTCTCACTATTGTGCTATTGTGGTCAAGAGTTCCAAAGCCACACAAGCTTCTGAGAGAAAATAGTCCATTTATCTCTGTCCTGAAACGATGATCCCTTATTTTAAAATAGTGTCCCTGGCTCTGGATTCATCCACAAGAATAAACATCCTGTCCAAATCCACCTTGTCAAGACCATTGAGGATGTTATGAACTGGAATCAAACACTCCTCATTCTTCTGAACTCGAGTGAAAACAAGCCCAACTTGTACAATCTTTCCTCCGAGGACAATCCACTGATGCCAGGTATCAATCTAGTAAACCTCCTCTGAACTACCTTCAATACATTTATCTCCTTCCTTAAACAAGGAGACAAAAACCGCACACAGTATTCAAGATGTAGTCTCACCAATGCCCTATGTTATTGAAATACAACGTCCTTACCTTTAAGTTCAATTTCGCTCGATATAAAGGCTTTCATCCCATTAGATATGCAGATCACAAGGTTTGCCTGGTTAGGAAAGGTGAGACCAGGCAGGGATTTGGAAACACAGTGGAATATTCTCAAAAGAAGGTATTGCTTGTACAGAATATTGAACATAGAAATGTACAACACAGAGCAGGCCCTTTGGCCCATGATGTTGTGCTGAGGTTTAATCCTAATGTAAAATATAATAACCTACACACCCCTCAACTCACTGCTATCCATGTGCATGTCCAGCAGTTGCTTAAATGTCCCTAATGACTGTGCTTCCACCACCACAACTGGCAACACATTCCATGCATTCACAACTCTCTGAGTAAAGAATCTACCTCTGATATCTCCTTTATACCTTTCTCCTCATATCTTCAAACTATGACTCCTCGTACCAGTCAATCCTGCCCTGGGGAAAAGTCTCTGGCTATTGACTCTATCTATTCCACTCATCATCTTGTATACCTCGATCAGGTCTCCTCTCTTCCTCCTTCTCTCCAGAGAGAAAAGTCCGAGCTTATTCAACCTTTCTTCATAAGGCAAGCCCTCAAGTCCAGGCAGCATCATGGTAAATCTTCTTTGCACACTCTCTGAAACCTCTATATCTTTCCTATAGTAGGGCGACCAGAACTGGACTCAATATTCCAAGTGTGGTCTCACCATGGATTTGTAGAGCTGTAGCAAAACCTCGCGGCTCTTAAATTCGATCCCCCTGTTAATGAAAACCAAAACACCATATGCTTTCTTAACAACCCTACCAACTTAGGTGGCAACTTTGAGGGATCTATGTACTTGCACACCAATATCCCTTTGTTCCTCCACACTGCCAAGAATCCTGTCTTTAATCCTACATTCAGCATTTGAGATTGACCTTCCAAAATGCATCACTTTGCATTTATCCAGGTTGAACTCCATCTGCTGTTTCTCAGCCCAGCTCTGCATCCTGTCTATGTCTTGCTGCAGCCTGCATTAGCCCTCAATATATCGACGACACCTCCAACCTTTGTGTCATCTGCAAATTTACTAACCCACACCTCAACCTCCTCATCCAAGTCATTTATAAAAACTACAAAGAGCAGAGGCCCAAGAACAGAGCCATGCAGGACCCCACTCAACACTGACCTCCAGGCAGAATACTTTCCATCTACAACCACTCTCTGCCTTCTGTCAGCCAACCAATTCTGAATCCAGATAGCCAAATCTCCCTGTATCCCATACTTCCTGACTTTATGAATGAGCCTACCATGGGGAACCTTATCAAATGCCTTGCTGAAGTCCATATACACCACATCCACTGCTCGACCTTTGTTGACCTGTCTTGTCACTTCCTCAAAGAACTCAATCAGATTTGTAAGGCATGCCCTGCCCCTCACAAAGCCATGTTGATTGCCTTTAATCACACTATGCTTTGCCAAATAGTCATAAATCCAATCCCTCAGAATTCTTTCCAAAATTTTGCTGATCACAGACATAAGACTGACTGGGTCTGTAAATGCCAGGGATTTCCCTATTACCCTTCTTGAAAAGAGGAACAACATTCGCCTCCTTCCAGTCCTCCAGTACGACTCCCGTGGAGAGTGAGGAGGCAAATATCCTCGCCAGCAGCTTAGCAACCTCCTTTCTCACTTCCCGGAGCAGCTTCGGGTAAATCTGATCTGGCCCTGGGGACTTAACAATCCTAGTGTTTTTCCAAAATTTCGAGCACATCAACTTCATCAATCTTGATCTGGTCAAGACTGTATCCCAGCTCCTCAAAGTTTTCATTCACAACAAGGTCCCTTTCCTTGGTGAACACTGAAGCAAAAAACTCATTTAGGACTTCCCCTATCTGCTCAGACTCTCCACACAAGTTCCCTCCTCTATCCCTGATCGGTCCTACCTTCTCCCTGATCATTCTCTTATTCCTCACGTATGAGTAAAATGCCTTTGGGTTCTCCCTAATCCTTCTTGCTAAGCCTTTTTTGTGCCCCCTCCTGGCTCTACTCAGTCCAGTCCTTTCTAGCAAGCCTGCAATCCTCTAAAGCTGTGCTCGATCCTTGCTTCCTCCACTTTATGTAAGCTGCCTTCTTCCTTTTGATGAGAAGCTCCTTTGTTCTTGTCATCCAAGGTTCCTTGACCTTACCCCTTCTTACCTGTCTCAGAGGAACAAATTTGTGCATCACTGTTAGAAATGTAACTGTGAGTCAACGTAGAATGGTGAGTGGTGGCAGGGAAAGGAACTTGGTGCAAGTTATGGTATAAATAGCAGAGCTTTGGATGATCTCAAATTTATGAAGAATGGAAAATCAGCCAAGAGTGCATTGGAGTAATCAGATATAGAGGTAATAAAAGTATAAGAATGTCAGCAGCACATGAGCTGAGACAGGGACATAATGGAGCAATATTACAGAGGTGGAATTAAATGATCTTGGGGTTAGTGCATAAATGTTGTCAGAACCTCATCTTTGGGTCCAAGATTGAATTAATAGAAGTTTTTATAGAATAAACTTGAGCTAGGAGTAGTACGTACCTCAAGAATTTATTTTATAGGTATTGCCAGCGGCTTATGAATATCCTGAATTTTAACACAGGATATTCATATTATGTTAAAATGTCTTCACTGAATACACATTTATTAACCTCTCTGTACAAGATATATAGTGACAGCCTCTCTGTAAGTACAACAATTGGCATATTGCTCAAATAATAAAACCTTTCCTCATTTTGAGGCTCTTGGTTGTAACATTGTCTCCTGATTTTTTTGTTTTCACATTACATTTTAATATTTATCATGTGGCCTCTTTATAATACAAAATTGCCTGAGTATGATTCTGCTGATAACCTTGTTATAGCGTGGGTGAAGTGTAATTTGTAGTGGTGAGACATATTAGTTATAAAGTTTACTAGAAATGCTGTTTGGAGATAATTACCATTTATCCACATAAGGAAGTGCAGCCTTGTGGCATTCAGCTGTGCTGTGAAATCGCCACAACATTTTGCTTTGTGAACACAGTTGATTGTATGTTGATGGAAAAAGAATTTGTCACCATCATTGATTTCAGTCCTTAAATGCAATCCTATTTGAAAATTGGTGGTTAAAGCAGAGGATGAAAATGAACACCAAGCATATAAAACTCACATTAAATTACACTGCAAAGACGTGGTATCAGATTCTACCCGCACTTTGCAAATGGGCAATGAGCTACAGGAGTGGCAAAATGGCAATGGGAGTGAAGCTGTCACAGGATATTCTCAGCAGCAGAAACCTCAGCACGTGACTGTCTCAAGTTTGAGATGAACAGCCAATTAAATCAATTAAGTGATCAATTAAGGATCACTTCCCACTCCCATCAACACATTTGCCAGCTTCAGAAGCGACTTGGGGGACTGAGTTGGGAGACTACCAGGAAAACCCTGATAGCCCCATAGCATTTTCCAGTGATGGGGTCTCCTTGATGTTGCCTCTGTGGTCCATGGGTAAGCCCACTGGCAGCAACAGCTGCCATTCATGGCTCAATGGCACTGCCACTGGAGTGTGCATTCATTCCACAATTGCTGGAGATCAGCTGCCTGGACCCTGCACAGTAAATTTTTAAAAAATATTGACTTACAAGGTGCCTAAGCATGTTAGTGGTGTTTTCTTCCTTCTGCAGCCTCGGCATTGACTCATCCTATTAATGGTGTTGTCAGACCCCAGCACTCTGATGGGGCAGCACCTCTGGGAGGCAACTGGATGGCCATCATAGTGATGGAGCTTGAATTAGCCACTGCCAGCAAAGTGCAGTCCAGGGTCCTGACACATATCTAGACAGGCTCAGGTCTCTGTTTTAGCCCCAGTGGTGGGGCTGCCTGCTTTCTGATGAGAACCGGCCCCATCTGGATAAAGTTTTGTATTACCCAGAAGTGTTCTTGCACACAAACTGAATTTTATTCCTCACTACCGAATCACCCGTGGCAGTTTTCATCAACTATCCACCATGAGAAAATCACCCATTTAATCAGTTACATGCAAATCCTGGCAAGGGCAATGCATGAACAACAAAGGTAAGGAGAGAGGATGGGGAGTAAACCAAAATGGAGTTGGAGTAGGGGGATCTAAGGAACTTTAACCTCTGCAGCACCCACCCCTCTCTGAAGTCAGTGAGAATACTGATGGACACTCTCCAAGATCACTCAGATATGAAAGCAGCCATTGAAGAGGGTAGACAGTTGACAACGATAACCCCCTCCACTGCCTGCTGCCTGGACCTGTGCATTGCCAGTTTGTCCAGGCCCAAGAGCAGACCCATGAGGAGGTCCTCCGATTTGACCACACCTCTCTGCACCAAGTGCTCAAAGATCAGAAATGCAGGACTGAAATGTAACCAAAAACGCAACAAAAGATTTTTCAAATAACTAAAAAGGAGGTGCAGCCACCTATGACCAGGATATACCTGGTCCATGAATTCCACACTATCCTGAATGGATTAATATTTTTTATATTTTCTAACTAAACTGTTCAGGAGCAGATAGGGCTTGAACATAAGGATGTTCCTACTGCACTACAAAAGTCCCTGTCTGGATTATTTTTTCATTTTGTGCAGGGTTAATGTGCTCTAGCCGCCATGTTGCCCACCAGTGTGGAAGGCAAGTTTCTCTTCATATGCACTAAAGTTATACTCTAATCAACCTATTTAGAGCTGTTGGTATACGCCACTGGAGCAGGTGGGATTTGAACTCAGTCCTCCAGGTCCAGAGACAGGGACGGAGCCACTCCACAACAAGAACACATGTCTGGATTTTTTTCCTCTGTTTTTAACCTATTTTTTGAACCAATCTGATCAGCGATGTTATTACAAACCTCTGGAGCAAGTGGAACATGAACTCAGGTCTCCCCCGTTCAGAGGTAGGGACTCTACCTCAGCACCACAAGAGCCCCGGTCTGGATTTTGTTTTAACCTATATTTCTAATCAACCTGATCCCTGCCTGGATTAATAGTAAGACATTGTAATTGACATCAGGTGCAATGTTTCATAGTATTTGTTCGTCGACTTGTTACCCTTTTCTCACGTGGCAAAATCACCAGCAATTTTTCTCTTCACGCATTACCAGTCACACAGATGTACATCAGCTCAGGTCAGCATCCAAAGTGATTCTGTACTTGAAAACCAATCAAATACAGAGGACAAAGACAATCATGTCAACTTTGGTATTTGTATCATGTACAGTGTTAATGTGGCGATCTTTATGGGCGGCGCAGTGGTTCAGCGGTTAGCACTGCTGCCTCACAGCACCAGGGTCCCAGGCTTGATTCCAACCTCGGGCGACTGCCTGTGTGGAGTATGTACATTCTCCCCGTGTCTGTGTGGGTTTCCTCTGGGTATTCTGGTTTCCTCCCATATTCCAAAGATGTGCAGGTCAGGTGAATTGGCCATGCTAAATTGTCCATAGTTGTTGGGTGCATTAGTTGGGGGGTGGGGATGGGTTATTCTTTGGAAGGTTGGTGTGGACTTGTTGGGCCGAAGGGCATGTTTCCACGCTGTAGGGAATCTAATCTAATCTTTAGTTGTAATTTGAATGCTGAACTTTTCCTCTTATTTTGATGGAAACACCAACTCATTTATTTTACTTGGATTAATGCCTTCATTTAAAAAAAAGGCATCAAGTAATACTTGGTGAATATGTTAACTATGTCATGAAATCATATGTAAAATCATTTAAACTTGTGCCAAATTAGTTACCAATTACCGTAAAATAGAGAGAAACTCAAAAAAGCTCACATTATGGAGTGTAAGCGTATTTATATTGATCATCTGTTCTTCCTGACAGCAAATGGGTCTCAGGCAATCTTCATCAATGGGCAAGAACACAAACCAACTTCCTGTGCATGTAAATGTTTCTCATAATCATCTTGTAATGTGTGGCAAGCTGTTACTGGTTAAAGTGTAGGTGGACATCGTAGTTTTATTTATTTCCTAGCAATGAAAAAGAGATGACAGGAAGGAAAATATTTTAAGTTAAGAATTTGTGATAAGGAATGTGACTGATAAGATGCATAAGCAGCGCAGTCAGAAAAAAGATAATATTGCCAGAAGGTTAATATGCAAGGATACTGATTTGATGAATCGCAGAGACTTATTTTGTAATGGCTGTATTTGTGGGTTGCCAAGGGCTTTGTGTCGTTTTTGGGTGTTAGTGGGATCACTGCCTCTGATGTTCGCCTTTTTGAAGCTTGTGTTGTATTTTCTCCATCAATCCACTTTGCATCGTCGGACAGTCTGAGCCACAATTTTCATAGAAGTCATAGAATCCCAACAGTGTGGAAACAGGTCATTTGGCCCAATAAGTCCACACCAACCCTCTGAAGAGTAACCCACCCAGGTCCATCACCCCCACCCTATTACTCTACATTTATGCCTGATTAATGCTCCTAACCTCCGCATCCCAGAACATTGTGGGCAATTCAGCAAGGCCAATTCACCTAACCTGCATGTCTTTGGACTGTAAGAGGAAACTGGAGCACCCGAATGAAACCCACGCTGACATGGGGAGAATGTACAAACTCCACACAGACAGTCCGCCCGAGGCTGGAATTTAACTCGGACACCTAGTGCTGTGAGGCAGCAGTGCTAACCACTGAGCCACCATTAATCTTCTTGATCTATTTTGAATTTTTGAATATAGCTTTTGGTTTATTTTGCTTTCAGGTAACCATAGAAATAGTCCTGCCTCCAGGTTTTTGTTGAGGAGTGGAGGTGGTGGTCTGAGCTGTGCAGCTAGATTTATTCCTTCTGCATTCACATAAAACAATAGATAACAGATTGGCCATTGCCTTCCAAACATTTTTTCCATTAAAGTGACAGTTTTTCCATTGAGCAGAAATCTCTTTTTTCTTCATTTACGCGAGATATTTCACTTGAAGCAATGTATTTTCGGTCACATTTTTCTTGGAACATCTTTTAAAACAATGTTAAAAAGAAGTGAAATTCACTGTATAAATTGGCTTTGGTTAATGTTGAAAGAATTAGCATGACATGGATTTTTCTATTAATATTATTATATCATAATTAAAGAAGAAATCATTCAATGTGCTGTTCGTACAATAATTTGCTGCCAAATGACCGATGCCTGACAAGAATTTATGTGTGCCATAGAGATGATTAGGTCCTTGTAGAATATTTTCCATGTTTTACAGGATGACACAAAATCCCACTTTAACTAAAGAAATAGTGTGATATTAGTCTTCCATCTGAGGGTCACCAGACCTGAAGGAATATCCATCATGGTAACCTCAGCCCGTGCAGGAATTGAACCCACACTGCGGGGTGTTTTTATGATTGCCTTTTGTTGGCTTTCTCTCAGTTACTCACTTCTAATGAGCAGATTATTTCTGTGTGCTGATGGATGCAATCAGACAATCGGCATTTCTGTGTCAGGTTGTGAGACTCACTGGCTGTCAAGAAGACAGGCAAAAATGAGGACTGCAGATGCTGGAAACCAGTGTCTAAATTAGAGTGGTGCTGGAAAAGCACAGCAGGTCAGACAGCATCTAAGGAACAGGGAAATGGATGTTTCGGGCAAATGCTCTTCATCAGGAATGGAGACAGGGAGCCTCCAGGGTGGAGAGATAAATGGGGGGAGATAGGGCCTTCTGATGATGTCACTTTACATACTTTATGTCTGTAATGTTAAAAAGTATCAGGTGAGGAAAGTTGTCATGTTAGATCAGAATAAACATGCATCATGACAGAATATGGGACAGTAATTGTACCTGCAGTGAAGCATATTATTGAAACTAAGCATGTGAACTATTTCCTGAGGGTTTAGACACAGAACTACAGCACAGAAAGAGGGTCTTCAGCCATCATGAGTGCACTGGTCAAAAACAGCCACCTAACTATTTTAATCCTATTTGACGCATAGTTTTACATGCCTTGGCTTCGCAAGTGCACACCTAAATAGTTCCTCAGTGTTATGAGGGATTTTTCCTCTACCACCCTCACAGGTACCCAGAGAGTGATGGTTGTGTGGAATGCTCTGCCCCAGAGGGCAGTGGAGGCCCACTCTCTGGATTCATTTAAGAAGGAGTTGGATAGAGCTCTCAAAGATAGTGGAATCAAGAGTTATGGAGATAAGGCAGGAACAGGATACTGATTAGGAATGATCAGCCATGATTATATTGAATGGCGGTTTGGCTCGAAGGGCTGAATGGCCTACTCCTGCACCTATTGTCTATTGTCTATTGAGTTCCCACCATCCGCTAGGTGTAAAAGCTTTCCCTCACATTACTTCCAAATTTTCTGCCCTTACCTTAAATCTGTAGGTGCTAGAGAAGGGGAGACAACCGATGGAAGTTTTATCCTGAGGATCACCACACCTCAGGTAAAGGGAGAGATTGAGAAGGCAAATCCTGTGTGATAACCTCAGGCAATGCGGGAATTGAACCCACACTGTAGGCATTACTCTACCTCACAAACCAACCATCCAGTCACGGCTGAATTAACCGCCTCCTCAGATTCTCTTTGGAATTAGTGCTGTATCTTCTGGTGAATATAGATGTCCGCATTAATAACTGCTGTAAAAATATATAGCTGCATGCTCAGGCTCCCAAGCAGTGGACAATGATTTATTTGATGCTATCAAGATTGTAGCCCGTGGCAATATTTTCTCAGGTCTTTTACTGAGAGGGTGGAGCAGCCCCTCTGTCAGCCAATGGCTAACTGAGGGTCCTGGGACTCTGGCTGTACATGATCCCACAGTATCAGATAGCTGATGGAATAGCCAAACAGATTCCACAAGGTAAGATCCTTCACATTTGAGTGATTGAGAAGCATGGTTGTTCTGTGGCAGGGTTCAGAAACCCAACCATGCCTGGGGCAGTTCTGGTTCATTCCTCTTTTCTATCAATTAGGGTTCCTTGTTTCCCACTTCATGACAGTAGCCTGTGCTGTTAATGAGGAGAAAGTGAGGACTGCAGATGCTGGAGATTAGAGTTGAAAAATGTGTTGCTGGAAAAGCACAGCAGGTCAGGCAGCATCCAAGGAGCAGGAGAATCGACATTTCGGGCATATGGCCTTCTTCAGGAAGGGCTGAAGAAGGGCTTATGCCTGAAACGTCGATTCTGCTGCTCCTTGGATGCTGCCTGACCTGCTGCACTTTTCCAGCAACACATTTTTCAGCTCTGTGCTGTTTATGAGCAGAATAATGCTGCCACCAGTATCCTTCTTTGTGCAGGTCTAAGGACCAAGTTGGTATATGATGGATCGACTACTACGGAGTTTTAACAAGATGCAGCTCCTATCTAAATTCATTGTTTATTGCATGGTAGTAATTAGATCAACGTTACACTAGCTGGTTAGGAGTCTTGTATCTTGGCAGTAATGTCAATATCCCTGGACCAGGAGGTCCAGTTTTAACTCCCACCTGCCTTAGAGGTGTACCATAACCTGATCAATAGGTTGTTTAAAAGAATAATACTAGCTGGTTAAACATTGTTACGAAGAAGATGAGGAGACCTATGGATATAGATCTGCGCTCCACAACATCCTAAGATGTATGTGTGTGTGTGTGTGTGGGTGTGGGTGTGTGTGTGTTGGGGGAGTGTGTGTGTTTATGTTTGTGTGTGTGTGTTCGGGAGTGCATCTGTGTGTGTGTGTGTGTTGGGGGAGTGTGT
>NC_057737.1:30554790-30564624 GCF_004010195.1 Chiloscyllium plagiosum
TGTGTGTATGTGTGTTGGGGGAGTGTGTGCACGTGTGCTTGTGTGTGTGTTGGGGAGTGCGTGTGTGTGTGTGTTGGTGGTGTGTGTATGTGTGTGTTGGGGGTGTGTGTGTGTGTGCGTGTTGGGGGAGTGTATGTGTGAATGAGAACTAGAGGCAGGTTGTTGTGTGCATCAGGATGGGCTTCTCTCACAGCCCAGCTCTGCACTCTGTGCTTCTGGGGAGTGTCCCAATTCCCAATAACACCTGAGTAAATCAAAGAATCACTACATTGTAGATAGAAGCCTTTCAGCCCATGGAGTCTGCACTGATCCTCTGAAAGCATTCCACCCTACCCCGTAACCTCAGATTTAACATGGCTAACCCACACATGAGTAAATTTAGCATGGCCAATCCACTTAACCTGCACAACTTTGGACTATGGGAGGAAATTGGAGCATCCATAGAACATCCTAAGGTAGCAGTGTTAACTACTATATCACCATGCTACCCCTAAATTCTGTCTATTCAGATCAAGCCTGTAAAGTCCGGTGTTTCCTCTTTTGAGTTCCTGAATTGTGAGTGAAAAGCCTGCTCAAACATAGGCAGATGGCACAGTGGGGAGGGTGGAAATCAGCCATGTTCCAGTTCCCAAGTACTAAAGGGCAGCAGTGAGCTCCCACAGATGAACAAGCAACTTCTACCCAGATGATAACTATTTATTCGAGCTCTCTACATGAGTAAACAATTGGATTTTTTTCCTACTTTGAATCAGAGTCCTGTTATGCTTAGCTCCTGCAAGTGATTGATAGTTTCACAGATATGGCATTCTTTTGTCATAGCTGGGTACTGTTTGTGCTTGTGACATTTCTTTGTTCCTTGGTTTTGACACTGACCCTTAGTATCTGCCATTTGTGCTACGCAATTTTGTTGGCTTGGCATGTGTATCTTTAGGATGTTTATACCTTATAGGAAAAGTATAACCTAATAGATAGGTTCAGTTGCTCTCCCTTGATAAGGTTGTTCCTTTCCTCTGAAGATTTGTCTGTGATTCTACCTGGTTTCTGCTTGCAGCAGTATTTGGATAAATTTTTCTAATTTTCTTTGGACTGGAATACTCTGAAAAATTCTAATGTCAAAGTTCAAACTCATCATTTTCCACTGTTCAATAGAAATCATTAATTATGTTATTTCCAGGTTCCCCATGATGCTGAACTCTTTTCGGAATTTTGTTCTTTCAAGAATTTTGTTTAAGATTGAAGCAATTCTATACCTCAAGAACTGTTTTCTCTAAGATATCCAATCCTCCATTCTAGTTGGCCCATCTTTGATATTACACTCTCAGGTAGTATTGTTTTTCTTTGACATTTCTTTCTAATGTGAGTACATATTGTTCTTACTTTAAAGCTTTTAAATTATGCAGATTTTCAATGCTGCTTTATTCTCTTTTCCTTGAACACGTTTGCCTCTATAAATAGCAATATTATTTTATCTTCCCTATCTTAAACCTTTTAAACTCTGCAATATAGCATTGCAACATCCTTTTCCTTATTTTAAAATTTGTAATTCTGCTAAATAGCATTGCTGTACATCTGTACTACTTACTGGGGTATTCCCACATTTCTTCCCTCCTTTCTAGGGGATATTGGACAATTTACGGTTATTCACATTTTAATAAGCAATGTCTGTTCCTTTCCTTAACTTTCTAAATAAAGTTTTGTGCCTGCAGTCCTAATAAATTATTCCCACCAGTTCTACTGTTTAAATAATGGCTCTTTGCCTTTTAGCACAGCCTCAAAAGAATTCCAACTATCCTCCTTTAAATTTTGCATGCATTAGATTTTAAGTTTTCATTTTTGTCACCTTAATTCTTCTTCACCACTTTCCTGGTGCTGTGACCTTGGTGAAAATTATTTCTGTGCCTCTTGATTTTCCTAATGTAGCCATGACTTAGCGTGTCTACAGACGAGGCAACAACACCCATTGTTAACTATAAGTACTCTGTGTTTTAGTTCTAATTTTCTCAACATTGTTTATTGCACTAAGTTACTCAGACGGTGAGGAAACCTATGGTTTGCGCTCCATGAGATCCTACCATTTTATGCCTTATTCCCACCCAAGCCATTATGTCATGATGAGATTGGATAGAGCTTAATGTGGTCTCTAACATTCATCCTTTCAGAGCCACTAGCTTACATAACTCCACCCAACAGCCCAGTGAAATCGTCAAACTGATCTAAGCCTCCTGAAGAGATTACTGTAGGTAGGCTAACCAGCCCATTCTTGTTTGGGGGTGCAGGGGGAATCCAGCTTTTAATAATCACTTAAAGTGAAATAATTCAGAATTTCTGTAAAACAGTAAAGGAACAGTTTGCTTAAAAAAAAAACTGTGACCTACTCTTTGCCTCACTTGTTCAACAAACTTGTGATCCAACAAATGGGGAATACTCTTGGATACAAGTTAACATTTTGATATTGTATATTTATGCTGTTACATATTTTCTCAAAGTTACACGTACAAAGACAAGAGTCCCAAGCTACTGCTTTAAAATATGGAAAAGTCTGCTTGAACCGAAGGGAATCATCATCAGATGTAATTTGTTGCCAAGAAATTGAAAGCTGTGCCAATGAAGATGAAAAAAGACTGAAAAATATTCATAGCTTTACCAGATGTCAAGCAGATGACAGACCGAATTAACAGTCTCATTTAACAGTACTGTTTATATTGATTTTGATCCAAGCTTCGGAGCATAGAATGTATTAACCCTCTGAGAACTAAATTGCATTTCAGAATGTACACATCAGGCACAGAATTGCATCGGTCCAGAATTTGTCTGTAGCCATCAACATTAACATTTAACTGTCATTTTTTTTTAATACATATCCTTTTAAGTTTCTAACATTTAAAAATATCTGTGATATAGGGAAAGGAGTGGTTTTTATCATATTAATGATAATTGTCCAATGTAGTTGCTCGTCAGGGATTAATTAACTCTCTGGGTTAGTTTGTTGGAAACAGTAAAACACATAATAATTTATGATGCGGAGGTGCCGGTGTTGGACAGGGACGGACAAAGTTAAAAATCACACAACACCAGGTTATAGTCCAACAGGTTTATTTGGAAGCACAAGCTTTCATAGCACTGCTCCTTCATCAGTTTGCTAGCGCTCTGAAAGCTTGTACTTCCATATTAACCTGGTGGACTATAACCTGGTGTTATGTGATTTATAATTTGTGAAGCATAATTGGCAACAAACCAAGTGATTTTTCACCCAATGCAGACTAAAATACTAGGAAGAACCTCCACATTATGCACAAATAGCTAACAGAGTCTTTAAATGTGAACCCTAATAAAGGCTGAGTACACATGCAACATCACTTCCTTTCCAAAAGAATGCTTAACAATTTTCAAAAAGAAGTGAGCCATGGAGTCTCCTTGAAGCAATGATAATTTGCTGATATTTCCAATGGTGACTTTGTCTCTAGGTACCATGAATTGCAGCAACCATCAATAGAATTGATAGCTGATTTAGTCTTTTATAGATTGCAATTGCAGAAACTGCTTACCCTGACCTATTGTAGCCTGGTGTTTTTTTTCCAGAATTAGTCATGGACTGATCGCATTCCTCTAGAGTCTTATTTTTGTTTCTTAAGGGTTTTCAACTCATTTTTAACATCTGGTTGTACACCAGGATTGTTGTAATTCTATCAAAGTTTTAACTTTCTGCTGGTCAGTAATATTTTTTTCTCTCCTGCATCACCTCTTTAATAACTGTCCAACCTCTCCACCTCATTTTTTTTCTTTTTGTTTTCTTTGAAACTTGAACCTCTTCTGTTTGTTGCTTCAGTGGTTCTTTGGTTTCCTGTATGACCTGCTTGGGTTCTTTTGTTAGACCGTTGTTGACCATATGACTATAATACAACAGAAATAGGAACAGGGGTAGGCCATTTGGCCCCCTTGGGCCTACTATACAATTCAATAGGATTATGGCTGATAATTGTTGGCATTTATTTCTGAAAGGCTATCTTATTGGTGATTTGCGTTTCTGACCTGGGTGAGCTGTTTTTGTAGATCTGTCAATTTCTGCAACATTACTTTGAGCTCTAGGTTGTTATTAGTTGCTGAGCCTGATTTGTTTTACGTGCACTGATCTTCCTGTTAACTGGAGTTGGATTCATGGTACAGAGCTTATAGATTATCCAAATTCTATTCTTTCTTCTCCAGCTTTTCATTAAGCTTTGTGAGCTGAGCAGAAGTATCTTCAAAAGACGTCCTTACTTCAGAGATGAAATGCTTATGTTTGGAATTGTCCTGAACTAGTTGTTCAGTCTTCTTCATTCTTCTCTCCATAGCAGAGAGCTGAGAGATCAGCTCCAATAATTCAGAACAAGTAATGTCCTATTATTATTTAATATTCAATTTAAAGAATGTATCTTGGATAAACTACTTACTTTCTGTGATGTTCAACCGATATCATGGATTGTGACTAGCATGAGACCATCACATGCTATTATGCCTGTTATTGGTGGTCCAACAGTGTCTGCTGTGTAGAACAAATGTGACATCCTGGAGGGATATTTGTATCTATACTCTAGCAATGTTGTTCCTGGTGAACCTATGTATAATAAAGTTTTACATTTTGTAAGTTTCATCATGGCTACTCATCTCTGTGAGCATATGTTATCACCCCATGCCAACCTAGTCAATAACAAATAATCACCAATATTTTGAGGACAGACATTTGATCTTTTTGCAAATACATCAAACAATGCGATGGCATTGATGTTTTTCATAAGATTGAAAATGTGAACCATTTGTTACTACTTTTAATCAAATTGTTTGTATCATCCAATTCTGGTTTGTCAATTGCTTGATGTAGATGCCTCCCAATAAGATATCACATGGTATTCGTTGTAGCTGGTAGATGCTCCTTATGCACAGTCTATTAGTTCAATGCATAGCTCTTTATAGTGCACTCATCTCTGCTGAGCCGCTGCCAATGGCCTTTTCTGCCACAGTGCCTTGCAAAATGGATTGAAAACTGAGCATTTCCTTGCTACATATCCTGCTCTGTTCAGGCATTCTAGTGAATATGTCATCTATTTAGTTTGTACTTCGGACCTATAAAGTTCCTCTAACTAAGAAGAGTGCTTTGTATTTACATCCATTCTACAGTAGGTCATCAACGCTGTTATGTCATTGGTATGCCTAACAAATTTTTCTCGCAAACCTCCATGTGGGTGTTTGTGATCGCCAACTTGACAATTCAGTTTGCTGGCTCCTCATCTGAAAACTTACATAATGAATCCTTTTACTTGTTTCTGCTTGCAAAGGTGGCCTGGATTCAAATGCATCTGTCTTAATGTTGTGAATTCTGGGTAATGAATAAAGAAGATTAATCTGACTCTGACTGCTCTTCCAATGTGGTCCATATCTTCTAGGGATCTTTTAGGCCTTTGGTTGTTAGTCCTGATGTGTTAAGTCTGTGTAGATCTTCATTCCCAATTGCTAAGTAAATCTTAATTACTTGCTTTCAACATTGGACACACTGAATCATTGCTCTGAACTCTGTTTAAACATTTTAAGTACAATTAAAATGTCTGCTCTGTCAAAATTTAAAGCAGGGAATTTTGTGGGTATTCTGATAAATGCCTTTGACCTTCTCTTGATTGCTGTTGATTCAATATGTATTAAATTGGTCTCTACAAAGGGATTTGTCTGCTTACCAGCAAGCTGTGTTTACAGCCTTCTCTGATGTTATAATGAGCAAAGACATTGAGAGTTGTCTCAAGTACTTCAGCATGATTTCAGACTGTAGACTGTGTTCTACCAGTAGATAAATTTGCTGACTGTTCAAGCACAATAGATCTCATTAGCATGGTATTTTATTTGGAGTACCACTGTTTTCCATCATGCCATTTTAATGATAATGCTCCAATGATCAATTCCTTGTCGGGGATTGATTAACTCCATGCATTAGTTTTATTTAAAACTGCATTATACATTATGCAGTCGACATTACAGCAACCCAGTTGATTTATGTGTGTGCAACTTGCAGGCACTGTTACACAGAGACCTTAAAAATGAACTCTCTAAAAGGTGAGCTATGCATACAACAGTTTTAACCTAGTTCACTCAATGGGAACCTATTGAGATTGGGTTGAATATCAGTTGTACACTTTGTCTAAATTTGCTTTCCATTGTTTGTAATCCTTTGCCCAATTGTTGGCTTCAAGGAATATCCTTCTATTATTTACTCTCTGCCTGATATCTGAAAGGGTTGATGTTTCCTTCAATTTAATGTCAATTAAACTGAATCTATTGTCATTTTAGTTCCACCAAAACCTATATGATGTGTATTTGACTCCATCTAGCTCTCTATCTGTGCACTGACCTTGAACTGAGCAGCAGACTGCTCAGTTATTCATCTCTGACACCCAGTCCACCACCCAGACTGCATCCTTAAAATTTGTCCGCATAAATCCCACTTCCTTTTCTTTTTCCTGCATTCCCTGTCATCACCTCATTTTCTCCTCAGCAACCTGTCTCGAATTGAGGATCTGTTTCAGTCCTCCATGTATATTCAGTGCTCCCCTCTCCCAGTGGGAGGTTACTGGATACTCAGAGCTTTGGGCACTCCTGTTAGTCCCCCAGATTTGGAAGACCATTTTCCTTCATCAATTGGACAGCTTTCCTACAGGCAGTCATTGCAGTCCAGTAACTGCATTTCCAGGTTCCTGACGTGCACATCACCTCAATGGTAGAATTGGGGGCCACAGGACTAAATATTCAGGCAAGGTTTCAGATCTCTGACCTATCTGGCTTGGCCACTATTTTCCACTCTTGTCAAGTTGCCTGAAAAATAATGCAGGTTGGTTTACAGATAGTCACACAGTGATCCAGTAGCGAGTGCTTTGACACCTTGTGATAAACCCACCAGGTCAGTTTGTACTCTATGAATGAAAGTATCTGAATAAGGTGCTAAAGAACTCAGCTAAACAAATGCAATATTCCATTAAGTGTAAAGTTGAATGGAAATCTAAGTTGTTCTTGAAAGATGTCATGAAAACCAGTTAAACCAGTTACATTTACCATCCTCAGAGTCAGTGTCACTTTATTTTAAATCCAGGCTGTCTGTTGATGTTAGATACTTACAGATTCTGGGTAATTACAGATTGTGTTAATGTTTAGTGTGATTAATGTTATGGTTTTTGGATATCATTGTGAGTGAGAATAATTACTTTTTCATTTGGAACCTGGATTGAAATATAGCTCTGTGCCAGATTTTCTTTCCTTCTGACAGCTGGTGCTGGAAGATTACGAAGTTCGGATGACTCTGCCAGGCTGAAAACATGGCCATTACAACCCCATTATGGAGATGTGGCTCCATTGCTGAAAGATCCCATTTTTGTCAGTAGAGGAAAGGGGTGATGGCGTGAATCATACAGGATGGAAATCCAAACTCTGCTGGGCCTTTTGGACCCAGTGCTGAATTCAAATTGACCCAAATTTGCCCTTAACCCTAAGTGTGGGTGACACAAATTGATGCATACATCTATATGCTCTTAAAAGGTGGATTAAAATCTGTTTGTCTGTCATTATCTGAAGATTTTAAAATGTCTTGTTGCTTAAATTGTGAAAACACCATGGCTGAGGTA
Organism: Chiloscyllium plagiosum; assembly: GCF_004010195.1. Lineage (NCBI taxonomy): Eukaryota > Metazoa > Chordata > Chondrichthyes > Orectolobiformes > Hemiscylliidae > Chiloscyllium > Chiloscyllium plagiosum. The sequence continues at coordinate 30,562,428 of NC_057737.1, forward strand.
TCAGTGATTGTTAACAGAAGAAACTTTGCCAGCCTGCTTTGATTGACTGTTGTTGGAATGGTTAATTTTGACAAAGATGCTGTTGACATGCCGAAACGAGCATAGTTGAGAAGACATATGAGCATTTTTTTACTTTGGGAGGACAACTGCATAAAATATAACAAGGCAATATTTCACCAAGCACATCAAGCCTGGGCCCTCCAGTCAGAGAAATGGCAAGCAAAATAAAAGAATGTTCCCAATTAAAATGAAATGCAAAGGGAAGGCTGAAAAATTATAATCTCAAAAGAATAGGATGTATATCATGAGGGAATTTGTAATTGCAAAGGAATGTATGAAAATGGTGTAATAATGCAGCAAAGATGAATGAGAATGTGATTTGAAGCATTATTAGAAATGAAAACAGCAGAATTTTGAAAATAGACTTCATGCAACATAGTGGAAGCTTCTGGGTAATCCAAGATGGAGGATGGGAAAAAATTCTAGGTGTAACAGCTGCTGCTTTTTTGGGGTATTTTAGGTGCTGAAGATGATTTCCTCAAATTCCAAGAGCAGCAATTACTGTTTTACATGCTGTTGCATTGTTTTGGAACTTTGGAAAACAAAAAATTCAAAACAACAGCAGTTTTAAAAGGGAGAAGAACAGACAAAGGAAGCACATGGTGAGGACAGTGCAAGAGAGAGAGAGAGAGAGAAACTGACACTGCCTTTGCTGTTTGAATTCATGTATCACTGGACATCGGAGTGCGTCTAGGAAAATTAACAAACAGTGAAATTCACAACTGATCTTGGAGGAACTGTTGGGTGAAGTTCACAGCACAGAAGCAGATAAGTTAATCATTGTTTTAAGTGTGACCTACAGAAAGTCTGTAGTAGTGAGTAGAGTGAGTTATTTTTTGATTATATGTTTTTGGAGATATGTCTCTTGATTAAACTTAAAACGTAAGCCATAACTATTAATTTAACCTGGGGCAGTGTTTGTAGAGGAACAAGATGGGTCTGTAGATTGTGAAGAAGCAAAAATGGTCTTTAGTAGAGTGACATGTGCTCCTTGTCAGATGTAGGAGTTGAAAAAGAGTTTAAGGATTACAGCGGATTATATCTGCAATAAATGCTGTTGGTTTCAAATTTTATCAGATCGAATGGATTGGTTGGAGAGACAGTTAGAAGCAATGAGGAACTTGCAACAACAACAGTATGTGATGGATAGCAGTGATAGGAAGCGGGGAAAGTCTCAGATACAGTCACATAGATGGATTAACTCCACGAAAGGTAAGAGAGGTAGGCAGCCAGTGCAGGAGTCTTTTGTGGCTATACCCATTTCAAACAGGTATGCGGTTTTGGAAAATGTAGGGGGTGATGGATTTTCAGGGGAATGTTACACGATCAGCCAAGTTTCTGGTATTGAGACTGGCTCTAATGCAAAGAGGAATACATCGGGTTCCAAGAGATCAATTGTGTTAGGCGATTCTCGAGTCCGAGGGAAAGACAAACGTTTCTGTGGCCAGCAACGAAAAAGCAGAATGGTGTGTTGCTTCCCTGGTGCCAGGATCAGAGAGGGTGCAGAATGTTCTCAAGGGTAGAGGAGCCATCAAGAGGTCATAGTCCACATTGGGATCAATGACATAGGAAGTGAAAAGTTTAACTCTGAAGGGAGATTACAGAGAGTTAGGCAGGAATTTAAAAAGGAGGTCCTTGAGAGTAGTAATATCTGGATTACTCTCGGTGCTACGAGCTAGTGAGGGCAGGAATAGGAGGATAGAGCAGATGAACGCATGGCTGAGGAGCTGGTGTATGGGAGAAGGATTCACATTTTTGGATCATGGAATATTTTTGGGGTAGAAGTGACCTGTACAAGAAGGACGGATTAAACCTAAATTGGAAGGAGACTAATATACTGGCAGGGAAATTTGCTGGAGCTGCTCAGGAGGTTTTAAACTAGTAAGGTGGGGGGGGGGGGGGGGGGGGGGACCCAGGGAGAGAGTGAGGAAAGAGATCGATCTGAGACGGGTACAGCTGAGAACAGAAGTGAGTCAAACAGTCAGGGTAGGCAGGGACAAGGTAGGACTAATAAATTAAACTGCATTTATTTCAATGCAAAGGACCTAACAGGGAAGGCAGATGAACTCAGGGCATGCTTGGGAACATGGGACTGGGATATCATAACAATTACAGAAACATGGCTCAGGGATGGGCA
>NC_057737.1:30567013-30603619 GCF_004010195.1 Chiloscyllium plagiosum
TCAGAGTATTGAGTACAGGAGTTGGGAGGTCATGTTGTGGCTGTACAGGACATTGGTTAGGCCACTGTTGGAATATTGCGTGCAATTCTGGTCTCCTTTCTATCAGAAGGATGTTGTGAAACTTGAAAGAGTTCAGAAAAGATTTACAAAGATGTTGCCAGGGTTGGAGGATTTGAGCTATAGTGAGAGGCTGAACAGGCTGGGGCTGTTTTTCCTGGAGTGTCGGAGGCTGAGGGGTGGCCTTATCGAGGTTTACAAAATTATGGGGATATGGATAGGGTAAATAGACAAAGTCTTTTCCCTGGGGTCAGAGAGTCCAGGACTAGAGGGGAGAGAGGGGAGAGGGGAAAGATATAAAAGAGACCTAAGGGACAACTTTTTCACACAGAGGGTGGTACGTGTATGGAATGAGCTGCCAGAGGAAGTGGTGGAGCCTGGTACAATTGCAACATTTAAGAGGCATTTGGATGGGTATATGAATAGGAAGGGTTTGGAGGGATATGGGCTGGGTGCCGGCAGGTGGGACTAGATTGGGTTGGGATATCTGGTCGGCATGGACGGGTTGGACTGAAAGGTCTGTTTTCATGCTGTACATCTATATGACCTGACTCTATGAAGCATTGAATGATTACGGCATAGGAGGCCATTCAATTTGTCATGTTCATGCCAGCTCTTGGTAAGAGCTATTTGACTCTGAACAGCCTGAGCTCCCTTTGTTTTACGGTGGTGGGGAGTACCCCCGAGGGAAGATTATCCCCTCGACTTGACTCAGGATTATAGTAATATCGGCCTGAGATTTTTGGCAAAGTGCAAAAAACCAAGGAAAGGCAATGCAAGGCGAGGGTGCTATGACCATCAGGCACCTGAGAGTGAGTGTGGGCTAAGGGAGAAAGCACAGAGCCTGGAAGTTCAGCCTGGTCAAATGTTTGAGCTGGGTGTGTATCCCTGAGTGCAGAGTGTGCTTGTTGCAGCATTACAATGATAGTTGCTGATGCAGCCCAGGATGCAACATTGACGTGCAGAACCATCCTATAAATGAAGCAGAGATGTGCCATGAGGATTCATTAATGCTGGCACATGTTGGATGCCAATGTTTTGGACGGAGGGGTGGTGTGCATGGTTGGTACGCATGGAGCTTGACCTGAAATGTTAATGTCTCGTTCACAATATGTCAGTCATTTTGAGCCAGCACTATTTGAAATTTATAGTGATCGAGGAGTTTAATAGCTGCTTCAGAAATGAGAGGGCATCTGAGATGCATTGTGAATGACTGCTGGTAACAATGATGTGATCAAGTAATCTATTGAAACTTGAAAATGTGATATTACTAAAATGGGTTTTACATGCTTATTTACAATATGAGAAATATCAAACCTTCAGTGCTAATTATAATTTTGCAACCTATGCTCTTATACCTTTTATGCCCAGGGACAGCAAGCCAAACCTTATCAACTGGATTCACACCATAGTGAAATTAAAATATTTAACAAACCTAAAAATTTGCCCAATTGTTCTTAACCAGAACCTATGATTAATAGATCTTGGCACCAAATGTATAACTTAAACAAAATTAACAATCTATCATTACAACTGGAACTTTAGCAAGACAAAGCTAAACAGCAAGATAATCTAATTAATATCTACGATTTAAATCCAATCCTCTTTGTTCATAACGATGTAGTCCTTGTATAATGACTTGTTCACAGGTACGGCTTTATATCTAAGTTTGTAGTCACCTATAAATGTGTAGAATTTCAGCAGACTTCCAAAAGTATTTATTTATTGCTTACAGACTGGGATTCCTTTCTCAGAACATTCACTAGTTCTTTAACTGGACAGAGAATTAGAGAGAGTAAAAACAACAGCAGGCAGTCCTGAAGTTTCCAAATATCACTCTGCACCTGCAGAACAATTTTATTCCCTTGTTTTTTCTTGACAGTTGGCTGGTCAATCACTTCATTGACCAATTCAACATCCAACCAGTTGCCTGTTCTGAGCATGCTACATATGGTGTTGAACAGTCGACATCTGCGTCCGTTTTATTTTGAAACACACAACTGTTCAAAGTTCAACCTAACCTCACACACAAAAAAAATGAGAAAAATATAAGAAACATATTGAGAGTTTCTACGTACCCTGAATGTTACCCAACCTGTGAAGTAATTGAGCTTAAAAATGAATTAATCCTTCTTGGTGCAATATACTATTCATCCAAATTATACATGAGAATATTTTTATATACTGATGACCTCTTCAGTAGTTATTGTATATAATCTTGTCTTGTGATTTCTACTCTTCACTCATGCTGTTATAGGTAATGTAGATGAACGGATCATGCACACACCTTCTTGAATGTTTCATTGTCAATGAGCATAGGAAGGGACACTCTGCTACTTAAGTAAAATGTATGCTGGGGACTTACTACGAGTGGTTGGTAAGAAAACACTTTAGGGGATTTGTTATGTTTAAAGTAATTTATCAACATGGTAGCCCGGGGGTGAAGGAGAGAGAGCAGGTGAGGTCTTGATGCTGCAAGTAGCATACCTGCCTCTGAGCAGGATTCTCTTGATAAGAATCTCTCAGTTCAAGTCCAAATTCAGGACTTGATGGCCAACGAAGATGCGAACACAAAGTTGCCAAAGTAAGGCTTGTTTTGACATGTTAGTCCTTCAAACATAATAAGAGTGGAAGAGGCACCCAGTCAGGCATCTGCAGAAGGCAATGGAAAAGCTCACCAAGCAGTAGTCGGTGTATCTTGATAACCACACCAACACTTTTTCAGGGCACGGTACAATATTGATTGTAATGAGGTCAGCCAGCTGGACCTCAGAGAATATGAGTTCCCTGATTGGGGCTGTTAATCTGGACCAATTAAGAAGCCTTGGCTGGCAGGCATTCTCACATTCTGAGAGCTGGCTCTGAGGGAGCTGAACTAGTGACAAGGACTTTTCAAGTGTAACTAATGGCTGACTTGGTAATGGGATACCAGCCACTGTGGAGTTCTTTCAGTGATGACGAGAGTTAAGAACATTCCTGAAGAGACTAGCTCTCAATAGTCATCTTTTAGTTCAGGTAAGCATTTCTGGAATCATGCCATTATTTGGGAAGCTTGACTTTTTTGACTCTGCTATCAAAGATTGGGCTTAGTATGTTTTAAAAGAATCATGGAATCTCTACAGTGTGGAAACAGGCCCTTCAGCCCAACAAGTCCACACAGACTCTCTGAAGAGTATCCCACCCAGACCCCTTCCCCTACCCCTCCCCTATTACTCTACATTCCCCCTGACTAAAGCAACTAACCTGCACATCCCTGAACTCTATGGGCAATTTAGCTTGGCCAATACATAACCTGCACACCTTTGGAGTGTGGGAGAAACCTGGAGCACCCAGAGGAAACCCACACAGATACGGAGAGAATATGCAAACTCCATACAGCCAGTCGCCCGAGACTGGAATTGAACATGGGTCCCTGGCGCTTTGAAGCAGCAGTGCTAACCACTGAGCCTCTCATATATGGGAAGAATACTTTATTTTTTTCTGGGCAAATGACATTGTGGTAGATGAAAAGCGATGAGTTATTCTCTGACAGCTTGTAGACACACAGCATTTTTGGTTACTAGGAGCCTAACCTTCCTCAGGCACCAGATATTAAAACCTTTCAAGAGTTAGTTAAGGAATATTACAACCCAACTTCAAGCTTCCTGTAATTCTAATATGAATTTTACTTAGCAATTTGAGAACCAGGAGAATCTGTATCAGGATTTTTTGACTGGGTTAAGATGACTGGCAGAGGCATGTAACTTTGATTTAATCCTTAATGAGATGCTGAGAGACTGTTTGCTATGTGGGATTAATGATGTAACCAAGTGATAGCGCTGACTAGCTGAAGCCCAACTGGACTTCAACCAGGCACTACAACTGGCTTTATCATTGGAAAATGCAGCAAGAGGAGCATATGAATAACAGGGTATTCTAATGGACATGGACACCTTCCCCTCATCTAACTGACCTCGGGAACATCATTTGAATGAAAGTAACTGCATAGCCTAACTCAGCACATATCCTGAATACAGGGAGTCTGGTCAGCCCACAGCAAAAACCCCAAAACAAAGCCAAACCTTGGCCAAACACTTCAAATTTTCTTCAGGATCTGGGCTGGCAGGCCATTGTAGTTGCTGCCGGTATGCAGCAAAAAACATCCGACTAGACCTAAATAGAGTAAGAGAATTCATAGGCCGGTATCCAGGAGAGTGCACGCCCTGAAAAGTTCACTTACATCTGGGTTGGAACAGTTAAGTTGCTTAGTCACATCCAAATCAGAACCAATCAAAATTAACACTTGATTAAATGGTCATCCCGTTCTATTGGAGGTCAATACCGGCACATCTGTTCCAGTGATTGGAGAGGTTTTTAACAAAATTTGCTCTGGACTCCAACTGTTCAGGTAGGGTTAACCGTTCAGTTTGTGCAGCACTTCAGTTAGACTGTGCACCTGTACTGGGGAATCAGTACCAATTAAGGGTGCAACTTCGGCTCCGGTCTCCAATGGTTCTGGTGCAGTTACTACTGGTTGCAGTAAAAGGGTCGAGCTTAAGTTTGATTGAGCAAAATTGTTTGAGAAAGATTCACCTACATTGGCTCAACATTCTTCTGTAAGAAAATGGCTGCCTGAGTGAAGTGCTGATTAAATACCTGGAAGCTTTTCGGGTAGGCCTAGAGACTATCAAAGGAGCCAAGGCCACCTTGCATGTTGACCAGGAAGCAAATCCATGATGCTGCAAGGCCTGCCCAGTGCCATTTGCCTTACAGACAAAAGTCGAGACAGAAATCAGGAGGCTGGAAAACAAAGGAATTGTCAAACCAGTCCAGTTCGTGGAATGGGCTGCACCAGTCATACCGATTTTGAAGACCAACAGGTCGGTTCACCTTCGTGGGGATTTTAAAAAAAATTGGTAAACTGCTTTTCACAGCTGGATGAAAACCCAATCGCTCACATAGAGGATTTATATGCAAAGCTGGCGGTGGCATCATGAGGGTGCGGGGGGTGGTGGTTGGAGGGTGGGGGGGGGTGGTGGTTGGAGTGTGGAGAGTGTAGGGAGTCTTTCATGAAGCTGAGAAAGTCTCAAATCTCTAAGTTGTTGGAAACTCTGATCCCAATTGAGATCTGGTATTGACATGCAATGGCTCCCTTTATGGCATTGGGGTAGTATTAGCTGTTAGATGGCCCAAAGGTGAAGAACACCCAGTAGCATATGCAACCAGGATTTTGGCTAATGCAGAGTGTAAATACACCCAGATAGAGAAGGATGGTTTGGCACTCATATTTGGAGTCAGCAACGTCTACCAATACCTTTGTGCATGTAAATGTAGAGTTATAATTGACCACATCCACTGCTAGGTTTATACAAACAGGACAAAGCAGTGTCTTCCATAGCCTGAGGCTGAATTCAGTAGTGGACTCTAATTCTAAGTGCATATAATTATAAGTTGGAACACTATCTGGGAGGCCAAATAGTAAATGTGGATGCATTGAGCCTCCCACTGGCACATACACCACTGGTGATGCCACCACTGGAAGACTCCGGAATGGTTTTAAATTTTCTGGACACACTTCCAGTCAGAGCTGACAATATCAGACTTTGGACGCAGAAAGATAGGTCCTGGCAAAACTGAAATAGCTGGTAGTGATGGGGAAACCAAAGAGGCATCACAACTAGAACTGTAACCTTTTTGCACCAAGAGAGACAAGATCACAGTAGAGGACTGCATATTATTATGGGGAGAAAGAGTGATTAGTGATTTTTGAGAAGTATTTTAGCTCAGGTTGCTGATATGGTTGTAAGTTACCTCACCTCGCTGGAAGGTTTGTTTTCAGACGTTTTGTCACCATGACTAGGTAACATCATCAGTGAGAGTCTCCAGTGAAGCGATGGTGGTATGTCCGCCTCAATATTTATAGGTCTTGGTATTTTTAAGATGTGTGGTGCCATTTCCGGTTCTACTTTTCAAGGGAAGGAAGATGATTGTCCGAGGCAAAGGTTGCCACCAGATACTGGCTGAACTCCACCAGGGTCATCCAGGGATTTCCAAACTGAAGGTGTTGGTGAGACGTTATGTCTGGTGGCCAGGTTTGGATGCTGACATAACCGCATTGGTGTGGCCGTGCCCAGAGTGCCAAAAAGGTCAAGAATTATCAACAGCAGCTCCCCCATAATCATGGGACTGGCCGGGTAAACCCTGGACTCAGTTACACATCAACAATGCAGGTCCTTTCACAGTCTCAATGCTCTTGGTCATTGTAAATACCCACCTAAAGGGGGCTGGATGTGCGTAGAGCTCAGTATCAAACGGGGGATGATAATACAAAAACCGCAAGCATCGGTTAGATCTCATGGAATACAGGGAGAAGTAGTCATTTGGATACAGAACTGGCTCAAAGGTAGAAAACAGAGGGTGGTGGTGGAGGGTTGTTTTTCAGCCTGGAGGCCTGTGACCAGTGGAGTGCAACAAGGATTGGTGCTGGGTCCACTACTTTTCATCATTTATATAAATGATTTGGATGTGAGCATTAGAGATATAGTTAGTAAGTTTGCAGATGACGGCAAAATAGGAGATGTAATGGACAGCGAAGAAGGTTACCTCAGATTACAACGGGATCTTGCTCAGATGGACCAATGGGCTGAGAAGTGGCAGATGAAATTTAATTTAGATAAATCTGAGGTGCTGCATTTTGGGAACGCAAATCGTAATGGTAAGGTCCTGGGGAGTGTTGCTGAACAAAGGGGCCTTAGAGTGCAGGTTCATAGCTCCTTGAGAGTGGAGTCACAGGTAGGTAGGATAGTGAAGAAGGCGTTTGGTATGCTTTCATTCATGGGAGGTCATGTTGCAGCTGTACAGGACATTGGTTAGACCATTGTTGGAATATTGCGTGCAATTCTGGTCTCCTTTCTATCGGAAGGATGTTGTGAAACTTGAAAGGGTTCAGAAAAGATTTACAAGGATCAATATAATACACCATGGATGTCGCAGTATCAACACCTTTCCCACTGGACAAAGAGAGTGAATTTCCCCCGAGACACTCCAGGTGCAATAGGTGAGCCATTGTGCGTTACACACCACCCATATCTAACACAGAGTCAGAGGAATCTGACCCAGTGCTAAAACACCCCAGGAGGAGCTACAAGAAAAAGAATTGGCCTATGTCCTCGGGCTCAGAGGGGGAGGGATGTAGTGATTGTAATGAGGTCAGCCAAGTGGATCTCATAGAATATGAGTTCCCTGATTGGAGTTATTAATCTGCTCCAATCAGGGAGCCCTGGCTGGCAGATAAAATGAGCAACATCTGACATCTTGACACTCTGAGGAGCTGGCTCCGAGGGAGCTGCACGAGCCCATGTACAAATGAAGGGTGACTTAGTGATGGGATATTGGCCACTGTGGAGTTATTTCAGATACTTGAAGAGAAAGTTATGGAGTCATTTTAATATTGACTTCTCAGTTGGAAGAATTGGCTGTATGTATTGTGCCCCGGGTGATGTTTCTTCTCATTAAAATATCCCGATGATTTCCCTGTTCAGTTTATATTGTTTATTTGGAAGTGGGTGTAGGAAACGGAATTTGCTGATTACATAAACAACTGGTGAAGGAACTGGAAAATATTTACAGAAGATGTAGGTGTAGTACGATGAGCAGGCACGTGCTGATATAACTTAATGTTGATACATGTGAGGCAGTCTGCTTTGGGAGTAAAAAGCAAGGTGTGGGAATATATAGTTAATGGAAAGCGGCTGAAGGATGTGCATGAATGTCCAGCCTCTATATAAATTACTGTAAGTATAGATACACATAGGTAAGTCATGAAAAAGGCAGTAAAGGCACTAAGTAGCATTAGTACAAGGCTTGGTAAACATTGGTTAAGCCACAGTTTGTTTCCTGCAAGCAGCATGAGACACAACCTGCTGGGTAGGTTCACCAGAGTTCACTGGATTGAATTCTCATTAGGTAATGAGGCATTTCCACAGGAGCAAAAAGGATCTAATGATACATTAAATTGAGCTGTTAAAAAGTATGATGCATTTTACTGGAAGGTACAGGGAAAGATTATTTCTTCAGGTTAAGGAATTAGTGAATTGTGAAGGTCATGAACTTAAAATGGTAATTAACTCAAAGAGAAAGTTTAGGAGAAATTTCTTTCCAATGAGAGTTACCTTGCCATAGGATATGTCTAAAGTGGGGACCATTGTCACCTCTGTAGGGAAAATTGGATATCTGAAGATGACAAGTAGCAGTGAGATTGGAATTTCTTCATGGTAAGTGCCAGTGGCCAACCTGATTCTAGACATGCTGCAGACTCTTCATGTATCATTGTATGCTTAGAAAATCCTACCATTCCAGCATCTACACTATTGCAATTTCTGTGCCACCGTTGACAAGTGCCTTCCCAAGACATGAAGTCTAAAATAGAGCTCCTTTTGAGTCTTCAGATATTCCTGAATATTGTTATGACTGGTCTCTAGGAGATGGTCCTCAATTCATTACGATCCTGGGTAAGGAGGGAGGAATTTGCTCCCTTCATTATTCAAATGCCTTGCTCTGTTGATTGCAACAAGGTTAACTTCAAACAAAGCATCCGTTCTCTCAAGGATATCTTTCCCAATTCCAAAGGATTTGTATTTTTAAAGGAGCCAATTTAACTGCACTTTATTGAGTTGGAGAAATAATGAGTTTGTTCATTACCAAAAGATAAAGAAAAATAAGACATAGTACATGTACACACAAATTAGAAATGAGGACAATGTTAATAACACAATCGTTAAAAAAGAAATGCAAATCTATCTTTGGTCTCTTGGTGTGGAATAGGCGATGGAATATTAAGTTGGGTGATTTCATTAGCATTGACTGTGGCAGTTCAGCAGATGGTGTGGAGATTCTGACTTCTGCACATTAAGTGAAAGCAATTGTCCAGTTTCTTCATGAAACGAAAGAAAACAAAGAACTGCTGATGCTGAAAATCAGAAACAAAAACAGAAATTGCTGGAAAGTCTCAGCAGATCTGGCAGCATCTTGCTTTCCCTGCACAGGTGCTGTTAAGGTTGGACCTGCTGAGTTTGTACAGCAGTTTCTGTTTTTGTCCAGTTTTTTTGCCAGACTATGGCTTTTGACTGGAGACTTCCTTCCATCAATCAGAAAGAGAGGCCTTTTGTCCTTTTCCTTTTTATCTGCAAGTACAAGGGATTCTAACAGATATTCCTCAGTTGTAACCTTCACAGTACCCTGTGGCTCAATTGTGCTTGAAGACCAGATTAGCTCACAGGCACTAGAGCTGCAGACTATATGCATAAGAGGCATAGTTACTTTTTAATCCCTTCTTTTATATATTGCTGGCAGAGGAGACCCTGGGCATGACTTTTGTTCAGATGGCTTTCTTTTACCCCACATAACGTCACAATCTCAGAAAAGGTTCAGGTTTTTAAATTATATCTCATCCTTTGAAGTGCTTCTTTCAAATTCCTTGGCACCCTTGCAAGTGTGATATTCCTTGTTTCTCTTCAGGCTGGGTGTAATCAATACAGGAATTGTCCAGACCCTCATTGACTTTCATCCTGAGCCAACTCTGGCTTGTACAAAAACAACTCATCCCACTTCTCAGTTCAATATGTTTGTAAATAATTGGGGGGCTGTGTTATTGTCTTGACAGTATGTGTTTCCTTTTATGAAGGTTTTGGTCATATTTTGCTAGTTTTTGGATTAGCATACCTCAGTTTGTGCATGTTATGTCAGATAAAGCAAGCATAATGCTGAACCCAGTGAGAGATGTGTTGATTTCATTATCAATGTAAAAGAGACATTTGTTATAACCAGGAACGTTTATAAAACAAGGTGTATCATGCTCTGTCATACTCATTAGATTTGCTGAATAAAGGCACACTTTTGTTGAAGTCTTTCATCTTGCACTCATCAGGACAATTTTCAAGAAATATAAAATACAGGGAAAACAACATTTCTACTGCATGAGAGGAGAGTGCTGATTAGCCAGCAGGTAGAAACTTGTCATGTAAATTCAGCACTTAGATAATGACTGACAATTAATTGCCAAGAATTGTTTAAATTTTAAACAAGACAGATTGGTTCTCATTGGTTCAGGTTGCTCAAGATATTGCCCTGAGAAATGAACTAGAGAATGGCTGTCATCTATTTTGTTGTGTTGAAACAGATGCAGTGTTTATACATGTTTTTTTCTTTCTGTGTCATTGTGTTAAAATCCTGTAGGTCCAACCTTAACAGCACAATGTGTCTGCATCTACACCACATGGACTGCAGTGATACCAGATGACAACCCACCACTACCTTCTGAAGGGCAATTTGGGCTGGGCAACAAATGCTCGCCTAGCCAGTGATGCTCACAACCTTTGAATGAATTTTTTTAAAGAGTGGGTTTTCATTGGTGGGTGAAATGGTGTTTGCTAGGCAGGGATGCCAGAGGAGGGGCGTTGAGTGGAGGGTTTCAGTTATGATGCACATTGCCTCTTAAATTAAAAACAAGAATAAAATAATAGCAGTTTTCTAGCAAATGTGTATTTTTCTTTCAGGTAAGTAGAAGTAACCAACTATGCTGTATCCTCATTAATGTACTTGCCACGTTGAGAGATAATAGGATCACTGCTTCTGGGGTTCTAAAAGGATTAGGTAATGTATACCATCAAAAGTTGTTTCATTTTGTTCTGAATAGAAGATCCTGAAGACATAGCCCACCCTTTAAAGTAGATGAATGGAAGACCACTCTGGTCAAACAGGATGTGAGGTGGGTATTACCACCCCATCACCAGAACAATGAAGATAAAAATCTCTTTCTCTCTCGTAGGCTGCCTCACAACTGTTTTCAACGAAGTCCGAAAGCTGCCAATCAGAAGTTTTCTGGTAGAAAACAAGTTGGGAATTGGCTAGCAGGATGAGTTCTTGGCAGGGCCATGATAGGAGGTCATGTAGTGAAGAGGTGGGGCCAATAGCCAGCGACATGGGTGGGGTTGGGGGCAGAGGTGAAATAATAGGTTTGGGTAGTAAGGGGAAGACCTCCAATCACGAATGTAGCTATGTTTCTAGGTAGAAGTGTCCAGTAATTGGTCAATTAAGGACCTCAAATGGGATGAGGGTAAAGGCCTGGCCTCACTGTCCGTTCACCAAATTGTGGCCAGATCCAGAGCTCAAAAGAGGTGGAAAAGGCATCCAAAGAATTTTATGGCTCATCCCACCTGCAAACCTGCCTACAGGTGTCCCTAAAGTCTGCTTATTATTTCTCTTTGCAATTGTATTTCTATGGAATAAGGGGTTGGTTAGCTCAGTTAGCTGGCTGGCTAGTTTATGGTGCAGAGTGACACTCAACAGCAGGAGTTGAATTTCCAAACCAGCTGAGGTCACCACGAATAGCTCTCCTTCTCAACCTTTCCCTTCAGCTGAGGCATGGTGACTCTTAGTTTAAGCCATCACATGTTGTCTCTCTCTCTCTATATGTAATGACAGAGCGGCCTTAAGGTCATGTAAGACAATGGTGATTTCATGGAATAGGTACCCAAGAGATTCACTCAAATGCTAATTCAATCATTTTCCTTTTAACCAAAGTTTACTTTTAGGTAACATATCATAGTTAGGTCTTGATATATATCAATAAATGTAGCATGCTTCAAAAGAAAAGGTGACTTTTGCCCAGTGCTTTCCTGAACTCACTGCCACTAGGGCTTTCCACTAATTGCATTACTGCTTTTTCCATGCAATGATCAGATAGTAGAATGTGTGCTATCTGGATTTTCCTTATTCTAGCAGTTCCTCTGCTCCCACACAGTATGTGGGAGAGCGAGTTGGACACTGAGTTCAGTGCCATGGGATTGAAAAATAGTGCAGTGCATCTAGAATGTTGTTGCAGCCACACCCATCTACAGAAATGGTAAGCATTCCATTTCACTCTTCAGCTTTGCTGGTGGAAGTGAGGAACTTCTGTCCTGTTTTGTAACTGTGCTGTTTATATAGCAGCACTAGTCAACTTCAGTGGTGAAATTGAAAATGTTGATTGTGAGGAAGTCCGTGAAAGCCATGCTGATGAAGGTCCAAGGGAAGGGGTTAGACTTTCCTGCTTAGAAATGATAATTGCCTAGCCTTTACTTGCTATAAAATTTATACATTAGATATCAGCTTGATATTGTTCAGTTCCTGCTGCAGACTGAGGGACCTGCTACAGTATTTTTGGAGAAGTTTGATTGCAGCTGAATACCATGAAATTCTCAGCAAGCACCCATTGCTAATTTTATGATGATGGGAAGCTTATTAATGAAGATGATTGGGCTGAGGACTCTAGTCTGAGAACAATGTCCTGTGAAAGTCACCCTCCAAAAATCATAGTTAATTGTCTCAGGTAAGATTTCAGCTCATCTGCGCTGATGATATCTTCATAATCTTCAGACTCAATTTGGTTGGTGTTTGCAATTTATACATCAACTCCATCGAATAAGACTCAGAGTCCTCAATCGCTCCTCATATGAGAAGTCATTCATTCCCAGGATCATTTCAGTGAACCTTCTCCAATGCCAGAACATCCTTCTTTACATACAGAGCCCAAAACTGCTCACATTATTTCAAAAGCGGTCTGACCAGAGCCTTATAAACCTAAGCAGTACAGGGATGTATATCTCTGCTTTTGTATCCTCGGCCCCTCAAAATGAATGCTAATTTTGCATTTGCCTTGCCAAATGTCAATCCACATGTTAACTTTAAGAGAATCCTGAACAAGGACTTCCAACTCCCTTTGTGCTGCAGATTTGTGAAGCCTTTTCCCATTTAGTAAATAGTTTACACCTCTTCTTCCTAACAAAGTGTGTAACCTCTATAATGACCAAAAGGAGCCAGGGAAAATGATAAACATCTGCACTGATGTTTTCTTGAAAGGACATCCAGAACATTTTGTTGATAATGTCATAACAACATTTAACAATAATGTAGGAAAAGGGTGGTAGTGAGGAAGGGATTGTTTGGGCTGTCTAGTTCTAATATACTGTTTTCCCACTAATGATGGGATATCCCGAAATGATTAAGTACTTTGACCTGATTCATAATTGAACTACTATGAAGGCCATACTTTAAGAAGAAGTGGAGTGGCATTTAACAATAATATTTTGGTTATAACATTAATAGCCTGTTGTTGTAACTTGCAAATAATTTTAGAAATGCAACATGAAAGATGAAGGCCGTGGTCGATGAGAAACCCAGAACATGATTTCTTTGAAATTTATGCGGTTTGCTAATTTAAGATAGACTGTGAGAAGAAGACTGCTTGCTCTTGATCATATCTGTTCAGTGAAAAGGTGCATTATCACAGATGGGAATGGAAGAATTGATTCACCCAGGTGATGGCATATACATAATTCTTATCAAATTCCCCACGTGGCAATCCACATGCCTATGCAGTATTATTTTGTAAAATCTGCACTGCAATTCAGCTGCCTTTGAAAGTCAAAGTCTACTCTGCAAAGGGATTATAAGCATGTTGAACAATACACTTTTACTGTCTGCAAATTAATGCATTCTGCTTGTCAAATGGATGAATTGGTGTATGTCCTGCAAAACTATATCCTGTCACGATTGAGCAAGATACATCTCAAACTCTATAAAAGGTTTTAAAAGCTGTGTCCACATCCGTTTTATTTTAATATCTAGTACATATTCCTTTTGATTCTGTTGAATAATTTGTTTCACAAATAACCATTCTAGCCTATTACACAAATATTTGATATGGCTGATATTGTCCAACTCTGAACTGATTCAAGAAATAGCAGCATCCTGTTTGTGTGCAGTTTTGGTTTCCTTTTCTGAGGAAGGATGCGTTTGCTCTGGAGGGAATGCAGGCTGCTTCCAGGGATGGTGGACTGATGTACAAGGAGAGATTGACTAGGTTAGGATTGTTTTTGCAGGAATTCAGATGAATGAGGGGAGATCTCATAGAGATTTATAATATTCTAACAGGATCAGACAGGGTAGATGCAGAAAGGACTTTCCTGCTGGTGGGTGTGTCCAGAACCAGGACTCACTGCCTGAGGATTTGGGTTGGACCATTTAGGAGGGTGATGAGGAGACATTTCTTCACCCAAAGAGTGGTGGGCCTGTGGAATTCATTGCCACAGGAAGTAGTTGATGCCAAAACATTGAACGTATTCAATAGGCGGCTAGATATAACACTCGGGGCGAATTGGATCAAAGGTAATGAGGAGAAAGCAGGATTAGGCTATTGAGTTGGATGATCAGCCATGGTCGCAATGAATGGCGGAGCTGGCTCAAAGGGCTGAATGGCCTTCCTCCTGCTCCTATCTTATATGTTTCACTGTCAAACTTGGTAATGTAACTGTGATCTTAACTTCACACTGTTTCTCACATGATTTTAATCATAATCAGTCAGTATAAGGAATAGCGGTTCATCATGGAGTTTCACCATTGAGGTGAGAATGGAGAAAAAGTACTGGGCTCAAGCCTGGGAGTTAGCACTAATTTGGTAAAGGTCAGGAAGTAGCACTGCTACAAAGAAAATGCAATAGCCTTCTTTATCCCCTGCTCAGCCTCAGTAAATACCTCTGGAATTATCTGGTTATAATTAAGCTACTGCTGCAGTGCCTTCCTGTGTACAATTTGATTGCTGTGTTTCTCATATTCTGACATGACTGCATTGTCAAAGTACTGCATTGGTTGTAAGACATTTGGACATCCTGAGGTTGTGAATGATAGTATACAAATGCAACTAGTTCTTTTCATTTATAAGAATGCAGCTTTATTTTTTAAATCTAGTACAAACAAAATAGCACAGATTTCTTGATTTATAAAGAATAAGTTGGTTTGACTGATGGGTTGACAACGTGTTAAACACTAAACATACAAATAAATCATATGCATGACTGATGTTGACAGATAGAAAATGGCATAGAAGATGCTTTTGGTAGAAGCAAATGTTATTTGATTGAACAAAGTTTGGAAGAAAATGCTCAGTTTGGCCTAAAGCCCTGTTCTATTTATTCTTCTATGAAGTCAAAAACACTTAACAAATATTCAGCAGCAGAATCCCACAGGCAAACCATGACTTATATGGTTCATCTCGGCTGCAGCTTAAAACTAAATGGTAGATAAAGGATTCATCTAACAAGTCAGACATCTCAGACTGAGTTAAAACTTACGTGTTTTGGAGGGACTACTGTAGCAGATCGATGTATCATCCATTCAGCTGCATGTACTTGTTCTGAAGATTGAAGTGTGAACACAGAGGGATGCACTGTCATTAATCATGGTTTTTGCGGTTACTGGAGCTCTCATTTTTGCTTTCACAATTGAAATCGCCATTGAATTGTTACATTAAATGACAAGGACATCTGTGATCCATAGAGTGAGACTGCTGATTGTAAATCAGTCCATCTAACACCCAAGACACAGTACAGTTAGCACATGCAAATCAGTCCTCAGGGCCCTGTGCTACACAAAGATTTATTCTCCCTGCACCTTCATGTTTATGCATTCAAACCTTTTATGACATTGTACTCTGGTCCAGTGACTCTAGCCTTCTCTGTATTCTTCATTGCTTCACTCCATTATCAGTAATGGAATAGTCAGTTATAAGCCCCATTCTCTGGAACTCCACAGCCAATAATGTTATATGTTGCTTTGTCTACCTTCAGAAAAATTGCTGAGCTGTTGGTATGTTTAAATAATAACTAGTCTATTACTTGTAAAGGAACTGTACAAATGCTTAAGTATGTGTAATACTGTAGAAGTTATGTTCAAACACTCCTCATTTTAGATAAATATGTAGTGCTGCATTTTGAAATGCCAAATCAGGGCAGGACTTATACACTTAATGGTAAGGTCATGGGGAGTGGTGCTGAACAAAGAGACCTTAGAGTGCAGGATCATAGCTCCTTGAAAGTGGTGTCCCAGGTTAATAGGATAGTGAATAAGACATTTGGCATGCTTGCCTTTATTGGTCAGTGCATTAAATATAGGAGTTAGGAGGTCATGTTGTGGCTGTACAGGACATTGGCCAGTCCATTTTTGGAATATTGTGTGCATTTGTGGTCTCCCTGCTAGAGCAAAACTGTTGTGAAACTTGAAAGGGTTCAGAAAAGATTTCTAAGGATGTTGCCAGGGTTAGAAGGTTTGAGCTAGAGGGAGAGCTTGAATAGGCTGGGGCGATTTATCCTGGAGTGCTGGAGGCTGAGGGGGTGACCTTATAGAGGTTTATAAAATCATGAGGGGCATGGATAGGGTAAATAGACAAGTCTTTTCCGTGGGGTGGGGAAGTCCAGAACTAGAGGACACAGATTTTTGGGTGAGAGGGGAAAGATTTATAAAAGACCTAAGGGGCAAATGTTTCACATAGAGGGTGGTGTGTTATAGAAGGAGGTGCCAGAGGAAGCGGTGGAGGCTGGTACAATTACAACATTTAAAAGGCATCTGGATGAGTATATGAATAGTAAGGATTTAGAGGGGTATGGGCCAAGTGCTGGCAAATAGCACTAGATTAGGTTAGGATATCTGGTCGACATGGATGAGTTGAACTGAAGGGTCTAGATTAGATTAGATTAGATTACTTACAGTGTGGAATCAGGCCCTTCGGCCCAACAAGTCCACACCAACCCGCCACCCACATTCCCCTACACCTAACACTACGGGCAATTTATCATGGCCAATTCACCTAACCTGCACATTTTTGGGTTGTGGGAGGAAACAGGAGCACCTGGAGGAAACCCATGCAGACACGGGGAGAATGTGCAAACTTCACGATTTTAAAGGTGTTGAACCATCAAAGGAGCTTACAACAATCAAAGAACATAGTGTTGCTCTTGCAAAGTAAGTTGGATTCGAAGAAGTGGAGACTGATCAACAACAACTTGTTGCTGCGGGGCAAGTTGAAGCTGGAGATGAAGTTCAGGATGCAACACCATGAGAACTTTCTGCTTCTCTTTTGACTTCTATCCTGAGGGAAGTTGAGAAACAGTTGCAGCTCTTAGAAGACAATGGCTACAATGCAGAATGCGGCAGGATAGCAGTTTGTGGCATAAAGTCTTATCTGAAGAAGGATGTCAAAGCAGCCTCTTTTAAGCCAACCCCCAAGAAACAGTCTGAGGAAAATGAACCACAGCCATCCACTTCTGGACTAAATATTTCTTTTCATCATAACCCTACATGCAGAATTGCACCTGAAAGTGATGATGATGCTGATAATGACCCTCAGCCCCTATCTTGATACAGTCCTGTCACTCAGCAAACTCAAAAACCCCTTCAAGTGTTAAATTTATTACATTATTTATTAAAATGTATGATTTTAACATTTACTTAGACTGTGTTATTGTTTGTGTTGGGCTAACTACTACTTTTGTTTCAACTTTTACAGATATTTTTGGGGGTTTGTCCCTAATCCTGTTTTTCCCAAAGGGCCTATTATTTCAATTGTGTGATTTTCTATAGCACAAGGTTGCACGAGAATGCAACTACCACATTATTGCAGAACAGACTGTATGCAAAACTATAATGCAGATTTCTCTGAGCTTGAATTCATAATGCTACATGTGGAAGATGTATGATCAAAGCCAATGTTGCCAATGAAAAAACAGTTAAGAGAAAAACAATGAATAAAACTAATTTCAAGATGCAACCTTCTTATTTAGACGATTCACAAACAATGGTGCTGATTTGACAGGTAAATCAGGTAGACTAATTCAAAATATCCTACTTCCCTGCCTGCAACCTGCACATGCTAGTTACTAATGGTTCAGTTTTAGATTTTGATTAACTATTTAATGACAAGGGTTTCTAATGTTTTCTAAAATTGGACACTGTGGTTTTAAAAATAGAAACTGATTTTTCTTTGCCATTTACTTTAGGCATTGCAGTGTAACAATGCTAATAATTAAAGTTTTCGTTGAAGCAAAGGAAAAATCTGGACTCAAACTGCAAACTTGAATGTGGTAAAAAGATTGTAATCCTATCGGCAGTACAAGGAAGATGGTGCAATGGTTGCATTAGAAACCCTGGTACCTCATAATATCATGCAAGGTGTCATCATGTACATTTCCTTCAACGAATCCTGAGCTTTATCTACTTGCTTTTACAACAGCTAGCAATCCAAGATAGCTGTGGTCAACACTGCGATGTAATGATACTTGCAAATTCTCCACCCATTGTGCATCTTTTGCATTGTTTTTGCTGTTATTCACTATAATTTGGAGGTCCACTAAAATTGAAGCTAAAATTACCTACTATGGACAATTATTAATACATGAAAAATGATCCATATTGCTCCATCTTACCTTGTGAAACCCAGGTTGGGATACTGGACAGATTTTACAAATGGACAGAAATTATTCACTAAAATAACTTGAATGCTTTGGGATAATAATGACACAAGAAGATGTTTTTGCATGATTTTATTATCTCCTTTGTAAAATCACTTTTCTGTGAAAAGCTAACTGCAACTCATTACTTTAAACATTGTTGAAAACACAAATGATGTAACTAGAAATAGTTTTTTTTAGATTAGATTACTTACAGCGTGGAAACAGGCCCTTCGGCCCAACAAGTCCACACCAACCTGCCAAAGTGCACCCACCCAGACCCATTCCCCTACATTTACCCCTGCACCTAACACTACGGCAATTTAACATGGCCAATTCAACTAACCTGCACATTTTTGGACTGTGGGAGGAAACCAGAGCACCCGGAGGAAATCCATGCAGACACGGGGAGAATGTGCAAACTCCATACAGTCAGTCGTCTGAGGCAGGAATTGAACCCGGGTCTCTGGCGCTGTGAGGCAGCAATGCTAACCACTGTGTCACCGTGCCACCCATGCTAATGCCGTAGAATTATTGGACTTGTGCATAAAACCCAAAATCAAAGTGATTTTATCTTGTATCCATTTTGCCAATGAAGGATTTTTCACTTCACCAAATCACTGAAGCTGCCATTTAAATTTAAAGTCCGATTCAGAGCTGACTGACAAGAGAGTGTGAAAAGCTTGAGATGGTAACTGATATTGGTTGAGTACCTACAATCCTTGTAAAGATTTAGAAACTGCTCAGAGACATGTTCTAAACTTACTTGGGTATGTTATAAATATTTTAGCAGTGTGGATTCTTTTTGCCAATACTGTCTAAAAGGTTAATTTATAACCACTGGGTGGATGGACATGGGCAGAATTCTCTCCTCAATGGAATAATTGAAAATGTCATACCTGTCCATCTAGACCTTAGTCAGATTCTGCTTTTAAAATCACAGGCTATATGTCTTTGACTCCACAAGATGTCTTTTTATTGTTTGGCATACTTTGCATTCTTAATCAGCTCGTGCTTCTGAAGATGGTAGAATTGTAATGCTTTCACCAGTTGGATGTTGATACTAATGAGTGGTCAGAACTGCTGTTTATAATTCTGTTTGAGTATTTAGTTGTTGCTGGTGAATGCTACAAGCACTGGAAAGATTCTTCTTGGGAAACCAATGGCATTCATTATTTGGGCACCATAGTGTACTACAGATCTCAATGGAGTCTGTGTGACATACAGATATCTCAGAGGGTGCACCATGTTAGCTGTTGTGTTGGTGAGTGCATTAACACAAACACAGTGAACATCTATTGGAAGTAAAAAAGAGCAAGAAGATTATTACGTGCAATGCTGATATGAGACCAGCAATGCCTTTTTGGAGCCTCACACGACTGAACACATAGAATCAGAGAATCCCAACAGTGTGGAAACAGACCCTTTGGCCCAACAAGTCCACACTGACCCTTCAAGCTGTAAATGTCTGCAGTGAGTTGTGTGGTAGGAAATGCAAATCTTCTCTATGACTATGAATCTTCTGCAAAGCCAATGGGTGCACTATTAAGCTTTCCTCTTGAAATTAGGAGAATAAACAGTGGCAACCCAGGCCTGAAAAATCTGCTCAAAGATAGACACATCTGGGTGGCATGGTGTCTCAGTGGTTAGCACTGCTGCCTCACAGCGCCAGGGACCAGGGTTCGATTCCAGCCTTGGGCAACTTTCTGTGTGGAGTTTGCATGTTCTCCCTGTGTCTGCGTGGTATTCCTGTGAGCACTCAGGTTTCCTCCAACAATCTAAAGATGTGCAAGTTAGGTGAATTGGCCATGCTAAATTGGCCATAATGTTCAGCGATGTGTAGGTTAGGTGCTTTGGTCAAGGGTGCATGTAGGGTCGGGTGGATTACTGTTTGGAGGGTCAGTGTGGACTTGTTGGGCCTAAGGGCTTGTTAAAACACTGTAGGGATTCTATGATTCCATGGAAGAAGAGCAGCTGGAGACCGCTTTCATAGAGGGAACAGTTCTGCTACCTGAGCCTCCATGAGCAATGATATGTGAGATGTGCTCCAGTAAAGCTGCCCTCAGTGAAAATCTACCAGCTGATCCAGTCACAACTGCAATCTCATAGCCGGACAAGGACTATGGGGCCAATGGGAGTGTAGGTGACCATGCCAATGAACTTTGGGGGTTTGTTTCTTTTGAGGCTAAAGAGATACTTGTGTCATTTCACAGTCTGGTTTTCATTGTTACATATAGGAGTTCACCTTCTATTCAATGAAAAGCAATTGCATTTCAATTTGTCTTACTAAGGAGAAGCACACAACACCAGATTATAGTCCAACAGGTTTATTTGGTAGTGCTTCCAATTAAACCTATTGGACTATAACCTGGTGTTGTGTGATTTTTAACTTTGTACACCCCAGTCCAACACTGGCACCTCCTCATTAAGGAGAAGCAGGTGCAGCCTGCACGTGTCTGCACTGGGATTACAGGCTTCTCTCTGGTGCCAATGACTCCAGTCATATCACTTTGTAGATGCCAGATATCAAATTCTGTCCTATACCAGAACTGATTCCACTTATCCAAACTTCCATTCATTAATTTCTCAGAAGGAAAACAGTAAACTAATGAACGAAAGGTACTAGCCCCACTTCTCTTACATTATTTGAAAATGAAGGTCAGTATGAACAGTACAGGCAGTCCCTTGGTTGCAAATAGGTTCCATTCTGGAGTCTGTTCACAAGTTGATATGTACACAAGTCAGAACACAATGCAGGACAATATAAAGCAGCTTTTCATAAGTTCAGGAAATGTTCAGACATGGGGGCTTTAAAATTACATTCCCATATTGGGTTGCATTCATTACTATAAGCATTCATAAGTTGGATGTTCATAAATTGGGGACATTCATTTTCAAGTTTTACTGTTTGTTACTGGATTTCTTTGGTGGAAAGACAATGAAAGGCAACATAAGGGATCAGGGGCTATCGATATATATCTGCCCAGGAAAAGTTAGAGGAATTACAATCTGCTCTAACTCCTGAATAATTGTAAAACTCATCCCCTCATTTCTCCCTGTTCTCCGAGCTAACACACCTGATCAGCAACTGTCTTGATCCTGACTTACCCAACCTGACACTCCACTGACCAGACCCAATTGCCTGCATGACTCCACTGACATAATTCCTACCTACCCTGGTACCCTTACCCATTCACATACCTGCAACTTACCCCTTCACTCACCAACCTGCCACCTGACCCTCCCTTTATCTGGCATCGTATTACCTCACTCACCACTTGGTACCCAATCCCCTGATGCATTATTTTGGCATCCTACCCCAACCACTTCCCTTCCACATAACTTCTCTCTGAAAATTGTTGTAGGATCCCTGGGATCTTTAAACCCTGAATATGGTCATCACTGCTGTGAAGAAAGATTACGGTTTCACGTCCAACACTGATGCTAACATCCAGTCAGGTACTCTCCGTATTTCTCAAGAGGTCCTATTTGAAGGCTCAGACTGAAAACATTGGATTAAGGGTCAGGGTACATAATTTCTGGCCTTAATATTGAGTCCAACACCTTCAGATTGTGAACTTGCTCCCATTTCATCCCTTCCTTTTAGCTTTACCTGTATTCTCTGACAGCATATCCTTCCTTCCCTCCCCCCCCCCACCCCACCCCCATCCCCAGCCCACCCAATTCCAATTTGTTCTTACCAGTCTGGCAGTTAGGCATACCATTGTTCTGCCATTCTCACATTCTGATCAGTTAATCTGCCCTATCAGCACTCTTTCAACCATAGCACTCCACTCCCCTTCCCCCACTATTGCATAAATGCTGTCCCTCAACACTTCGAAGCAGCTCTGAGTCATCTAGATTTGAAATGTTAGCTTGCTGTCTCTCTGTGGATGCTGCCTGACCCGTTGTGGTCTCCAGCATCTGTTGTTTTCAGTACAGATTCCAGCATCTGCAGTAATTTGCTCCAACAGGGTAAATGAGATTGTGTGGAGAAGAAAGTTGACTGTGATTGCAACCCCTCTGAGCATTTAGCCTGTAACTTTACTGGCAATGTTTGGTTTTTAACAGCAGTTAAATCATCTTCGCAAAGACACTTGCCTTTTATGACCACAATCACTTTCAGTACAAATATAAGTGAGGTGAAAGCAATTGATCTTTGCTGATTCATCTTAAGTTGTTTTGGGAGAATGGCAGACTGTAATGGATATAATGCGTATAATGTGAGGTTAGCCTGACATGTATGAGTTTGCCACTGTGGCCATTGAGACTGGTCAGGTTAGCCATAATTCAAAGCTAGTTTCATTATTAAGAATCTGATAGCAGAGAAAAATGAGCAAAGCTCATGTGCTTATTGGGTATGGATGATCAACATTATTGAATGTTACTTAGGATAACTAAAGATCTTGGTTGTTGTATCTTAGTGGTGCCAGGTCTCACTCAAGTCCACTATCTGTGTGTTATTTTCATTCATCCAGTGATCAGATCACCAAACCAACAGTAAAAAAGTAATGTCAATGTAGTCCCAGAGGACTGTAAGGGCTAATGTCTCAGTAGAGGGACTGGTGGTGGTTTAACCTGAGGGTCGTTGTGAATCTATAGATCTCAGGCAAAGGAAGGGGTGCGGAATTGAACGCACAATGTTGACATCATTCTGCATTGTGGCCATTTGGAAAAAAAATACAATAGTCTAAGGAGTCTTGAAGAACAGGGAGCTTAAGTAGCAATCGCTATGCGAAAGGGGCAAGCCATTCAGCATTGAGATGAAGAGAGTTGTGAATTTTCAGAATTATCTATCCTGGAGGGTTGTGGTAACTTAGTCATTAATTGCGTTCAAGACAGAGGTCAGTAAATTCCTAGGCATCATGCCATCAGGAAATATGAGGATAATGCAAGAAAATGCATTCCCGGTAAACAATCTGTCAAGATCTTCCATGGCAGAGCAGACATTAAGGGTCAGAAAGCCTTCTCCTGCTCCTATGATCCTATGCATTCAGGCCACTATTAAAATTCAAACTACCTTGCTGCACTGGGACAGGGGTCATGCTTGCTATTTTGTTAAAAATGACTAAGGAAAATGCTGTGTTTTGAAGGCCCATTTCAGAAGTTGAATCTAGTTTATCTTTTTTTCTAAGTGCTTTAGTTGCATGGATGTGATCACTATCTTGCAGTGATGCTGAGTGCGACAGGATGATTGCACTGAGAGACACATCAAATAACTAACACTGAGTGCACCTATTAATGTAGAACCTTTCTGCCAAGTCACAATTTGTTCCTAATGCATTCAGCTTTGCATCTTCCATCTTGTTAAGTGCATTTCGAGATATAAACAACTTCCTGTGTTCCCTGATGTCATTCCTAACTTCAGGATTCATAGAGTATATTTGAACACATTTGGTATAAAAACCTGAAGGGCTTTCATTGGCACAGTTCCTTGGCACATCCAAACGTCTGTTCTGTCAAATTAAACCATCCTTCAACTATGCTTCAAAACGAATGTATAAAGAGTAAATGTAGCAATCAAATCGTTGCTTATTTTAAAAATTTCATGGATCAGTTCCCTCAGAACAAGTAATTTCCATGTTTTGCAGCCTGACAGATTTTGATAATTTAGTCAGCTTTTCTAATGTACAATTTGCCGATAATAGATTCTAATTTCTGATGTTATTTTATGTAGGTGTTGCAATAGGCAGTGATCAGGAATTGATGAGCCAAGGGTGTTCCCATGCCTTTTCCTGTCCTTTGCCACATGTACCCCACTCCACCAACTTCCTTACCTCGGAACATTAATGCCAATTTTGCAGTTGTTACTGCTACTTTAGTTGAATTCAAATGGCATATGGCTAACTGCCAAGCAGGTAAAGTATTCTACTCCCTAGATCTCTGGGGTAGATTCATATCCATTTCTACTTAAAGGAGAATCAAATCTCACAAGGATTTGTGAACTTTAGGAAAGTGGAGGAAACTCTTAGGTTGCAGTTATTGTAAAAGATAATAGTTCTGAAAGTGTTATTGTTAAGCTTCATTTACATGAATGATCATCTGCCACTCATGGAAGATGGCATTGGTGGTCTGATCAGTAGGTTTGCAGATGACACTAAGATTGGCGGAGTAGCAGAAAGCATAGGGGACTGTCAAAGAATACAGGTGAATATAGCCAGACTGGAGTCTTTCTGCACAGGCATATCAGCAGATTGAGAGTAACAATTTGCTCAAACAAAGCGGAAATAGGCCGCATACAATTTTTTGGGGTGCCATAGAAACATCCACATACACAGGACATGATCAAAGTGAAGACATTATCTAATCTGAAAACTTAGGATACCACAAGGAAGAAAGCATTTGTTTCAAAGAAGCCTTGTTTCAAAGTTGGACATGCACAAAGTTGTAGTCCAACTACCAGTTTTAGCAGGAAAAGCATCCTCCACAAAGGGCATCTCAGAGATAACTCACAAACAACCAGAATCAAATAGTCCTCATGCCAAAGATTTCCCAACATTATCTCAAGCAACTCAATTTTTATATTTGATTAAGAAATTACCACAAAACAAGATGAGGCGCAAGTGGGTACTGCAGATGCTGGAAGTTAGAGTCAAGATTAGAGTGGTGCTGGAAAAGCACAGCAGATATGGGGCGGCACAGTGACTCAGTGGCTAGTACTGCTGCCTCGCAGCACCAGGGACCCAGGTGCGAATCCAGCCTTGGACAACTGTCTGCATGGAGTTTGCACATTCTCCCCATGTCTGCATGGGTTTCCTCTGGGTGTTCCGGTTTCCTCCCACAGTCCAAAGATGTGCAGGTCAGGTGAATTGGGCATGCTAAATTGCCCATAGTGTTAGGTGTATTAGTCAGAGGGAAATGGGTCTGGGTGGATTACTCTTCGGAGGGTCGGTGTGGACTGGTTGGGCCGAAGGGCCTTTCCACACTCTGGGGAATCTAATCTAATCTAATCAGGCAGCATCCAAGGAGCAGGAAAATCGACGTTCCGGACAAAAATCCTTCATCAGGAATGAGGCTGGGAGTTTTGGGAGTGGAGAGATAAATGGGAGGGGGTGAGGCTGAGGAGCAGCCATTTATCTCTCCACTCCCTCGGCTCCCAGCCTCATTCCTGAAAAAGGGCTTTTGCCCGAAACTTCGATTTTCCTGCTCCTTGGATGCTGCCTGATCTGCTGCGCTTTTCCAGCACCACTCTAATCTTGACTCAAAACAAGTTGAGTCATCTGAACAATGTCATCAGGAGAATAGCATCCAGTACAAAAGAAGCTGAAAGAAATATGGTTTAGAATTCCTCGCTTGCCTTTGTGATGTAAGATATTAACCTGAGGCTGATGTTGTTTCGCTGGGTTCATGGATATTCTTTACATTAGATTTTCAGTTTGTAAAAGTCCTTGGCCCTCGATGATTTTTCAATATAGCCATTTTAGTGACAACTGGGTGCCAACGTCCTCAGAGTGGGAGATGAGACAGCAGCTTCTCGTCAATTATTTCTCAAATGCTCCCAGAACCTGCCTTGAACTATTTGTCTCTGTATATATTTTAAATGAGTCTTTGGGTGGTGCAGTCAATGACATCCATGTATCAATGGCCAGTACTTTGTATTTGTTCATCTTTTCCTGAAACTATAATGGGTTTTGAAGAGTGAAAACCCAACTTAACTCACAAAGAATTTTGACTGTCCATTATCAAAGTTCCTCTATTTTCCTTTAATATAGATGTGGGATGTGGAGATGGGGGAGTAGTTGCGATTGAGGCTGGTAAGGGTGTTGGTGGTGTGTTTTAGGGCATTAAGGAAGTTGGAAGATCTTGGGAGAGTAGTAGGGTCGAAAATTGGTTGGAATTCAATAAGAAGCCTGGATTACAGTGAGATTGAAGAAAAATTGGTGAGGGGATAGGGATTGGAGGAACATCATGGAGATGGGGGTATGCTTAGAGTATGCTTATAATTAGCTGTTGGGTCTGTGAAAAATACTTTCGATTCTTCTGGACCACACGCAGTGCTATAAATGCACATATTATGAATACAGCCCTTTTCACCTCCTTTTAACTTTTAGGATTCCTGAGGATGACAAAACTTAGCCAACAGCAATCAGAAATACAAATATTGTTAAAATGTTAATCATTTCAATGAGCGACGTTTGATCACAGCCTCTCAACCAGTGTCCAATAAATCTAAAAGAGAGCAAACATTACATGATTTGGCTTTTGGTGTGAAAGGTCAAACGTGCTTATATGACATCTGACCCAAACTCATTCATATTTGAGAACTGAAGTTATTCCTTATAATGCCAGGATAACTAAGTAGGAAAGTTCATTCAAGACTTAAGACTAATAAATACCACAACACAATTGGCAACAAGAGCGTCAAATGAATTTCAACCTCACATGGCCGGTGCTGTGCAGGGAGTACATATTAGGACTTGCCATATTCTACTCTGCTTTTCTGTTCATCAAAATGAATTGCTGGGAAATCGTGTGGGCACATCTTGATGTGATGCTGCACCAGGAACTCAAAGTCAAAATTGCATTTTGCAAAATTGGCATAATGTGGAATTATGCAAGGCCTGCATTGTATCGAGAAAGAGTACATGTTCATAAAGTTATCAGTTTATGCTACTCAAAGGAGCTGAATTCATCAGCTGTACAGTTCTCATCTCCGATGAGGAGAAGGACAATGTCATGGGACCATGGGTTAAGCAATTCCCCATGGAGAAAACAATGATATAACCCATGAGATTTTTAAAAATTATTCAGCATTGCTGTAGTTATGAACTCAGAGTATTATTAAGTCTAGATTTTTTTTGAGGAGGTAACAGCTAACACAGACAATGGTAATGCAGTGGATTTCCAAATACTCTTTAAAAATATATGATAAAGTAAAAAAGATCAGATGTGATATAAACTGTGGGGTTTATATAAATATTTCAATATAGTTTATTGTAAATGTGGATTTCTGGTTTGAGTTAGTAACCGATGGATTTTGGTGTGCCTGAAATTAACAATTAACTTGCCAATATTTCAGGAATTCCAATGATTGCTTTTAAAACAGATTTCAAAATATAGCTTCAGAATTAATAGGTTTTTGTGTAAAGAGCCAATGGATATTATCAATCTAGATTTCAAGAAGACCTTTGACAAGGTGCCGCACATGAGGCTGCTGAGTAAGATAAGGGTTCATGGTGTTACAGGCAAGGTACTAGCATGGATAGAAGCTTGGCTGTCTGGCAGAAAGCAGAGAGTGGGGATGAGAGGATCTTTCTCAGGATGGCAGGGAGTGACAAGTGGTGTTCCACAAGGATCGATGTTGGGATCCCAACCTTTCACTTTAAACTAGAGGGCATTCTGGCTGAGACAATACAAAGATAGGTGGAGGCACAGACAGTATTGAGGAGGTGGGGAGGCTTCAGGAGGATTTGGCCAGGTTAGGAGAGTGGGCAAAGAAGTGGCAGATGGAGTACAATGTGGGAAAGTGTAAGGTCATGCACTTTGGTAGGAAGAATTGAGGGGTGGATTATTTTCTAACTGTGGAGAAAATTCAGAAATCTGAATTGCAAAGTGACTTGAGAGTTCTAGTCCAGGATTTTCTCAAGGTAAATTTGTAGGTTGAGTCAGTAATTAGGAAGGCAAATGCAACAATGGTATTTATTTTGAGAGGACGAATATAAAAGAAGGGATGTACTTCTGAGGCTGCATAAGGCCCTGTTCAGGCCACATTTGGAGTATTGTGCACAGTTTTGGACCCCATATCTCAGGAAGGATGTAATGGCCTTGGAGCATGTTTGGAGGAGGTTCACGAGAATGGTCCCAGGAATGAAAAGCTTAAAATATGAGGAATATTTGAGAACTCTGGAGTTTAGAAGGATGAGGAGAGATCTAATTGAAACTTACAGAATACTGGACAGAGTGAATGGTAAGAAGATGTTTCCCTTGATAGGAGAGACTAGGACTGGAGGGCACAGCCCGAGAGTAGAGTCATAGAGAGGTACAGCACGGAAGTAGACCTTTTGGTCCAACTTGTCCATGATGACCAGATATCCTAACCTAATCTAGTCCCATTTGCCAGCACTTGGCCCATATGCCTCTCAACCCTTCCTTTTCATGTACCCATCCAGACGATTTTTAAATGTTGTAATTGTACCAACCTCCACCACTTCATCTGGTACCTCATTCCATGCACGCACCACCCCCTACGTGAAAACGTTGCCTCTTAGGTCCCTTTCATATCTTTCCCATCTCACCCTAAAAACTATGCCCTCTGGTTCTGGACACCCCCACCCAGGGAAAAGACTTTGTCAATTTACCCTATCTATACCCTTCATGATTTTATAAACCTCTATAAGGTCACCCTTTAGCCTCCAGTGCTCCAGGAAAACTAGCCCCAGCCTATTCAGCCTCTCCCTCTAGCTCAAAACCTCTAACCCTGGCAACATCCTTGGAAATCTTTTCGGAATCCTTTCAAGTTTCACAATATCTTTCCTACAGCAGGGAGAGCAGAATTGCACGCTGTAATCCAAAAGTGGCCTAACCAATGTCCTGTACAACTACAACATGACCTCCCAATTCCTATATTCAATGCACTGATCAATACAGGCAAGCATACCAAATGTCTTCTTCACTTTCCTGTCTACCTGGGACTCCACTTTTAAGGAACTATGAACCTGCACTCCAAAATCTCTTTGTTCAGCAACATTCCCCAGGTCTTTAACATTAAGTGCCCTGATTTGCCTTTCCAAAATGCAGCATCTCACATTTATCTGTCTCCTATTGGCCCATCTGGTCAAGATCCTATTGTACTCTAAAGGAAAGAACTTTTAGAACGAGTGGTGAATCTGTGGAATTTACCGCCACAGAAGGCTGTGGAGGCCAGGCCATTGAATTTATTTAAGACAGACATAGATAGGTTCTTGATTATCAAGGGGATCAAAGGTTATAGGGAGAAAGCAGGAGAATGAGGTAAAGAAGCCTAATTCCTGATGAAGGATTTATGCCTGAAATGTTGATTCTCCTGCTCCTCCGATGTTGCCTGACCCAGCTGTGCTTTTCCACCACCACACTCTTTGACTCTGATCTCCAGTCCTCACTTTCTCCTGACAAACGTATCAGCCATGATTGAATGGCGGAGTAGACTCGATGGCCTGAATGGCCTAATTTCTGCTCTTCTGTCTTATGATCTTATTACAACTGAACAAGACAACAAGCTCTAGTTTAGAAGGTCAGGAGATGTTATTTTTACGCTTAAGCGAAATAACCATAGCTTAGATAAAGTTTTTTATTCATTTTTTATTTTGAGTTTGAGGCAATCCTGTTAACTCCTTGGAATAGGATGGCTGTGCAGACCAGTACTCCTGAGAAGGGAAGGATATATTGTGACCTAGATTACTTTACTATGAAGAGTTAGCTTTGGTCACAGACCAGAAGTGATGGGATAAAACCTTAAATGGTTTCTTAAGCTATGTCTGTGCGATTTGGTGTAGAACCACTCCATGAGAAAACTCCCTGCAGTTGCAATCCAAAGGTAGAAGTCACAACTGACTCAGACATTCCAATGTGTTAGAAACAGGGAGTTTGGTATGAGTATTATACAAGTGGCGCTCAGGGTAAGGTACCATGGATATATTTTGGGCACTGAAAAAAAACTGTTTATCACCTTTTCTAATTTATAAAGATGTTTTTGGGATTAATGGAGTCATATTTTTATCATGTGGGTAAAAAGCATTGAGTTAATATTATGTGAATAGTTTGGTTTATTTTATTTTATCTATATTTCTTTTATTAATAAACTTTGATTTCATTGGTACCAAATACTTTCATTTTAAAACAAATATGCCAATTTTACAGTATTACACAGGAACTTTCAAAAGTTGATTGGGGGAGGCTCTTCACAGGTAAAAGGACGACAGGCTAGTGAGATGCTTTCAAAAGTGAATTAAAGGTTCAAAGACATTATGTTCCTGTTAGTGAAGGGAAGGGCTGATAGACGAAGGGAACACTGAATGACTAGACATATTGAAGCTCTGGTCAAGAAAAAGGAGGCATATGTCAGGCATAGACAGCTGGGATCAAGTAAATCCCTTGAGGAGTATAGGATGGGTAGAGCATACCTAAGAGGGAAATCAGGTCAGCAAAAAGGGGATATGAGATAGCTTTGGAAGATAAGCTGAAGTGAATCCAAAGAGAATCTACAAATACATTAAGGGCAAAAGAGCAACTAGGAATAGAATAGGGTCCCTTAAAGATCAATGGGGTTGTCCACGTATGGAACCACAGGAAATGGGTGAGATACTAAACAAATATTTCGTATCAGTATTTACTGTAGAGAAAGACGTGGAAGCTAGGGAATTTGGTGAAATAAATCGAGATATCTTAAGCAGTCCACAATACAGAAGAGGTGGTACTGGAGGTCTTAAAATGCATAAAGGTAGATAAGTTCCTTGGACTTGATCAAATGTATCTCATGACATTGCAGAAAGCTGGGGAAGAAACTGTGGGGCACCTAGCAGAGATACTTGTTCCATCTACAACCTCAGGTAAGATGCTGAGGGCTGGCTAATGTTGTGTCATTATTTAAGAAAGCCTGTTAGGATAAGCCAGGGTGAGTCCAATGTCAGTGGTGGGTAAGTTGTTGGAGGGATTTCTGATGAACAGGATTTACATGCATTCAGGAAGGCAAGGACTGATTAGGGATAGTCAGCTTTATGTGTGGGATATTGCGTCTCCTTGATTGAGTTTTTTGAGCATGAAACCAAGAGGATAGATTAGGGCAGAGTGGAAGACATTGTCTACATGAACTTGCACAAAGCTGGTTAGCAAAGTTAGATCACACTGGATCCAGGAAGCACTAGCCAATTGGACACAAAATTGGCTTGATGGTAGGCGACAGAGGGTGACAGGTTGTTTTTCAGACTGGAGGCCTGTGACCAGCGGTGCTGCATGGATCGATACTGAGTCCACTGTTTGTCATTTACATAAATGATTTAGATGAGAATATAGGAAAGTTGGTATATATGGTTGGTAAGTTTGTGGGTGACACCAAAATTGATGGTGTGGTGGACAGTGACAGAGGTTATTTAAGAGTACAATGGTATCTTTATCAACTATGACCCAGAGAGTGGCAGATGGAGCTTAGCTTAGATAAATGCAAGGTATTGCATTTTGGTAAGACAAACCAGGGCAAAACTTACACAGTTAATGGTAGGGCCCTGAATAGTATTGTCAAACAGGGAAACCCTAGGGGTGCAGGTACATATCTCCTTTAAATTGGCATCATAGGTCAACATTGTGGTGAAGAAAATATTTGGTACACCTACCTTTGACGCTTAGAGCAGTGATTACAGGAGCTAAGACATCCTGTTGCAGCTGTACAGGACATTAGTGAAGCCACTTTTTGAGTACTGCATGCAATTCTCGCTGTTCTCTAAGATGGATGTTATTAAACTGGAAATGGTGCAGAAAAGATTTACAGGGATGTTAGTGAGACTGGAGGGTTTGAATTATAAGGAAAGGCTGGATAGACTGGGACTTTTTTCCTTGAACATAGGAGGTTGAGGGATGACCTTATAGAGATTTATAAAATCATTAGAGGCATAGATAATTTGAATAGCAAAGGTACTTTCCCAAGGGTAAATGAGTTCAAAACTAAAGAGCATAGGTTTAAGGTGAGAGGAGAAAGATTTAAGAGGGACCTGAGGGGCAACGTTTTCACACACAGGTTAGTGCATATGTAGAATGAGCTGCCAGAGGATGTGGTATAGGCAGGTACAGTTACAACATTTAAAAGGCATTTGGACAGGTACATGAATAGGAAAGGGTTAGAGGGACGTGAGCCAAATGCAGGCAAATGAGACTAGTTTAGTTTGGGGAACGTGGTCAGCATTTGTGAGTTGGACGGAAGGGTCTGTTTCCATTTGTGTTCTTCGATGACTCCAAATCAAAATGTTTTCAATTAAATGAGGTTTCTATTCATGACCTAATCTGACCAGGAATAAAATCAGCTGGGATCAAAAACAGAGAACATGCGTCCAAGGGATAAGATATGAAATGGATTGCTAACTTGTTTGAAGACTGGAAGGAGAGAGGGAGAGTACTGGGTAATTAAAAAAGAAAAGTGGCAGAGATGGGAAATACTTTTCCACAAGGGTCAATGGTGGGACTATCCTAGTTGACAATTCATACTGACACTTTGGACTTTAAAATCAACAACATTTTGTCATCCTATGAAGACTTTCCATGTTTAAAGATCAAGCATAGCCACAGCCGAATATTATCATTGCAGATGTGGGAACCCTCCACAGGATGTCCTGTGATGTTATGGCAACTGGAGCTCCAGGAGGGAGGGGGCAATTGAATGAAACATCCCTTGGATGCCACAATGGGAGATCTGTGCAGCCATGCTTTAGCTTCATGGGAGGTCCACTTGTCAGCTAGAGAGCTTCAGAGGAGGCCTGACATGCACTAACCTTGACAATTTGATTGACCTAATTATCTACCCTGGGCTCCTGGGTCATCATCTACCTCATGCCTGTCCTGAAGTAACCACAACAAAAGATGGCTGGAGACAAGAACATTGGTGAACTGGCACTCACTAGCCAGTAGCACAAAATTACAAGTATAGCAGCCCCTTGACCACCTCCTGGCCCCTGCTTTTCGATAAAAACATAGCCCCTGGTTTATCCACCGAGTTAGAAGGGAGAACAAGGTACAGAGGTTTGGTGTACTTAGGAAAGGACATGGATCTGCCAAGGGAGCGAAGGGTACAGAATGTGTGTTGTAAGGTCTGGAATTAATTTAACCCTGAGAGAGGATAAATTATTCTAGATGATTCCTATAAACTATCAGATCAAAATAGTCAGATTTCTCCATGAAGAGATCCGAAAACAAAAGTGTCATCTAATCAGAAGGCAGCTGTAACAAACCTAATATAAATTGAAAATATTCAAGTGGTTTAGAATCTGAGCGAGTGAAGATAATGCTTTGTGACAGTGCAATATAGATGCCAAGAAAAGTAACTTGCACATCAACCTAGTAATGGCAAGAGACCCAGATAACAGACCAGAAATGGCATTCCTAGGTATCTTTAATCACAATTAAATATGACATGCTATAGAGTAAACCTATACTACAAACCAGGTCCTGTAATCAGTCATACAGCTTTGCAAGGGCCAAGTTCAATACCGTGACACAACAGCTTGACAGATTTAATTGCCCTTCAGAACACAATTATAAATATTCAGCAAAAAAATTTGTAAAGCTCCCTGAAAAATTGTGTACCTAATTGATTATGGGCAGGGAAATAAAATTTGAGTAAATAACCACAATTGAAAACCAACACTAGTGTGTGTGCCGTAAGCCAAATTGCCCACTGCAATGCTTTACGTTCTCCAATTGCCCAGTCCAAACAATAATGGTGCAGTACAATTAATTGAAATGTTATTATTCAACACACACACAGGCTTCTGGTGTGAGACACTCATGACACTGCTGACAATGCCTCAGCTGCACTGATTTACATGTTAGCCGATATAACCAGGAGTTACAACTCCCTCTTAAACTGCCGAGTTATCCTGCGCTAATGTTTCTTTTTATTACAAAGCCAGCAAACTGGCAATTTCAGTTGCAAGTCATAGGATCTTAATCCCAATGCTGTCAGTGCTGGTAATATATAGATGCTGCTGTAGTCTTGGCCTTTGCTGGTCTCTGAGCACAAGCATGTATAAATTAGATTTATTGGAAGAAAGGTCAGCACAGAGCCTCTGACAGGATGTGAGCTGTTAGAATTTGTTCCACCGATGGCTCACATCCTGTCAGCTGTTCTGATTTGTTAATTATTTACTTCTGGTGCAGTAGCTACTTCAAAAGCTGTTAACCACCCCAGAAATCTTGCTGATACGCAATGCCTTTGTTTCCACCTTTCTCTGTCAGTCCTTTCTGCTGTTTGGCTGATGATTTATATTGGGCTAATGCATCAGAGTCATTGGGGTGAGGCTGATTTCTCACAAAAGGGATGTACTTTGCATATGAGACCCGAAGGAGCCTTAAGTTTTTTTTAATTCATTGGATTTGTGCGTTACTGACTAGTCCAGCATTTACTGTCCATCCCTAATAACCCAGAGGACAGTTTAAGAGTCAATGACGTTGCTGTAGGTCTGGAGTCACATGTAGGTCAGATCAGGGAAGGACAACAGTTTCTCTCCCTAAAGGGCATTAGTGAACCAGATGTTCTTTTCCCCCAACAATCAACAATGGTTACATGGTCACTGTGAGACTCTTGATTCCAGATTTTTTTAAAAATTAAATTTCCACCATCTGCCACAGCAGGTTTCAAACCCAGATCCCAGAATATTAACTGGGTCTCTGGACTAATGGTTTAGCAATAACAGCCCTCGGCCATCACCTCCTCGACATTCCTAAAGAGATGCCGGGTGCGAAGCAAAGGCAAGGGGTACATCTAGGAGACACACACCCTCATAAAATGTCAACATATTATCTTCAGTTTTCTGGTTTTCTTCAGACAGGAGTGGCCTTTCAATCACTTTTCCATGATTGAACCAAGAAAATAAGCAGGATCTTTTGCAGGAGGGTGGGGAGGAGAATATTTAGCCCCACCACAGAAAAAGCCAATAAAGAAATCTCTCCCCAGTGTGCTCCAGCTCCTGGTGGCTGTGTCAGTCACTGGATGCTCTGGGAATGGTTGGTAAATATAACAAGTTAGTTCTGATATTCAACTTGGTTTGGCGGCATTGTCAATTAGGAATCAGGACACAGAAGTCAACATCTTAATTTATATCCTGCCCAATTTTCCATCCATCCAGTGTAAACCATGAAATTTACCTGAATACTAAGCTGATTTTTTTTCCCTGATAAAGAAATACTATTAGACATTCATTAAGGGGGTCTGAACAGTGACCGAGATGGAAACCATAATGAGTGCCCAGATAAGTGATGGACTGTAACATCCTACCCCCTGAAGCTAACCCTATCCTAAATTCTGGGTCAGCAAGTAAATGCTAAACAATGTCACCAATCATTTTGAAATACTTTCTAAACGTTGCCCAATATATGGTTGTGGTTGTGAACATTTACCCTTGGATTACAGGATAATCCTGCAGCAAGCATTATATATTTAAAATTAGAGTTAATTTTGCTTTCACATCCCTTCCCATTCACAATCTCACACGCCAAAACTAGGTAGACATATTTCTAGGTAGAGATACTTCTAAAATGAACTCAGATTCAGACAGTATGTTGGTGCAGGCATGTTATTGTTTTGTCGTCAAGTTATATTGTCTGAAGTGAAGGCTTTGATGGCAGAGATGTTTCAACAGTTGTGATGGCTCATTTAGTCAATCAGCCAGAGGTTGATTTCACAGATATGCTTACAGATGGAATGAGGTAGGGGAGAGAGAAAGTCTTTGTTCCCTTCTCAAGGAGCTATCCAGTTGACTATGGCAGCCCATTGGAAAGCAGTCTGTCTATGTAGCAGTTTGTGATATTCAAATGAGGGAAGAAACATGGCAGCTGCAGCATGAGCTTTGGACAAACAGCCAGGTCATTCCCAAACAAGGCAGTGGAGGTATTCAAACAATGACCCGTTATTCAAAGTTTGGGTGAAGATTTGTAGCTCGGGTGCTCGTTGTTGTGGTTCTGTTCGCTGAGCTGGAAATTTTTGTTGCAAACGTTTCGTCCCCTGTCTAGGTGACATCCTCAGTGCTTGGGAGCCTCCTGTGAAGCGCTTCTGTGGTGTTTCCTCCGGCATTTATAGTGGCCTGTCCCTGCCGCTCCCGGTTGTCAGTTTCAGCTGTCCGCGGTAGTGGCCGGTATATTGGGTCCAGGTCAATGTGTTTGTTGATGGAGTTGTGGATGAGTGACATTCTTCTAGGAATTCCCTGGCTGTTCTCTGTCTGGCTTGCCCTATGATAGTAGTGTTGTCCCAGTCGAATTCATGTTGCTTGTCGTCTGCATGTGTGGCTACTAAGGATAGCTGGTCGTATCGTTTCGTGGCTAGTTGATGTTCATGTATGCGGATAGTTAGCTGTCTTCCTGTTTGTCCTATATAGTGTTTAGTGCAGTCCTTGCATAGGATTTTGTACACTACATTAGTTTTGCACATGTTGGGTATTGGGTCCTTCGTTCTGGTGAGTTGTTGTCTGACCACGGAACGAGGACATACCACAACCAAAAGGACTAACCACACTACCATACATCAGGAGCATCTCAGAACTGACAGCCAGACTACTGCGACCACTAGGACTCATAACAG
>NC_057737.1:30604460-30609422 GCF_004010195.1 Chiloscyllium plagiosum
GATAGGAAGGAGACCAGAATTGCACGCAATATTCCAACAGTGGCCTAACCAATGTCCTGTCCAGCCGCAACATGACCTCCCAACTCCTGTACTCAATACTCTGACCAATAAAGGAATGCATACCAAACGCCTTCTTCACTGTCCTACCTACCTGTGACTCCACTCTCAAGGAGCTATGAACCTGCACTCCAAGGTCTCTTTGCTCAGCAACACTCTGTAGGACCTTACCATTAAGTGCATAAGTCCTGCTAAGATTTGCTTTCCCAAAATACAGCAGCTTGCATTTATCTGAATTAAACTCCACTTTTCAGCCCATTGGCCCATCTGGTCAAGATCCTGGTTGTAATCTGAGGTAACCCTCTTTGCTGTCCACTACACCTCCAATTTTGATGTCATCTGCAAGTTTACTAACTGTAACCTTTATGCTCACATCCAAATCATTTATGCAAATGACAAAAAGTAGAGGACCCAGCACTGATTCTAGTGGCACTCTACTGGTCACAGGCTTCCAGTCTGAAAAACAATCTCCACCATCACCCTCTGTCTTCTAACTTTGAGCCAGTTCTGTATCCAAATGGCTAGTTCTCCCTGTATTCCATGAGATCTAACCTTGCTAATCAGTCTCCCATGGGGAACATTGTTGAATGCCTTACTGAAGTCCATATAGATCACTTCGACTGTTCTGCCCTCATCAATCCTCTTTGTTACTTCGTCAAAAAACTCAATCAAGTTTGTGAGACATGATTTCCCACGCACAAAGCTATGTTGACTATCCCTAATCAGTCCTTGCCTTTCCAAATACATGTACATCCTGTCCCTCATGATTCCCTCCAACAACCTGCCCACCACCGATGTCAGGTTCAACATTCAATATTATCTCAAAGTTGCAAGCAAAATGTTTATGATTATCCTCACTAGCTTACTTATTGGTGAATGCATTGGCATAAGACCCATGCCAGCAACTAAGCCAGCAGGAAATTAATGCAGCTTTTCAAATCTACTATTCTGTCAGCACTCTTCCTTGCATGCTGGTGGTCAAATGGTTAACATATGAACAATTCCTTTCATCTCTCTCACAAATTATTCAATGCAGTCACAAAAGAGAAAATGCTGGAAAATCTCAGCAAGTCTGGCAGCATCTGTAAAGAGAGAGCAGTACTTCTGCAGGGTAGGCATTCCTGGATGAGAGGTGGCAGTGGGTTAAACACTGGATAAAAGCAAATTACTGCGGATGCTGGAATCTGAAACCAAAAAACAAAAATGCTGGAAAATCTCAGCAAGTCTGGCAGCATACTCAATGCAATGTCTGAGCAAAATTAGCACTTGACTTGAATTAAGTCTCAAGCACTATCTGCTCCCAGAGAACACTTGAGCATCACATTGAGCTTGAAGGCAAGAGAACACAAATCTTTAAAACTTTCAAATACTCTGAAAGGCTTTAAAAGAATGATGAACAAATTTTCAGGTCTTGCACTAAGTGGCAACATGCTGCCTAAGTGGATGTAGCAGTGGCGCTTGGTGCCATCTCTCTTACCTCTGGGACTGCAGAACAGTGCATCAAGAAATTATAACATGGTCAGGAAGTAAACACATTGATCATCTCAATCCTTCCATACTCACAATAGGCACTGTATACTCTTCATTCCCTTAAAACAACGCTTTCACGATTAGCTTTTCACAATGTTATTTTTGTTGAAGGGAAGCTTCAATTTACTGTCATGTCACAAACTCTCCTCACAACAATTATTTGCAAGCACAATCCTAAACAGAATCCGTCACTTTATATATCTTTAGATTGCCACATATTTTTAGTCACTTCTCCCATGTGACTTGGCAAATGTTCAACTTCTTGCCTTACCTCAGTTGCGGGGATCTTGCTGTGCATTTAGCACAGGCAGGTCAGAGAAACATTCCCCAGGATGAAAAGGCTAACCGACTTCACAGAGAGGGCAATGCAGCTCATGCAGTTCAACGCGACAATTGGGGATGGCAAGGTGGGTAGCCAATTACTGATACGAGGTTCCAGACCGAGAATCTGTGCTTGTCATCATGTTGCTCTTGAGAAAGAATTCTGACATAAATTTTATTGCTGCTTCTGCTGCTTTCATGGGATTGAAATAGTCAAACACCTGTTTGGCTCTTTCAGCTTTCAGAACCTTTTTGCCAGAAGCTACTAAAGATTTAAGCATTCAGGAAAAGTATGAGCAAGTATTGGGAAAGGCAGTGAGAGGTTAGAGCACAAACTATTTACAGCTGGTTCTCCATTGATGTTTGATATGTTTCAGAGAGAAACGAATAGGGTGACTGTTTCAAGACCATGATTTGGAGATGCCGGTGTTGGACTGGGGTGTACAAAGTTGAAAATCACACAACACCAGGTTATAGTCCAACAGGTTTAATTGGAAGCACACTAGCTTTCGGAGCGTCGCTCCTTCACCAGGTGATAGTGGAGGGCTCGATCGTAACACAGAATTTATAGCAAAAATTTACAGTATGACATCACTGAAATTATACATTAAAAAATTGATTGTTAAGCCTTTCATCTGTTAGAATACAGTGATAGTTTCACTTCTTTCATGTGTAAATCACAAAACCTTTTTTTTTAAAGTTGCATTCTCGGGTTAGCTGTTAACAATGGTGATAGCGAGACAATATGTTGAAGGTGTTAGCCCCCTGTGATCTCTGACTATGCTATGATGTTTAGATTGATTCTAATCTAAAAAGTGAGATGACAGAGTTCTACATGAATTCATGCAGTTTTTGAGCAAAGCACAATGTAACTCTGCAAGTACAAATTCACCCCACAAAATATATGTGTGCATGTGGGTCTTTGTCTGTCTATGTGTGTGTGTCTGTCTGGGGTGGGGGCTGTGAGTGTGAGAAAGTGTGTGTGTGTGTGTAGTGAGTGCAGAGTGTCATAAGTCTGTTACTGCAAGGAAGTGTACCGACAACTGAACAACCAGGAACACTACAGGCAACTACCAGCTGATCCGACCAAAGAACACACCCGAGAATTAAACACACTGATCAGAACCTTGGATCCAGTCGTTCAGAGTTCCCTACGTACCCTCATCCCATGTACTTCTCATGTAGGCGACTTCTACTGCCTTCCAAAGGTACACAAAGCCAACACACCGGGACGTCCCATCGTGTCGGGCAATGGGACCCTTTGTGAGAATCTCTCCGGCTATGTGGAAGGCATCTTGAAACCTATTGTACAGGGGATCTCCAGCTTCTGTCGTGACACTACGGATTTCTTACAGAAACTCAGCACCCACAGACCAGTCAAACCAGGAACATTCCTCGTCACAATGGACGTTCTACACCAGCATCCCCTACAATGATGGCATCACGGTAACAGCCTCAGTACTCAACACCAACAACTGCCAGTCTCCAAACACCATCCTACAACTCATCGGCTTTATCCTTGATCACAACGTCTTCACCTTTGACAACCAGTTCTTCATCCAGACACACGGATCAGCCATGGGGACCAAATTTGCACCCCAAAATGCCAACATCGTTATGCACAGGTTCGAACAAGACTTCTTCTCTGTGCAGGATCTCCAACCAACATTATACACCAGGTACATTGACGACATTTTCTTCCTCTGGACCCATGGCGAGGAGTCACTGATAAAACTACACAGTGACATCAACAAGTTTCATCCTACCATCAAACTCACCATGGACTACTCTTGACTATCTGTCTCATTCTTGGACACATGCGTCTCCATCAAGGATGGACACCTCAGCACCACATTCTACCGCAAACCCACAGACAACCTCACAATGCTACACTTCTCCAGCTTCCACCATAACATATTAAAACAGCCATCCCCTATGGACAAGCTCTACATTTACACCGGATCTGCTCAGATGAGGAGGAACGTGACGGACACCTGGAAGTACTCAAGGATGCCCTCACAAGAACGGGGTACGATGCTCAACTCATCGACCACCAGTTCAGACGTGCCACAGCAAGGAACTGTAATGACCTCCTCAGGAAACAACCAACAGGGTACTCTTCATTGTTCAGTACTTCCCAGGAGCTGAAAAATTACGCCATGTTCTTCGTGATCTGCAACACATTATCAATGAGGATGAGCACCTCACCAAGACCTTCCCCACACCTCCACTACTTGCCTTTAAAAAACCACCAAACCTCAAACAGGTCATTGTTCGTAGCAAACTGCCCGGCTTTCAGGACAACTCCATACAACCCTGTCATGGTGGACGCTACAAGACGTGTCAGATTGTGGACATAGATACCATTATTATGCTTGGGAACACCTCCCACCTTGTACATGGCAGGTACTCATGTGACTCAGCCAACGTTGTCTATCTTATACACTGCAGACAAGGATGCCCGGAGGCATGGTACATTGGGGAAACCAAGCAAAGACTACGACAACGGATGAATGGGCACCGCACAACAACCAACAGACAGGAGGATTCCCTCCCAGTTGGGGACACTTCAGTGGTCCAGGACATTCAGCCGCGGATCTTCGGGTGACCATCCTCCAAGGTAGACTTCGGGACAGGCAGCAGAGAAAAGTGGCCGAACAGAGGCTGATAGCTAAGTTCGGTACCCATAGGGAGGGCCTCAACCGGGACCTTGGATTCATGTCACATTACAGGTGATCACCATTGCACTATACACACACACAGATATTCCTACACTCTCACATACACACGGACACCTGTAGACACAGACGCGCACACAGACACCCACACACACCCTTATAGACACATGCACCCCCTCTCAGACTTAAGACACCCTACACACACACACACACACACCCCACCCCAGACAGATACACACACAGACAAAGACCCACATGGACACATATATTTTGTGTGGTGAATTTTTTTGGTACTTTCAGAATTACATTGTACTTTGCTCAAAAACCACATACATTCATGTAGAACTCTGAGCTCAAAAACTGCATGAATTTATGT
>NC_057737.1:30610232-30612119 GCF_004010195.1 Chiloscyllium plagiosum
TATAATTTCAGTTACATCACACTGCAAATTTTTGCTATAAATTCTGTGTTACGATCGACCCCTCCACTATCATCTGATGAAGGAGCGTCGCTCCGAAAGCTAGTGTGCTTCCGATTAAACCTGTTGGACTGTCATCTGGTGTTGTGTGATTTTTAACTTTGTTTCAAGACCAAGTTGTGTGGTTTAATCGGTGTGTAAAAGCATAGCAACAGCCATGAGAAACACAGCAAAGCCTCAGTTCGTAAATGAAAGCTTCTAAGGACATATAAAACAGGGTTTTTATGACTTATGATTTAATTGGGCATTATATGAGATCAGAATTCAAAGCTTTATAAACTTAGAGCTTTGCATTGATCGAGTAGATAACAAAGGGGCTTTTGTTACTTTGATTTAACACATGACAGTGGAGGTGCAGAATGGGTAAGGCACCAAAAATTACATTATCCCTGCGTACATGGACCTTTTACTTTGAGTTTTCATTTTGATATAAATCTCAGCCAGCTAGCACAGCGATTCAAATCTGCACAATACAAAGCAAACACTGTTAGGATCTTTTACATAAGGCCCAGTCTGTTTAATAATGAATTTCATCTTGAAAATTTCACAAGGAAGTGGTATTATTAGCTGGCTTGCAAAAGGGCTGTAAATCACAATCTATATTCAGGGCAATATTCCAGTTTTTTTTAAAAAAGA
The DNA here is from genome assembly GCF_004010195.1 of Chiloscyllium plagiosum. NCBI lineage: Eukaryota > Metazoa > Chordata > Chondrichthyes > Orectolobiformes > Hemiscylliidae > Chiloscyllium > Chiloscyllium plagiosum. Next base: position 30,610,926 of record NC_057737.1, read on the forward strand.
AAAGACAAGAATAATATCCCCTCATTATTCCTTGCCAGATCTGAGTGTCCTGCTGCTATTAAAGGTCATCCAATTTCAATTTTTGTTTCAGGTACTACAGTCAGCAATAGACACTTAAGTGCTCCTGTGCAGCAAATTAGATCGGCTTGCTCAGAAGAGGAAGATTGTTGAGTGCAGTTCTGAGGGCATTGTGTGTTTTTCCGGGCCTTTGTGAAACTGGCTATAAATCCTGAAACTCATTCAGGCATTTATATTGGAGCCCTAAGATGTCAAGAGGAACCCTACGACATTTTAGGGCTCAACCTGGCAGAGCGTGGGCTGTGGCAAAAGTGAGCACTGCAGATGCTGGAGATTAGAGTCGAGAGTGCGGTGCTGGAAAAGCATATCAGGTCAGGCAGCATCCGAGCAGCAGGAGAATTGACATTTTGGGCAAAAGCCCTTCATTAGAATGTGGGCTATATGCATTTTACCTGGAGGAAGACAAAAAGGCAGATTAACTGGTCTGATGGAAAAAGCTGCTGGTTGTAATTTGGTAGCAATGCTAACAAGTTGATCCTGGTTCCCAGATGAAAACATTTGACACTGTTTGCTGGTCGGTTGGTGAGTACTGACTGGATACATTTGATTCCGGTTACCGGTTGGTTGCAATTTTCCAGTTGAAAGCAGTTGACACTGGTTACATGCTAGTCATTGTAAGTTTCAAAACTTTATTTGGAAAACACAATTAAATTAAATGTTACATAAACCATAGAAACTAAATTATCTCCAGGAAACATTGTTTCTTGTTGACGTCTTGAAGGAAGTGGGCTTTGGTAAGAAATGTGGCAGAATTGTGCTGGAATTCTAACAAGGCCTATCTTGACATCAGGAGCAACTTGCTGCATCTTTTAACTAATTTCCAGCCATCAAGGCAAGATTGTTGCTAAGGAGTATCGACTTGCTTATGAAGGGGGATTCTTCCTTATTAACTGCACACCCCATTCCTTTACATAGGGGGACAGATAGGAGGTTCTGTGGAGATGAGAGAGACTTACGGTTGGTGTGTTGCCTCCCAAGTGCCAGGGCTCGTGACGTCTCTGATCGTGTTTTTGGGATCCTTAGGGGGAGAGGGGGCAGCCCCAAGTTGTGGGCAGAAATTCAGGGAGCTGGGATGGAAGCTTAGAGCTAGGATGAACAGAGTTGTTGTCTCTGGTT
>NC_057737.1:30612131-30696258 GCF_004010195.1 Chiloscyllium plagiosum
AGGAATAGGGAGAAAGAGGAGTTGAACACGTGGCTACAGGGATGGTGCAGGAGGGAGGGTTTTGGATTCTTGGATAATTGGGGCTCTTTCTGGGGTAGGTAGGACCTCTACAAGCAGGATGGTCTTCATCTGAACCAGAGGGGTACCAATATCCTGGGGGGGAGGTTCGCTAAGGCTATTGGGGTGAGTTTAAACTAATCCAGCAGGATGATGGGAACCAAAATTGTAGTTTGAGTATCGAAAAGGTTGAGAGTAGGGAGGTCCAAAATCAAGTTTCAGGGACGCAAGATAGCACCGGCAAGCAAGAAGTTGGTTTGAAGTGTGTCTACTTCAACGCCGGAGCATCCAGTATAAGGTGGGTGAACTTGTAGCATGGGTTGGTACCTGGGATTTCGATGTTGTGGCCATTTCGGAGACATGGATAGAGCAGGGACAGGAATGGTTGTTGCAGGTTCCAGGATTTAGATGTTTCAGTAAGAACAGAGAAGATGGTAAAAGATCGGGAGGTGTGGCATTGTTGGTCAAGGACAATATTACAGTTGCAGAAAGGATGTTTGGGGACTCGTCAACTGAGGTAGTATGGGCTGAAGTTAGAAACAGGAAAGGAGAGGTCACCCTGCTGGGAGTTTTCTTATAGGCCTCCGAATTGTTCCAGAGATGCACAGGAAAGGATAGCAAAAATGATTCTCAATAGGAGTGAGAGAGACAGGGTAGTTGTCATGGGGGACTTCAACTTTCCAAATATTGACTGGGAACCCTATAGTATGAGTACTATAGGTGGGTCAGTTTTTGTCCAGTGTGTGCAGGAGGGCTTCCTGACACAGTATGTAGACCGGCCAACAAGGGGTGAAGCAACATTAGATTTGGCACTGGGTAATGAGCGCGGCCAGGTATTAGACGGAAGTAGGTGAGCACTTTGGTCTTAGCGATCACAATTCTGTTATGTTTACTTTAGTGATAGAAAAGGGATAGGTGTATACCACTGAGCAAGAGTTACAGCTGGGGGAAAGGCAATTACGATGTGATTTAGGAAGGCAAGATTTAGGAAGCATAGGATGGGGAAGGAAATTGGAGGGATAGGCCCATTAGAAATGTGGAGCTTATTCAAGGAAAAGCTATTGTGTGTCCTAGATAAGTGTGTATCTGCCAGGCAGGGAGGAAGCTATAGAGCGCGGGAGCCGTGGTTTACGAAGGAAGTGGAATCTCTGGTCAAGAGGAAGAAGAAGGCTTATGTTAGGATGAGATGTGAAGGCTCAGTTAGGGCGCTTGAGGGTTACAAGGTAGCCAGGAAAGACCTAAAGAGAGCGCGCAGAAGAGCCAGGAGGAGACATGAGAAGTTGTTGGCGGATAGGATCAGGGTAAACCCTAAGGCTTTCCATATGTATTTAAGGAATAAAAGAATGACAAGAGTAAGATTAGGGCCAATCAAGGATAGTAGTGGGAAGTTGTGTGTGGAGTCAGAGGAGATAGGGGAAGCACTAAATGAATATTTTTCGACAGTATTCACTCTAGAAAACGACAATGTTCTCGAGGAGAATACTGAGATACAGGTTACTAGACTGGATGGGATTGAGGTTCACAAGGAAGAGGTATTAGAAATCCTGCAGAGTGTGAAAATAGATAAGTCCCCTGGGCTGGATGGGATTTATTCTAGGATCCTCTGGGAAACCAGGGAGGAGATTGCCGAGCCTTTGGCATTGATCTTTAAATCATCATTGTCTCCAGGAATATGCCAGAAGACTGGAGGATAGCAAATGTGGTTCCCCTGTTCAAGAAGTGGAGTAGAGACAATCCACTATAGACCAGTGTGCCTTACTTTAGTTGTTGGTAAAGTGTTGGAAAAGCTTATAAGAGATAGGATTTATAATCATCTAGAAAAGAATAATTTGATTAGGGATAATCAGCATGGTTTTGTGAAGGGTAGGTCGTGCCTCAGAAACCTTATTCAGTTCTTTGAGAAGGTGACCAAACAGGTAGATGAGAGTAAACCGGTTGATATGGTGTATATGGATTTCAGCAAGGTGTTCGATAATGTTCCCCACAGTTGGCTTATGTACAAAATGCAGAGGAATGGGATTGTGGGAGATATAGCAGCTAGGATCAGTAATTGGCTTGTTGAAAGAAAACAGAGGGTGGTGGTTGATGGGAAATGTTCATCCTGGAGTCCAGTTACCAGTGGTGTACCGCAAGGTTTGGTGTTGGGTCCACTGCTGTTTGTCATTTTTATAAACAACCTGGATGAGGGCGTAGAAGGGTGGGTTAGTAAATTTGCAGACGACACTAAGGTCGGTGGAGTTGTGGATAGTGACGAAGGATGTTCTAGCTTACAGAGAGACATACATAAGCTGCAGAGCTGGGCTGAGAGGTGGCAAATGGAGTTTAATGCGGACAAGTGTGAGATGATTCACTTTGGGCAGAGTAACCGGAATGCAAAGTACTGGGCTAATGGTAAGATTCTTGGTAGTGTAGATGGGCAGAGAGATCTTGGTGTCCAGGTACACAGATCCTTGAAAGTTGCCACTCAGGTTGACAGGGTGGTTAAGAAGGCATACAGTGTTTTAGCTTTTATTAATAGAGGGATCGAGTTCTGGAACCATGAGGTTATGCTACAGCTGTACAAAACTCTGATGCGGCCACACTTGGAGTATTGTGTACAGTTCCAGTCACTGCATTATAAGAAGGATGTGGAAGCTTTGGAAAGGGTGCAGAGGAGATTTACTAGAATGTTGCCTGGTGTGGATGGAAGGTTTTACAAGGAAAGGCTGAGGAACTTTAGGCTGTTTTCGTTAGAGCAAAGAAGGTTGAGAGGTGACTTAATTGAGACATATAAGATAATCAGAGGGTTAGATAGGGTGGACAGGGAGAGGAGAAAGTGAGGTCTGCAGATGCTGGAGATCAGAGCTGAAAATGTGTTGCTGGAACAGCGCAGCAGGTCAGGCAGCATCCAGGGAACAGAAGAATCGACGTTTTGGGCATAAGCCCTTCTTCAGAAATGGACAGGGAGAGCCTTTTTCCAAGAATGGTGAAGGTGAGCACGAGGGGGCATAGCTTTAAATTGAGGAGTGATAGATATAGGACAGTTGTCAGAGGTAGTTTCTTTACTCAGAGAGTAGTAAGGGTATGGAATGCTTTGCCTGCAACGGTAGTAGATTTGCCAACTTTAAGTACATTTAAGTCGTCATTGGACAAGCATATGGACGTACATGGAATAGTGTAGGTTAGATGGGCTTCAGATTGGTATGACAGGTCGGCACAACATCGAGGGCCAAAGGGCCTGTACTACGCTGTAATGTTCTATGTTCTACAATACCAACCAGATGCCAAGCCAATTAGATGCCAAGAATTCTTGACATGGAGGTTAGAATGGCGACCTGACCACTTCAGTTCACCACTTATTATGTAGAGCCTCCATATTGGTCAGCACACAACATCAGCTCAGAGCACGATTCATGGGCCACATGCACCCTTCACACATGGACGTTGGTGTCAGCAAGGAACACTTTGTGCTTGGCGCCTCGCACTCAGCTCATGGATTGCACCAGGCTTTATCACAGGGCTGCCCACTCATTCAGTCAATGCCGACCTGCCTTACCTTGCCTTGCCTGTTGGACAATGGTCATGCTGTATTTTTGCAGACCATCAGACAGATTTGCTTGTCAGTTGTCAGTGGGGGACATCTTGTTGTACTGTACACCCAGTTATTAATATAAGATGACATCATGTGCCCGCTGTCTCCACGAAAAACACACTGCTTCAAGCAAATGGCCATGTCTGAAAATGGATGGGGGCTTGTCCTGAGTCCAGTCAAAGGGGTCCGCTGTTGTTTAGAGGGTCCTGTCACTGTCAGTCCAAGGCACAGTACTGTCACAAACCTGGAGCTTGGTCAGTCATCCATTCAGGCCAGTCACTGTCAGGAGATGTGTCTGACTACAGTCTGAGAAATAGGTAATGGTCAGTCTGTCGGATGCAGTCAGGGGAATTTTGTACTGCCTCTTAGGGAGCTTAAAAGAGAACAGTCAGAGGTCAGGTCAGTCAATGGGGCGACACAGTGGCTCAGTGGTTAGCACTGCTGCCTCACAGCACCAGGGACCTGGGTTCAATCTCTGCCTCGGGCAATTGTGTGGAGTTTGCACATTCTCCCTGTGTCTGCGTGGTGCTCTGGTTTCCTCCCACAGTCCAGAGATGTGCAGGTTAGGTGAATTGGCCATGCTAAATTGTCTGTAGTGCTAGGTGCATTAGTCAAGGGTAAATGTAGGGGAATGGGTCTGGGTGGGTCTTGTTGGGCCAAAGGGCCTGTTTCCACACTGTAGGGAATCTAATCTAATATCAAGGAACTAATCATCCAAGTTGGTCAGAGGTCAGCGACAAACATAATCCTGGGATCCATGGTTTTGATTATTGAGGAATGTACAAGGAACCTCATTGTCTGGAGGAGCTGTGCAGTCAAGATTCCAAGGGAAAATCAGAGAGATGGGTTGAGCAGAATTCTGTGTCTGTGTGCACCTATCTCACTTCACCTGACGAAGGAGCAATGCTCAGAAAGCTTGTGATTTCAAATAAACCTGTTGGACTATAACCTGGTGTCATGTGATGTCTGACGTTGTTCAGCCCAGTCCAATACGGGAACCTCCACATCATGTTCTTTGATTGGCATAAGATTTTGTCATATGATAATATCAAGCTTTATCATCCCGACAGTCGGCTGGAGTAAACAATCTATGATTACGCGAGTGTCAATCGCATAACACCAGAACTCAGATGGGACAGTTTAGTCTATTTCTGCAACAAGGGATGGGGGCCACCAGAGCATGCTGAACAAAAGAGAATCGGGTGGGAAAGACCACTGCCACAAAACGAAGTCACAATTTTATTGCCTCGCATACAGAGTTGGGGAAATTGATGCTGATTCTTAAGTAGAACTCCTCCATGTAGCTACTATTTCTCCCACTTTAACATAGCAGCTTAATTATATCTCCTAATTTCCTCACCCCTGGCTATGACATAGCTCGCAGGATAACTTCTCTCCTATTGCACTCCACAAGCAATCTTCTCACTTTGCCTTCTTGCCCATTCAAGCTGCAAGATCTTGTTTTGTGTGACTCTCGCCAGAACCTCTATGTCCTGAGAATGGCCAGAATTGCCAAATAAACTTCCCCCATACTCCCTTAAGCCATTGTGCAATTACTGAGCCATAATTTTGTGTTGAAGATGCAGATACAGCTGTTAGTTACTATTCCATTTTCATCCTCAAATTATTTTGATGGGATGATGTTCTGACCTTTCACAAAAAGGATCAAATGGGGTCTTAAGAGCACTAGAATTGTCTATAAGTTCTTAATTTTACTTTATTTCAATTATCTTGGTTGATTTCTTACAATAGAAGGTAGATTGAATATGTTATAACTGTCAGTCACATGAAGGTCATATCCCTCAATACAGACTGTATAGTATGAATGGTTGAGAACTTTTAAGATAACTCAGTAGTATTTTTAAAAGCAGGTTTTTATAGCTCAATGAAAAAACATACATGATTCTATAAGACAGGTTTGGAGTTTAACAGTTCTTCTGCTATCCTCTTTTCAATCCTGACTAACCAAGAAAGATAGTTAAAAATAATTCTCCTGAGGGAACTACCATTCTGGTAGTAGAAGGGAGATGCTGGAATGTGAAGGTGCACGGTATGTACAGTTTCCAGAATACATTATGTAGGATTCAAACTTAGTGTCAACAAAAACCCTGCAAATTTCTTCTGAACAATTGTAGACAAGCCGTGGAATCTATTTTCTAGATAAGTTTCACCTGTTAGGAATTTTTTAATATTTAGTTCAGAGAACAGAACAAGTCTGTACTATCAGGGCTCCTGAAGATCTATTATCATTTAAAAAAAACTCCAATCACTCAAGATGATATTTCAAAATGTTTTCATTCACTATTTTTATTATTCAACAACATCTAGTGCTCAAAGTAAAATGCTTCATACAAAAATATATTTCACAATATTCTTGACCCTCTTGATACATTCTTTTGGTTTGCTTCCTGAACGGTCAATTCAATTTTCAAATTCAAACTATCTCATTCTCTTTGGTCTTTCCAGCTAGTTTTCTACTAACCTTACACCTGTTCCTCCACTATCTCATGTTTTCAATTAAATTAATTTTTCTCTGCATTAAAATAAACTTCCATCTATTTAAAATGATTTTCTTTATTTTGCTGCAGTTGTGTATAAAAAGTCAGTGCTGAATTGTCATACAATGTAACCAATCTAACTGAAGGTCCAATACTGAAAGCCTAAGCCTATGAGGGAAGCTCATAAACCCTTGGTTTAATTTAGGTTCTCAGATCCATCACTGATTTCTGTGGAGATTTAGCCAGATCCCAGCTTGAGATTCCAAGCTTGAAATTAAACTGGCAACTTACACAGCACACCACATGATCTTGTTTTTCTGATAATAATTGCAGTATGCAAAGTCCATTCATTGTCGAAAAGTGTGGCGCATCAGGAAAACATTCCTGATGAAGGGCTTATGTCTGAAATATCGACCCTCCTGCTTCTCGGATGCTGCCTGACCCACTGTGATTAGATTAGATTACAGTGTGGAAACAGGCCCTTCGGCCCAACAAGTCCACACCGACCCGCCGAAGCGAAACCCACCCATACCCCTACATTTACCCCTTACCTAACACTATGGGCAATTTAGTATGGCCAATTCACCTGACCCTGCACATCTTTGGATGGTGGGAGGAAACCGGAGCACCCGGAGGAAACCCACGCAGACACGGGGAGAACGTGCAAACTCCACACAGTCAGTCGCCTGAGGCGGGAATTGAACCCGGGTCTCTGGCGCTGTGAGGCAGCAGTGCTAACCACTGTGCCACCGTGCCGCCCACAAGTGTGCTTTTCCAGCATCACACTTTTCAGCTCTGATCTCCAACATCTGCAGTCCTTCCTTTCTCAAAGTGCCATTCATTGTTGATTAATATCTGAGCTTCGTAATGTAAAGCAATCAGACTGTGAATATAAATTTTAAATTTACTCACACTTCAATTTTTGTTGGGATCTGCCTCTGAAACAATTTCAGCTCCTTTTTGTAGGAATCCATTTTAATTTGGTACAATCACACTGCATTCAAACCGACAAGAATCATGGATTTGTTTACTTTATAGTGTTGTTGTTGCCTTGGCTTCTTTGAATGCAATGCCCTTCATGACTCAATATTTTGGCAGTTTTCGAATTCATGATTAACTCTGAGTAAACCTGTGGAGTGAATATTTCAGTACTGTATTGCAGCATCAGGAAGCTTGTGTTCAGGTCAAACTTAAGAATCTGTAGAGTCTGAACAAAAATCTGTTTTGGCACAAATGTGGAGCAGCCTCTTTGCCCTTTGTTGATAGATTACAAACAAGTTGGCCACATTAAATGAAACAATAATAAGATTTGAAATTTACAGTGTAGAAAGGTTACAGTTTTATCAAATCAGGAATGGGAGCATGTTATTATGTGGTGAATTATTTATGATGGTTTGTAAAAAAGCACAGCCTGCTGTTGTAAAGGATGATCACTGACTAAAGCTTTCACTACAGGATAGTCTAGGAGAATGGAAGAAATTCTGAAAAGCTGTATTAGACTTAATATTGTAAACTCTGTTTCTCTCTTCATAGATGCTGCCAGACCTGCTAAGTTTCTCCAGTATTTTCTCTGCTCAGTTCAGTAAGATTATTTGAGATCATTTGTGTGTTGACAGATCCTCTGACTTCAAGGTGTATACTGACATAACAACAATGTTTTCAGGATTGAATTTTTTTCATAAATTCTGTCAAGAAAAGTTACAGATCATGTATATTCTGCATGTTCCACTCCAAGCTTAAAAGATGATTGATTTTTAATCTTCTATAGATGCATATCTGTTTCATCTTGTTTATTGATTATGTCATTGTTAAATTGCACTTAGACCATTAACTTGAAATGATTCCCTCTTTCAAAAGCATGTGGGTTTCACTAACTCAATTTGAGTTTGCATATACAACCAACCCACAAGCAGCTTGCCTACCCCAGGGATTACCATCTTGTTACAAGTATTTGGATCACATTACTATGAGTCAGTATTCAGTCAGCATAACAACTACAGTGCAACCAATATCTACAAGTCAATTGTACTGGTCTCTGAATTGTATCAGGATATCATTAACAATTTTGGTTGCTGCATTTTAGAAACACCAAAAACATTGATTAGAATATGAAATGGTCAAGGCATAATATTGCAGGTAGACATTTCTAAACTGTTCAGAGATGTTATTATACACATGTGGAGTGGGTAGGACATGAACGTAAGCTTCCAACCCAGAGATAGGGACTCTACTACTGCATCACAAGAGACCTACTAGGGAGTCTCAGATATTGCAACAATTTCTTGTTAAAATCTGGATGATTGACAGGGTTAGCCTTCAATTTGTCTCCACCTCAGTAGCTGCTCTTTGCAACTAGCAAGCTTCAGATGTACCTAGAACTGTTGTATGACAGAATCTACGGACCACAGAGGCCTATAGGTTTCAATGGCTGATTATGCCCAATGAGTTACCACATTTAAGCATTGTTTGAAGTTTAGCATTAGCTAAAATGAAGACATCATGGTTAAATCTGTGATGTGTGATTATAGGGTCAGTGAAATTTATGTTCTAATGCTTAAGCTTGTCTTCCTTCTTATGGTTTGAGTGAGCATGTCACTTGCCAGCTTCAGTGGATATGGTCCTTCCTGGATGTCAGGAATAGCAGAGAGGTTTGCTTTGGGGATATCGTTTGCAAGTTGTACCACTCATCTTTTAGTAGGAATCTCTTGCAGTGCTAGTCTATTGGCTGAAACTGGTGGGAGTAAGGGGTATCCTCAGCAGAGTCTTTGATATGTTTCTCCTTGCTTCTTTATCATCACAATTGAAGAGTCATTGCTCCCATAGCAACATGCTCCTACTTTCTGAGAAGTTGTGAGTTGCTTTCAGAATATTAAAGCAGGCCATATCTCACCAAGATTTTGAGTTGACCTGATTGAATATCTCCACAGAGGCCAGTATCCAGTCACCAAGTGCCCTTTATTTACACGTGGAGAGTCCTTAACACTGACCCAGCTTCCTCAGAGCCAGCTATCTGAATGAACAGATGTCTGATACTCCTATTCTTTTTTTAAATTTTTTTTTCTCTCTAAGTACTGGGCCCAGTTTTCAATGGCAGGATCAAACGAGTCAAGCTTCCCAGATAATGGCAGATGCCAGAAGTGCTTACCCCACCTCAAAGGTGATTGTTGTGAGTGAATTTCTTCAGAAGTATGCTTTTCTCTCGTTGCCATTGAAAAATCTCCACAAAGGCCAGTGTTCTGTCACCAAGTCACCCTTTATTGACACATGGAGAGTCCTTGACACTGATCCAACTTCCTCAGATCCAGCTCTCAGAGTGAACAGAATGTCCGACACTCTGTTCTTATCTGTCAGCCAGAACTCTCCCTTTGGATCAGGTTAACACCCCCAATCAGGTTCACATGGCTGACCATGTTACAGTCATTACACCAATAGATCTCTCATAATTTGCATCATCATTCTGAATCAGCGAGTAAAGCAACAAATATCTATGGAAACACTCCAAGCACAGCTCCACCTACTGTCCAGGTTTCAAAGGTTTAGAAGATCTCTTTGATAAAGGTTTCATATTTGTTCCGCTTCAAGTCTCAGGGATAGTAAACCTTCTGAACATAATTTTCATACATTGCTCTTTGTTATTTTCAATTATTTGGAGATTATGATCCATAATTCCTCTACTTGCTGTCAGGTGTGCGATGTCACATTTTCCTGGGATCAGCGTTTGAATTCTTGGGTATGAAATGTCAAACAAAAAGGTATCAAAGTTTTGATATAAATTAGGAACTGGAATAAATCTTTTATCCTCTTAGGTCTGTTCCACTCGTCAATTTTTTAAAAATTAATTCACAGGATGTAGGTGTTACTGGCTAGGCCAGCATTTTTTGCCCATCTCTAATTGCCCAGAGGGCAGTTCAGAGTCAACCACATTGCCATGGGTCTGGAGTCACATGTAGGCCAAGTGCTTCCTAACCTAAAGCATATTAGTGAACCAAATAGATGTTTCCTGGCAATCAGCAATGGTTTCGTGGTCATCATTAGACTCTTAATTCCAGATTTTTATTGAATTGAAATTCCACAGTCTGCCATGGCAGGATTTAAACCCAGGTGTCCAGAACATTATCTGGATCTCTGGATTAACATCACATTGAAGGGCTTATGCCTGAAACGTCGACACTCCTGCTCCTCAGATGCTGCCTGACCTGCTGTACTTTTCCAGTGCCACACTTTTTATATCTGAATTAACAGTCCAGCAATAATGCTACTAGGCCATCACCTCCTTCTCCCTTCTGCATCCTGTTTAAGGTCCGTGAGCTGGAACAGCTTAGATGGAATGATGGACTGTTAAGTAATAAAACAACACATTTTTGAACAATGCTTTTACAAATGTTGATATTTCTATGATGATTTATATGTTGATCTGTAATACACAAACTTTAATAATTATGTGCTGAACATCACTACCTTGATTTCTTCTTTACTTGGGATCTGAGTCACAGTAATTTTTAACTGTTGGAAAATTGTTTGTGAAGTAGTGTGTTGAAAGTTGTTGTGGGTCCAGGAAGGTTATTCACATATTAATGGCAACAGATAGGCTACATAGAAATAACGTATTTCTTTTGGTTGAGCTTTTTTTCATTCATTCATGGGATGAGGCCATCGGTGACTAGACTAGGATTTATTGTCCATCCCAGGGGGTAGTTAAGAGTCATCCACATTGCTGTGGTCTGGACTTACATGTAGTGTTTTCCCTAAAAGACAATAGTGAACCAGATGGGTTTATCCGACAATTGTTTCCATGACTCTCAGTTTTGGAGCCTGTGCCTTCAAATCTCTAGATACATGAGATTTCAAAATAGATTGGGCTTTGCAGCATTAAACATGATACTTGTCTGTTGTACCTCAAGCTGAACCCCCCCTATCATTTGTTTAAAAAGGTCAAGATTGTTACTTGAGACAGACAAGTTTAAATTTAAAATATGTGAGGAGAATGGAATTCAGTTAGGCACCTTTGTGTGATGAAAAACACGGGATAGATGTATGAGACTAAATGGTCAGATAATTTGTTGTGACATTCTCAACTCAAGACTATGTCATTGTTATTCTAACTGCTCGGTTAACTCAGTCAGGAGGCAGAAACTATCCCATTATCTATAACACAATTGAAAGGCTCAATTGACAGCTTCTAGGTATCATGATATTGAGATCTTCAGGTTACTACTTCAGACCTGTAGCTTGTGACATCTATCATTCCACAGTGCAGTCCATTGGAACGTTACTGAGGAATATGTTGATGTGGCCTTTGTCAAAAGTGGAGCAATACTGACAAACTGATACTTGCATGTTTCTTGAACTAACTACTAAGCAGTAAAGCAAGAAATGTCAGAAAGCTCTAAGATAGGCTAAGCAAAACAATAATAGCATAATGCCCAGAAGCAAAATAGAATATGTTCATATTTCATCTTTGCCGGTATACTTAGCAATTCCTCAGTAGTTACTCAATTCAGCAGGAGACAATCCAATGTTAGTGGTAAGTTAGTGATAACATTGGAGGCACCAGGTAATAAATCTTCAGCATGTACACACAGAAGGGAAAAAATAGCTACTCTCTGCCTGCATTTCATATAACATCCAAAGGAGAAGTAATTTCCAGCACATAAGTAGTTTTTGTAATTTACTTCAAGCGACCTAGCTATGCCCTTTAAAAATTGACCTTTGGGAATTCAGTAAGCCACTTTTTCACTTGGAGCAGCTAAGTGGCTGAGTTTCTGATTAACTTTTCAGACAGAGATTTATCATTTTTCTTGTGATGTACCACATATTGCTTAAGTTTTAATGAATACGATTTCACAGTCAGGGTGAGACTTTGTCAAAAGCTTTATCAAATTTCCTGACTTTTTGCCTGATATCACAAGTCCCATTTTCTGTGCTATTTAGAAAATTGGACTAAAACTGCAAAGATTTGTTGATTCCTGAGTGACATTCATGGAATTTTTATAGCACAAAAGTTGGCCATTTGGCCCTTCATGTCTATATTGGCTCTTCAAATGAGCAATTCACCAGCACCATTCCCCTTTCTTCTTTTCCCCTGGCAACCATGTATGTTTTTCCTGTTCAGGTACTGTCAAATTTTCTTTAAAGCCTCAACTGAAATTGCTTCTATGATATTTACTGGCATTCCAAATCCTAGCCTCTTGCAACATGATTAAGAATTTCCTCAAGTGACTTTTGCTTCTTTTACAAATTACGTCAAATCCGTCCATTTTCATTCTCAATGCTTTTGTGAATGGGGACAGTTCCACCCTATCCTCTCTGTCCAGATCCCACATGATTTGAATACTTCTTTCAAATCTCCTCTAAACCTTCTTTTCTCTCAGGAAAACAGTAATCTACCTTCCTGAACTAAGTTTATCATCTCAGGAGCCATTCTCATGCATCTCTTCTGCACAATCCCTAATGCTTGAAACAAAGTTGAGGGCACATAATAATGACTTTCACTTAAACAGCTAAGTCATAAAATATAAGGTCACATAAATCAATAAGATGTGAAATGGATCTCCAAACTTAATTCAGTTAAAATGGGAACTTGTGTTTCTCAACTGTACTGAATAGTTGGCCAATCATATATTGAATGGAATATAACATAGAACTTTACAGCACAGTACAGGCTCTTAGGCCCTCGATGTTGTGCCAACCTGTGGAACCAATCTGAAGCCCATCTAACCTACACTATTCCATTTTCATGCATATGTTTATCCAATAACCATTTAAATGCTCGAAGTTGCCAAGTCTACTACTGTAGCAGGCAGTGCGTTCCACGCCCCTACCACTCTCTCAATAAATAAACTACCACTGACATCTGTTCTATATCTATTGCCCTCAATTTAAAGCTATGTCCCCTTGTGCTAACCATCAACATCCAAAGAAAAAGGCTCTCACTATCCACTTTATCTAACCCTCTGATTATCTTATATGTCTCAATTAAGTCACCTCTCAAACCTTCTTCTCTCTAACGAAAACAGCCTCAAGTCCCTCAGCCTTTCTTTGTAAGACCTTTCCTCCATGCCAGGCAGCATCCTAGTAAATCTCCTCTGAACCCTTCCCAAAGCTTTCACATCCTTCCTATAATACGGTTACCAGAACTGGACGCAATACTCCAAGTGTGACTACACCAGAGTTTTGTACAGCTGCAACATGACCTCATGGTTCTGAAACTCAATCCCTCTACCAATTAAAGCTAACACACCCTATGCCTTCTGAATAACCCTATAAACCTGGATGGCAACTTTCAAGGATCTATGTACATGGACACTGAGATCTCTCTGCTCATCGACACTACCAAGAATCTTAGCATTAGCTCAGTACTCATTATTCCTGTTGCTCCTTCCAAAGTGAATCACCTCACATTTTTCCGCATTAAACTCCATTTGCCATCTCTCAGCCCAGCTCTGCAGCTTATCTATGTCCCTTTGTAACCTGCAACATCCTTTGGCACTATCCACAGCTCCACTGACCTTAGTGCCTTCCGAAAATTTACTAACCCATCCTTCTATGCCCTTATCCAGGTCATTTATTAAAATGTCAAACAGCAGTGGCCCTAAAAGAGATCCTTATGGTACACCACTAGTAACTGAACTCCAGGATGAACATCTCCCATCATTCACCACCCTCTGTCTTCTTTCAGCTAACCAAATTTCTGATCCAAACTGCTAAATCAGCCTCAATCCCATGCCTCTATATTTTCTGCAATAGCCTATCACGGGGAACCTTATCAAATGCCTTACTGAAATCCATATACACCACATCAACTGCTTTATCTTCATTCACCACATGACCTACCCTTCACAAAACCATGTTGACTATCCCTAGTCAAATTATTCCTTTCTAAATGATTATAAATCCTATCTCTTATAACCTTTTCCAACACTTTACCCACAACTGAAATAAGGCTCACTGGTCTATAATTACCAGGGTTGTCTCTACTCCACTTCTTGAACAAGGGGAAAACATTTGCTATCCTCCAGTCTTCTGGTGCTATTCCTATAGACAATGATGACATAAAGATCAAAGCCAAAGGTTCTGCAATCTCCTCCCTGGCTTTCCAGAGAATCCTAGGAAAAATCCAACTGGCCCAGGAGACTTATCCGTTTTCACACTTTCCAAAATTGCTAACATGTCCTCCTTATGAATAGTAATCCCATCTAGTCGAGTAGCCTGTTTCTCAGTATTCTCCTCGACAATATTGTCTTTACCCATTATGAATACTGATGATAAATATTCATTTAGTGCTTCTGCTATCTCCTTAGACTCCACGCACAACTTCCCACTACTGTCCTTGACTGGCCATAATCTTTCTCTCGTCATTCTTTTATTCTTGATATACCTATAGAAAGTTTTAGGGTTTACCTTGATCCTATCTGCCAATGACTTCTCATGTCCTCTTCTGGCTCTTCTTAGCTCTCTCTTTAGGTCTTTCCTGGCTAACATGTAACTCTCAAGTGCTCTAACTGAGCCTTCACATCTCATCCTAACATAAACCCTTTCCTTCCTCTTGACAAGAGATTCAACCTTTTTTTACTAAACCACGGCTCCCTCGCTCAACCACTTCCTTCCTGCCTGGCAGGTACATTCTTATCAAGAACAAGTAGCAGCTGTTCCTTGAATAAGCTCCATATTTCAATTGTGCCCATCCCCTGCAGTTTCCTTCCTCATCCTATGCATCCTAAATCTTGCCTAACTGCATCGTAATTGCCTTTCCCCCAGCTATAACTCTTCCCCTACCATATATGCCTACCCCTTTTCATTGCTAAAGTAAACATAATGGAATTGTGGTCACTATCACCAAACTGCTCACCTACCTCCAAATCTAACACCTGGCCATGTTCATTACCCAGTACCAAATCTAATATGGCCTCACCCCTTGTTGCCCTATCTACATACTGTGTCAGGAAACCCTCTTGCACACATTGGACAAAAACTGACTCATCTAAAGTACTTGAACTATAGTATTTCCAGTCAATATTTGGAAAGTTAAAGGTCCCCATAACAATGACCCTGTTACTCTTGCTCCTATCCAGAATTATCTTTGCTATCCTTTCCTCTACATTTCTACATATTTGGAGACCTATAGTGAACTCCCAACAGGTGACCTCTCTTTTCCTGTTTCTAACCTCAGCCCATATTACCTCAGTAGACAAGTCCTCAAATGTTCTTTCTGTCACTGTAATATTGTCCTTGACTAACAGTGCCACCCCCCACCCGCCCTTTTTACCATCTTCTCTGTTCTGACTGAAACATCTAAATCCAGAACTTGCAACAACTGTTCCTGTCTCTGCTCTATCCATGTCTCCAAAATGGCCACAACATCAAAGTCCCAGGTACTGCCAGGTATGCTGCCAGTACATCCACCTTATTCTGAATGCTCCTGGTGTTGAAGTACACACACTTCAAACATCCTTCCTACCTGCCAGTGCACTTTTGCGACCTTGAAACCTTATTTCTGACCTCACTACACTCATCTCCTCTACACTAGAACTACAAATCAGGTTCCATCCCTGCTGAATTAGTTTAAACCCTCCCAAAGAGTATTAGCAAATCCTCCTCCCCTCCCCCATGGGAATGTTGGTACCCCTCTGGTTTAGGCATAGACCATCCTGTTTGTAGAGGTCCCACCTACCCCAGAATAAGCCCACATTATCCAAGAATTCAAAACCCTCCCTCTTGCACTATACCTGTGGCCACATGTTCAACTCCTCTCTCTCCCCATTCCTCACCTTGGTAGCATGTGGCACAGGTAACAAACCAGAGATAACAACTTTGTTTGTTCTAACTCTAAACTTCCACCCTAGCTCCCTGAATTTCTGCCTTAAATCTGCACCGCTTTTCCTACCTATGTCATTAGTGCCTATGTGACCACAACTTGGGGCTATTCCCTCTCCCCCTCAAGGATCCTGAAATCACGATCTGAGATATCACAAACCCTGGCACCTGGAAGACAACACACCAACCGTGAGTCTCTCTCACTCCCACAGAACCTCCTATCTGTCCCCCTAACTATGGAGTCCCCAATGCTCTGCTCCTCTTCTCCTTCCCTTCTGAGCAACAGGAACAAACTCTGTGCCAGAGACCTATATCTCATGGCTTACCCCGGTAAGATCCTCCCCCCCAATAGTATCCAAAACGGTATACTTATTACTGAGGGGAATGGCCACAGGGATCCCTGCACTGCCTGCCAGTTCCCTTTCTGTCCTCTGACATAACCTACCTGCATTTTTCTTGTACCTGAGGTGTGACTACCTCCCTGTAACTCCTCTCAGTAAACTCCTCCCCATGCAAATGATCCAAAGTTCATTCAGCTCTCGCTCCAGTTCCCTAACGCAGTTTTCAAGGAGCTGGAGTTGGGTGCACTTCCCGCAGATGAAGTCAGCCCGGAGACTAGTGGTCACCCTTACTTCCCTCATTCTGCAGGAGGAACACTCAACAGCCCTAACCTCCATTCCCACTATTCTAAATTTCTAAAGAGACTATTGAAAAATAAAACAAAAACTAGTTACCTTACCAATCTGGCACACAGAGCTTTTTCTTTGGTTAGAGGAAGAGAAGGATTGGTGGGAGACACTACCTAAGTAGTGTTTCGGGTAACGCAACCACCCAAATATATTACTTCACTAACTCAGCTGTCCCATGTCTGCTCCTGCTCAGGTGTGCATTCCACCTATTCTTAAGATAAGTTTTTAAAGCAGTCACTTCCCTTCCCAGCAGCCCCTGGTCTTCCTGCTGCTAAACACAAATAGCTTGAGTACTTCCTCAGAAATCCATTGATTTTTTTTTTGCAAGTATTTTTGAACCTCCTTCCAAGAACAATGATAACAAATGAATAATCTGCATCATAGACAATCCATAACTTATACTCTCAGCATATTGCAAAAACATCCAGTAGTAATTCTCTTCAGTATTTAGGTTGGAATCAGCAGGAAAGATCCCAGCAAATAATCTACCATTGACAAAACTGCAAGGATTTTTGTCACGGGGAGCCATAAAATGATGCTAGAAATTAGATGAAAGGGGAGAATGCTGAGGAAGTGAAGAGCAGCTTTGCTCCTTTCCATTGTACTTCCTCCCTACTTTCAGACAGCTATCTCTCCATAGCAGCATACTTCATATTACATCAATGACTATGGGAAGGCTGCTCAGCAGAACACCATTTCCAATCTCACTGACTCAAGATGAATAAAATCTCTGGATTAAACTTGTCAAAAGCCTTTAAGATCCTGAATACAGCCACTGAAACCCTTCCACAGTTTCCTTTTCTTGGATAGCAAGAGTTAAGTGGGCAGCGTTTTGCTACATCTTTAAAGTTTCATGACTTGCATAATATGGCAACAAGTGTTACACACACTATTCCAACAAGAATGATTAAATATCTTATTTAGGCTTGGCGTCACATTCTATTATTTGAGTTCTGTTCAACACACTCAATATCCTCTTAGCCTTACTTATCATGCAATGCAGACGTTTCAGTTATTGTTTCCTAACACATCCACAATCTTCTCTTGAGCTGTAGCCTAAGCACATTTAGTTTCGCCTTCCAGTGTTAAATTTCCTTCACAGGTCACATTCCTTTGCACTACTTATAGTGAATTAAATTTTCAATATTTTGGTCCAACACTCCAATCCATTTAGATCACCCTGAACCTGATCAGAATGTTCCTCATTTGTTGGTTTATTCAGTATCTCCACTTTTAGTCATTGGTTTACAATTGGAAAGCAAGGTCTCAGCACTGATGCTTACGCTTTGCACAGCCATTTCCTGTCAATTCAGCAGAGCTCCAACATAACTACTGTCCCCTTTATGATGGGCCAAATGGTTTACTTTTGTTCTGTAAAAGTTCTGTGAATGTCACTCAGGAATCAACAGATCTTTATAGTTGTACAATTTTCAAATTGGCATAGAACATGGGACTTGTGAGCATAAAGACTATATAACATAGGAGTAACAGTAAACCATTCGGCCGATTGAGTTTGGTCTGCTATTTAGTGTTGATCTGATAACCCTTAACTCCACTTTCCTGCCTTTTCCCCATCCCCTCGATTCCCTTACTGATTAAAAATCTGTCTATGTCAGCCTTGGATATAGTTAATGACCCAGCCTTGAGAACTGTTTGCAGTAAAGAACTTTACAGATTCACTACACTCTTAGAGGAAAGAAACCTTCCTCATCTCTGCCTTATATGGGTGACACCTTACTTTCCCACAAGGTGGAATCATTCTCAGCAACTAACCTGTCAAGCCCCATAAGAATCTTACATGTTTCAATAAAGTCACCACTTATTCTTCTAAACTCTAATGAGCGCTAGCTGAACCTCCTCAACCTCTCCTTCTATGAAAATCCATGCATTCCTGTGATCAATCGAATGAACCTTCTCTGGACTGCTTCCATTGCCAATATATCTTTCCATGGATAAGGGGATTAAAAACCTCACAATATTCTACGTGTGATTTGATTAATCCCTTGCGTTGTTTTACAAAATTTCCTTATTTTTATATTCCATTCCCTTTGAAAAAATCCCAGCATTCCATTTCTCTTCCCTATCACCTGCTGACCTTGTGTGCTTTTTGTGATTAATGCATGAGGAATCCCAGATCCTTCCTGCTGCATCTTTCTGCAGACCTTCTCCATTTAAATAATATTTAGCTCCTCTATTCCTCCTGCTAAAGTTCTTAACCTCACTCTTTTCCAGACTATAGTCAAACTGCACGTTTTTACCCACTTGTTTAACTTGTCCGTGTCCATTTGTAGACTCTTTGTGTTGTCCTCATGATTTGCCTTCTCACATATATTTGTGTCATCTGCAAACTTTACCAACAACACCCCTGTTTTTCCAACCCTCCTTGCAATAGTATAGCAAAAGCACTGCTGAATTTGAGCCATGAATTTCTCTTCATTCCTGATATTTAATCAACAAGATTTGTTTGCATTGGCTTTCATCAGAATGTATTACTGACTTGCTCTGAAGATTCCACGTTTCTTTGTTTCAGTACAGTCTTCTCTAGGAAATATTCTGACCTCTTAGGTTCGGCTGCACTTTCTTTAGAGGTCTTTCTGTCCTTTTCAAGCAATAATATACCTCTTGATCTTTTTCAGGACACCCGCCATGATTGGATGTTCATTTGTGGTGAATAGATTGTTCTTTGGTGAGATTGGCCTTTTGGACTCTGGAATGGACGTTTATGGTGGAGAAAACATAGAACTGGGGATTAAGGTTTGTGGATAACCTCTTTAGATATTGTGTTTCTGAATATTGTATGTTTGGACCTCATCAAAGCTCATCATGGTGAGAGATACATCATGTAGAGTTGCTGCTAACATTCTCTTTCTTGGTAGGAAATCTGCAGGACCTGGTTGCTCTAGTATGTGCAGAAAAAGATAATGTGGTAGTCTCATGAGAAGAGATACTTACCTTAAATATGATGTTGTTTGTTGCAAGTAGCAACCAAGAATTAGTTACTTTGACACAATAGACATTGTCACTCAGACAATGAAGGAGACTTCATTGTTAGATCTTACTTGTTTGAATTACAAAGTTATTCTTTTGCCTGTGTCCACATTATATCATCACATTGGGTGGTGCTTCATGCATTCCTCAGCATTAATCATTTCAGGTCCTTACACCCTTATTCCAACAATGGACTATGAAGAATTTTTTTTTTCTCCCATGTAGCCTGTAATCTGACTTGGGTTTGCTCAACTGAAAAGCTTATTGTCCATTGACAAGGATGAATTAGCATTGTATCAGACAACCTTCTGTGAAATTTCATCTTGATACCAATGGCCTGTTGGTCACAAGCATAAAAATTCAGAATACTCAGCCACAGAAAAGGGTCATATTGTTTCTCAAGGCAGTGCTGGTCTTTTCCACTGTAAGAGTTATCTAGGCTAATGATACTTTCTTGGTCACTTCCCATATCTTTTAAAATATTTCTTTTACCTCTTTCTAATTTCCCTTTAGAATAATATATCAATTGCTTTAGCAATGGTTTATGACAGATTTCCACCATTCTATCCAATTTGTGTTAATGTTGTATTACTGTCTTACCAAACAATAAAAGAACCTAACAATACTTAGTTCTTCATAACCCTGGATAAATTTAAAGAATCTATCAAGTCACTCTTTTCCTCTTCTGAACTAGTGAACAGAGACCTTGGTTTTCAGCTCTTCAAAATTGAACTCGTTATCCCTGTGAATCTCAATTAGCACTTCCATCAATGTTACAATCTCCTATAATGGAGTGCTGAAAACTGTATATAATATTCCAGGTGTGGCCTAACTAGTACGTACAAGCACAAAAACATTTCCAGGTATTTATTGGTGTATTGTCTGCCTTCAAATACAAAAGCTGAGGGCAAGTATTTCATCTACACAAAACTATTTACACTCACCACAGAGTAGCAGTTTTGAAAGAGGAAAGCCAGGCAGGTTATGCAGGCAATGGGCCTGAATTCTTCCAGCCCAGGAGGAATAGCCATAAGTCTGCATAGGCACTACATAAACACATTTTTCCTCAGACTCCATTTGTATTTTGGATAATGTAATATTGCTACTTCTGCTGTTGTCACCTTTATTAACATATGCAGTTGAACACCAAAACCCTTCAACTCCGTGTTCAATTTGACTACTTAATATACCCGAATCCTTCCTAATTAAATATTAACCAGAATATATTGTTTTAATAATATGTTTACAAACAGGAAATCTGCAGGACTTGGTTGCTCTAGTATGTGCAGAGAAAGACAATTTGGTAATCTCGTGAGAAGACACAATAATGACTCTACATAACAATAGATCACAAAGTATTTATAACCTGGTGAACCAGAAAATTTTATGTGATTTATTTCCTCATTCATATTGTAACCTTATTTTATATAAAGTTGTTGTGCCTTCACCTGTTTAAAGGTTTTATGTAAAATAAATACTTCTGAGCCTTCTATCCTATTTTTGTAAATCTGCTATTGGGGGAAAGCAGATCCTTAAAATATTAGTTAACATTATAATCCATCATTGATTTCCACAGTATCAGAATGATAAAACCCCCTGTCTTCAGGTACAGCACATCTTTGCTTTGAGATCAAACCCAATCAACTTCATTGTTAAGCATGTTAATCAAACAATCTAGGATTTTCTTATGTCAATGAGATAATAGCCTTTTATACATTCAGGATGAAACACTGAGAATTTTGCTTTGGTGACATCAGTGGATGAATACTTAGTGCCTTCTAATGGACAATCTCTGCTAATTCAAGTGATAACCTAGTATTCAGAATAGATTAATACCTTCCCTGAAATATTGGACAAAAATTAGAATCAAAAGGTGTTAAGTATTTATCTATTAATACTATGAATGTTCATTTCTGATTTATTATGAGCAGTCTGCAATATGAATTAATTAGTTTTAGTTATTGTTAATTTTACATTCTTCGAATATACTCACTGCAGATATGTAACATGCTTTGTGAGGCTGAACAAGTCAATTGTGGATGGAAACAGAAATTGCTGGTAAAGCTCAGCAGGTCTGGCAGCATCTGTGGACAGAAATCAGAGTTAATTTCGGGTCCAGTCACCCTTCCTCAGTTCTGACCTAAAATATAAATCTGATACCTCTCCACAGCTGCTGCCAGAACCGCTGAGCTCTTCCAGC
The DNA here is from genome assembly GCF_004010195.1 of Chiloscyllium plagiosum. Lineage (NCBI taxonomy): Eukaryota > Metazoa > Chordata > Chondrichthyes > Orectolobiformes > Hemiscylliidae > Chiloscyllium > Chiloscyllium plagiosum. The sequence continues at coordinate 30,633,948 of NC_057737.1, forward strand.
AATTTCTGTTTCCATCCACAATTGACTTTTTCTGAACTGTGGAAGCTGTAAATCAGAAACAAAAGCAGAAATTGCTGGAAGAGCTCAGCAGGTCTGGCAGCATCTGTGGACAGAAATCAGAGTTAACATTTCGGGTCCAGTCACCCTTCCTCAGTTCTGACCTAAAATATAAATCTGATACCTTTCCACAGCTGCTGCCAGAACCGCTGAGCTTTACCAGCAATTTCTGCTTTTGTTTCTGATTTATAGCTTCCACAGTTCATTTGGTTTCAATTGTGGATGGAATGTGTGCTCTTTTAGCTTAATACTAAAAATGAAAAACGTGTAATTTACTGTACTCTATTAACAAATAAATCTCTTCTGAGGAACATTGCTAATTGTCATTCCATTAGAGAAGAACCTACAACTAATGAGGGGCTAGTTCTTATGTTTTCCTACTTATGTTTCTAATCATAAGTACTTGAAGATATGTGGGTTCGATAGTTCTGCTAAGGGAAGATAGCGTGCACATTTTGAATGTGAGTGGATTTCAAACTTTCTCTCCCTGGATGATTTCCAGATTCTCCCCCTCAGCTGCAATTTGTCCTATAGAAGATTACTTTAGACAGCAAGTGACTTGAGATTCCAAAGTCACACGGAGGACCAAAAACTTTGGCTGGTTTATGATAACCGATTGTCAGTTTCTGTGAGTGTACCTCAAGAGGCTACTGTTCAGATGTTGGGTGAGAATAAATCAGCTCAAGCATCTCAGATTAGGGATCATTGTGTGAAATCAGGCTTTATTAATTTGAACCTGAGGTATTCCTTGAAAGAATAGTGCTTATTATCTGTACTGTTATTTGTTGATTAATACATCAAAGCACATTGGTGGTGGATGGAAAACAGTATCTGCAGATGTTGTGGGCTCTTCTGTGATGTTTGTCCAAGGCATCAGTCTCATTATTGATCTTCTTCTGTTAAAGGGGAACAAGAACTCAGGAAATGTGACTGATGTGAACAGTCACAAGTCTGGACCGAGGAGCTTCAATATCCAGAATGTTCTGGATCAAAACTAAGAGCTGAGATCTTGACGACCAAGCCCATTAGGGAATTTTACATTTTGCCAGACATGTATTGGTAAAAAACTATACACAACATTTGTAGTGAGGGGATTACGAGATGGACTTGAACCTGTTAATCCCGAAGGCAAAGTGTTTTCAGGTGCAGCAGGTTGATTTGGGCAGTGACAGGTTGGTTAGAATGGTTACCACACGTCTCTGGGAGTCTGTACCTTCTCTGGTGATCTTTATGTATGTAGCCCTCACCCTTTAGAGCCCATTGCCTTGCCCAACATCTCTTGTTCATTATACTTTTGTCTCCACTCATGCTATCCAAGCATGCCATACTTATTTATATTCTCTGTGCCAATTCAACACCACCATATGCCCCAAGCCACCCCATGCCCCCTATACTCTCCATACCAACTCATCACCTCCTTCTCATTCACACATTATGTGCACAATTAAAGAACAGAAATTGCTGAAAGAAAAGTTCACAAATTTTCTTTTCAAAATAAAGCTGCTGTTCATAGAACACTATAAAAATGGCAATCAGACACACTGTTAATGTATCAATAACAATGCACTGTGTGCCCCTTAATCTTATCCAAATTAAAAACTGAGACATTAAGAAATTCTGTCACAGATCGAACAACTTATAACTATTTGATTATGTCAATCAAGCAAAGACAACAATTCATGTTAGCTGTTGAAATAGTATGCCTGCCTGAGCCGATGATTATATTGATTTGGACACAGTTTGAGTGTACACAATCCTAGAACTGAGTCTCATTCACCCTTTTTAAATATCTCCAGAGTCATTCTGATTCCATGAAAATCTGGGGCTGGGAACTGTAGCTGATGTTAATGGGTTACAGATTTTCAATTTACAGCTGCCTTCTGAGAAATCAATGGTTGCACTCACACATCTGAGTTGAGCTATTGTGTTCAAACCTCAATACAGGGCGAGGCTGACAACAGGTTCAGGATTGTGGGAGTGTTTAAATGGTTATTTTTAGGTTAGATGTTAGGCCTGCATATTGATAGAGATATGAGAGCTTCCATGGCACAGATATAAGTAGCAGAACAGATAAAGCAGAAGAAAAAAGATTATTTGTGTTTGGATTTCCAAAATGAGTTAGTAAGACAGCACTACACAAGGGTTCATGATTTTAGGTATAATATTATTAGCATTGACAGATGATTGTCTAGCTAACAAACAAACAGTCAGAACGTTTGGGTCATTTTTAAGTTTGGTGCATGTAACTAATGGTGTACCACAGGGATCAGTACTGCGGCTTCAATTCTTTACAATCTATAATAATTCTTAGACAAAATCAATGTATTGTAGCAAAATTTGCTGGTGGCACAAAGCAGGAAGCTAGTTGTGAGGAGGATACAATGGGTCTGCAAACAGATATGGAAAGGTTGGGCAGAATTTTCATGTGATAACAGAGACTGTGCACTTTATGTGAAATAACACTGAGGCCCCAATACCAGAATTCAAGCCTACAATTTATAACTGATCATCCTTTAGCAAGTAGTGGAAAGGTAGTGAAAATAGAATCTGTCAGAAATGGGAACAGGACCTGGGAGAGACCCAAACCTAGGAGAGCCATTTCAATTCAGGGCTGAGTTCAAATTGACTCTAATTTTTAATGAAACAGGTCTTTATCCAGCAGTGTGTGACTTACTTTGTTTTTAGAGTGGACATAAATGGTACATAAGATCTCTGGAATTGTCAAGCTGTCATATTATTTAAATCCCTTACACTTAAAATACAGCATGCTGATCTTTGAATTAAAAGAAAAATATTTGCAGTTTCGATAGTTGTTTGTTGAATATCATGGGTTATCATTATAGCATTATTACTGCTTGACTACTACCACAGTTCATCATTATCATAGTGGGGTGCTATAAATTCAGTTTGATTAAAAGTTTAGAGAAATTATCGAGGAATTAGCTGTTAATTTGGAGCAATGTATACAAATGTTTAATTTCATAAAAAATAAGGACTAGAAAGTTTTTAAATAATAGAATAGAATTTCTCTCAAATGTTTAATAGATATTTAGAATATTATGTATTGAGGTTTGCCTATTGTGGGTACTGAATGAGATGGCATGGAGAATGCATTGGCAAAGGTTATTGTGGTGGGGGTAGGGGGTAATGAGTCCAAATAGAAATGTTCAGTTAGTAAAGTGAATGTAAAGACTCATGAGGATGTGTGGGGTGTTCATTCTACTGACATAAGTTGACACAAAGTTGGCAGAGTACTGAGATGAGGACCATGGAAATAAGTGGAAAGTTATAGACTGGCATGAAGAGTGTGAGGGACCATCAATGGTGAGTAGAGGAACAGAGTTGGCATGAAGGGTTTGAGAGGCCATTGGGATGGGTGCATAGGTTGACATGAATGAGCACTAGAAGTGTGTGAGGAAGTGGGAGGGATACATTGCAGCTGGCAAGAAAGTCACACAGCATGGTGGCTCAGTGGTTAGCACTGTTGCCTCACAGTACCATAGACCCGGATTCGAGTGTGGAGTTTGCACATTCTCCCCGTGTCTGCATGGGTTTGCTCTGGTTTTCTCTCACCATCCAAAGATGTGCAGTGCAGGTGAACTGGCCATGCTAAAATTGCACATAGTGTTCAGGGATGTGTGGGTTAGGTGCATTAGTTAGCGGTAAATGTAGGGGAATGGGTCTAGGTGGGTTACTCTTCGGACAATCGGTGTAGACTTACAGGGCCAATTGGCCTGTTTCCACACTATAGGAATTCTATGAGGCTAGTCTTTTAACCAGCCTCAGTGATTGCCTTTGAACTGGTTCCAGGGGCAGTGAGCCTGACACGCTCACTGCTTTTTTCTCTCAAAATGGTCAGTTCGAAAATGTACCCCTCTCTGACCCTTACCACAGGAGCAAACACCCAGGCTGTAAAATAAGTGGGCAAATATTTAGCAGCTTGAGTGTAATGTAGGAAAATTTGAAATTGCCCATATTGGCAAGAAGATGAGAAAAGTGAAATATTGTTTAAATGCAGAGTCCTATAATGCAAAGGGATCTGGGTGGCTTCATACATGAATCACAAAAAGCTAGCATGCAGATACAGCAAATAATTTATGCAAATGTGATGTATTAAAACACAGCTTGCTACAGCTATATAGGTTAATGGGGAGACCATACCTACAGTAAATTGAGGGGTGGTTTTCCCTGACTCTTTACACTCCTCTCATTTCAAAGATTTTCGTTCAACCATTATTACTAGCCTGTTTGTCACTTGACAAGGGGTATATTAAGACTGCTTATCAAGTAAACAATTGTCTCCTTTGTCGATATGAGTCAATGATGCATGGTCTACTCTGCACAACAATGAACTCAGAATACCTTGGGAATTATTTTCTTATTTATCTAATTCACTGTTTGTATTTCCTTTTTCTCAATAAAGTCTGCCTTCATTGATACAGATATCACACTGTGAAACATAGCTCATAGGCTGTGAAGTGTATTGAGACACTTGAAAAGCATAAAAGAAAGTTTGTTTTATTTGCAGGTAGATACTGTAATGTTTAGCCATCCTCCCTATTTCAGAGATGAGAAAGATATTCAACTTTGACTTAGCCTCCATCATCTGTACTATGTGAACAAGGGATGCCTGGCAGAATTTATTGAGCCTAATCTTCTGTGAGGATTATGTTGATCTCCTATTGTAATGTAGGTTGGAGTTTGGCAGAATCCGTGAGCTATAGAGTAAATACTGCAAATGGGGCTATTTAAGTTTTTGTCTCATGCTTTTTATTGAACTCCCGCTAAAGTGGTAATGGGAAATCTGGGCAGCTCCCATCTAATGTTTAGAACCAATCAGTAATATCACAATGAGCAATTAAACTTGACAATGTATCATGCCCCAACATTCAGAAGAAAAATCCACCATCAAACTGTTATAGTTTTATGACTTTGATTAGCCTGATATTGGAGTGAGACTTCTGTATTCCCAATATATTTTAGAAATGGGGATCTCTAGAGTGTTTGTTGAAGGACACTTGCACCATCTACAATTTATTCCCATATAATTGTGTTTCATAATGTATATCAGTACAAATAGTACAAAGATTGAGCTTGAAGCTGGAATGAGCTGCAAGATCTATATGAAAATACTGAAAATTTAACAAAGTATATGCAGGCATCATACACAGCAACTCAATTCTTGCAGAGTAATGAATTTTGTGCAGCATTAAGTCAGGTGAATAATATGTCTTTGTTGGTTATTTTCAGAGCTGAATAGACCAGTCCAACTAATTCAAACCCCTTTTATGCTATCATTTTAGTGGTTTTCTTTCAATTATCTTTACTAGCCTGTTTATGTCTTGAAAAGAGGCATATAAGACTGCTGGTCAAGTAAACAATTGTCCACTTTGTGAACATAATTGTGAGTCAATGATACAAGATCTGTTACCCTCAACAATGAAATCAGCACATTACAATGAGCCTGGAAAAATACCTAGTGCACTTAAACAACCTCCTAATATCATCCTTTAGCATCAAAGAATGTCTAATGGCTGTAGCATGTTTAAATGCTGCTTGCTGACCCTATGCACCATCAGTTAGTTCACAAATTGTATTTGTGTTAGGGAGCAACAAGCAACAACTCTGCTGTCTAGCAGATGAGGGAGGTTGAGTGGTAGAGATGTTTAGGGAAGAGTGTGGAATCTATGAAGCATATAATAGGGCATAATATGTTTGAAGGTTTGCTGTAGATATTTAAATATTTCTCCTGGTGGCTATATGCTTGCGATAATTGTTTGCCTCCTATGGCTCATGCTTCGGGCAGATCCCAGTGACTGGCATTCCAAGTCCTTCATCACTTCCATGTATTAAGTATTGAGCGTGCTGCAATAGAACTGATCTTAAACTATCAGGTACATTCGCAGCACAGTTTACCCATTTATGCCCCCCTCATATGCACTGGTCCTTAAGGTACTTTAGGTGATTGGATGATGATATTCCAACCAGCCTATTTTTTACAAGCTTGGCAGATAGATTCTTTACCATAATTTCTGAATGTGGCAAGTTCAGTGAAACTTAAAGTAAAACTTTAACCATGATTTGTTCCATTTTTTTCGTAAATATGATGAAGACAGTTTCACTGAATGATGCAGCATATCAGGAGGTTATATGCTATCTCTTTGAAAGAGCTGTCCAATTAGTTTGACTTGTCTGTTCTAACCTCACACTCCTGCAAATGTTTCCACTTCAAGTTTTTATCTGCACACCCCTGCAAATATTCAACCACTTCAAGTATTTATTCAATTCACTTTTGAAAATTAGGATTGAATCTTTTTCAAAATCCCTTTCAGGCAGTGCATTCCACATTATTACAGGTAACTGGACAATATTTTTCCCTCATATTAACTCTTGCTGTTTTGCCAGTTACATTAAATCGTTCTCCTCTGATTATTGACCTTTCTGCCACTGAAAACAATTTCTCTTCATTTACTTTATCAAAACTGTTCATGGCTTCTAACAATTTGCACCATAAGTTTCTCTTATTTAAGAGAAAGACCTCAAACTCTGCAAGATATGAGGAAAGAACTGAAGTGAACTGATTGAATGGCTCATTGGAAGAACTGACAAATAGCCTCCAACTATACTGCATCTTTCTGTAATTCTATGAAACTGTTTTTAAAAATTAAAAGGGGAAGAGGAAATAACAGGAGAAAGTGAGGACTGCAGATGCTGGAGACCAGGGTTGAAAAGTGTGTTGCTGGAAAAACATAGCAGGCCAGGCAGCATCCGAGGAGCAGGAGAATCGACGTTTCAGGCATAAGCCCTTCTTCAGGAAATAACAGGCCTTGTTTTGTGGAGTTAAAATAATACTGAAATATTACATCCCTAGTCCCATTGTAAATTTTCGGCTATATCGTTTTTATGTCCTTGATACATTTCCTAAAGTGTGATGCCAGAATTAACCACAAAACAGTGCAATCTGTGGCTGAACCAGTGACTTGTAAATAGAGTCATAGAGTCATAGAGTCATAGAGATGTACAGTATGGAAACAGACCCTTTGGTCCAACCCATCCATGCCGACCAGATATCCCAACCCAATCTATTCACACCTGTCAGCACCCGGCCCATATCCCTCCAAACCCTTCCTATTCATATACCCATCCAAATGCCTCTTAAATGTTGTAATTGTACCAGCCTCCACCACATCCTCTGGCAGCTCATTCCATACCTGTACCAGCCTCTGTAGTCTCTTTTATATCTTTCCCCTCTCACCCTAAACCTATGCCCTCTAGTTCTCAACTCCCTGACACTAGGGAAAAGACTTTGCCTATTTACCCTATCCATGCCCCTCATAATTTTGTAAACGTATACAAAGTCACCCCTCAGCCTCCAATGCTCCAGGGAAAACAGCCCCAGCCTGTTCAGCCTCTTCCTATAGCTCAAATCCTCCAACCCTGGCAACATCCCTGTAAATTTTTCCTGAACCCTTTCAAGTTTCACAACATCTTTCCAACAGGAAGGAGACCAGAATTGCACGCAATATTCCAACAGTGGCCTAACCAATGTCCTATACAGCCGCAACATGACTTCCCAACCCCTGTACTCAGTACTCTGACCAATAAAAGAAAGCATATCAAACGCCTTCTTCACTATCCTATCTACCTGCGACTCCACTTTCAAGGAGCTATGAACCTGCACTCCAAGGTCTTTTTGTTCAGCTACACTATCTAGGACCTTACCATTAAGTGTATAAGTCCTGCTAAGATTTGCTTTCCCAAAATGCAGCACCTCGCAATTATCTGAATTAAACTCCATCTGCCACTTCTCAGCCCATTGGCCCATCTGGTCAAGATTCTGTTGTAATCTGAGGTAACCCCCTTCGCTGTCCGCAACACCTCCAATTTTGGTGTCATTTGTAAACTTACTAACTGTACCTCTTATGCCTGAATCCAAATCATTTATGTAAATGACAAAAGTAAAGGACCCAGCACCGATCCTTGTGGCACTCCACTGGTCTCAGACCTCTAGTCTGAAAAACAACCTCCACCACCACCCTCTGTCTTCTAGCATCATTTCAAATCTTTGCACACTATGGGAAAAAGCTTCCTCTTTGCTGAGGAATACCCAAGCTGTGCACTTTCATGGGTCACAAATGCACACAAAAGTGTGATTTTATGAAGGATTTTTGTCTTTTCACAAGGGTACAATTTACAATACATTTTGTGAGCTGCAGTAGAGTACTTGAAGAGTCTGAGTGTGGAGACGGAATGGGTGGAAAGTCTCCTGTGTTCTCCAACACAGCAAGTCAGCTTCCAAAATCGTATAAAGATTCCCTAAACTTTATCCTCACTCCTCTCACCCACCCTCAAGCCATCTCACATACCCTGATGCCATCCTATGCCTGCTTTGTGCCTCCTAATGTGTTCTTCATTGCAACTCTCCTAATGAGCACTATGCACCTACAGGAGCCATGTAAAAACAAGAGGAGTGAACTTTAAATCACCGGAAAGCTGTTAAATTTCTAACAATATAAGTAAATCCTGAATTCAAACGTTTTATCATTGACACTGGACCAAAAAACCCAAGAGACAGAGAAAAGGTTCTAATCCTTTAGCATTATCAGGTTTATAAATAAACTTCCATCATAACAAATACTTTCAGATATCTATCTCCAGGTCAAAGCAGAGTGTCTATTAATCAATGGATGGGGAATAAGCAGAGAACATTATGTATTGTTTCAGAAGTGTGGTTTTTATACTAAATGGCTAGATCTGCTGATCCAATTACAACAGAGCACAAAAACATGACAACAAAGGAAGTTCTTTCTTTTACCATTTTAAATGCATTTTGGTACTTTACCCAGTGGAAATCCTGGTTAATGTAAAGGTCAACTTACCTCTGCAGGGCATATCTCCATGGTGATTACTGTATTGAAAAATACAGGACATTACATTTCAGCACCTAATGGTGGCATTTGACAAAGCGAAAGAAAATTACACTCAACTTTCTGACTTCACAGCAGGTTTCCTACTTACTTACCTCAGTTCTGCAATGAATAAGCACTCTGATCATTATTGACCAATCTCCAATGACTGACTGTGACCCACCACAGAACTGACTTAGCAGGACAGCCTGAACTGACCACAACCTACCCCTGAACCATTGTCAAAATAATGACTGATTGTTCTCCCCCTTCACCACACTAAACGACTGTTCCATTTCGACTTTCACACTTGCTTGAAGTAAATGCAACGTTTTTGCTGCATAAGCTGCATAAGCTACTGGCACTTGTTACAGCGGTGATGCTGATGTGGCAGGGCACCATGTTCAAAGTCTCTGACTGGAAAATATGACATTGAAAGACTCCCCACCATCACAAACTGCCTTCTCTCTCTCTACGCTAAGAAATAAGCTAAACTACAGAGGCTGGAAGCAGGTGACTGAGCACAAAGACTTTGTGCTATGAAAGTGATGTGTCACGTCCAGTCTGTAAATCAGTGCTATAGTCAATGAGAACTACGAAAGCAAGGTGAGCAGACAGGGGCTGGCAGCTTTCAGCTAACTGTTAAAATGAGCTGCCCCTGCATGCAAAGCACCCTGGGAGAAGCATGCAAGTCTTAGCTGTTCCAAAGTAGAGTGTTGCAGGTTGGACCTTGGGTCTTGGCTGGTCTAAGAGCAAGCATAGTAGTAAGGCTGGTATTTTACTGATACTGAGTTGTGTGGATGAAGGATCAAGGAGTATATGGCCACTGAGTATTCAGGGACACTGTGCAGAAAAATGATTCCTTACCACTGTCTGATTGGCTTGTCATTTGGTGGGCATTTCCAAAAGGAAAAAGTGCTGGTCTCTCTCCAGTTCTCGAGTCAGCAGGCAAGACCTTCTAACACCCAATAAGGTCCTGCCCCATGTTTGTCATAAAAACCCATCTAGTTCATGAATGTCCTTTAGGGACTGGAATCTGATGTTGTTACCTGGTCTGGCCTATACATGACTCCAGACTCCGTATTCAGGTACTGAATGTAAATGTGAACATCCTGCCATCAGGATTCAGCAATGCTCCATGATCTCATGACAGTAACACACATTGACAGTATCCTTGCATTTGAGTTTCCCTCGTCAACAAGTTGGCACTTATACTGAAATGTTCTGTTAATTAGAGTCAGCAGAAGTGAGGTGAGGGATAGAAATAACCCAATTGCCCACCTTCACGAGCAGCAGCTAAGTTGAAATTCTCTGGTTGTTAAACACTGACAATGGGTTGAAGGCATAACTAAAATGACTAGGAAGCCCAACTTCCTTGTTCATTTTGGATCATTACATAGTGGAGTCAATAGAGTATTATCTTCATACAATTAGGAATAAAGCAGCTTATCCATTTTTTTTTTACATTACATTACAGTGTGGAAACAGGCCCTTCGGCCCAACAAGTCCACACCGACCCGCCGAAGCGCAACCCACCCATACCCCTATATTTACCCATTACCTAACACTATGGGCAATTTAACATGGTCAATTCACCTGACCTGCACATCTTTGGATTGTGGGAGGAAACCGGAGCACCCGGAGGAAACCCACGCAGACACAGGGAGAATGTGCAAACTCCACACAGTCAGTCGCCTGAGATGGGAATTGAACCCTGGTCTCAGGCGCTGTGAAGCAGCAGTGCTACTGCAGACTTTCCAAATCTGCAGTACTTCATCTAGAGGCTAAATAGTCATCTTGGTGCGATGTTTGAAAGGCTGTTTGAGATTATTTTAACTCGGTTGTTTCGGTAATTTGCAGCTTGATACTATTTCATGATCATTGTCAATGGAACTCCAGGTTTGGTTGTGATTGGAGCTGATTGGATCCAATGTATCTATTTTTCCCCCTCTTCCTAGGGAAATAACAGCAGCAAACTTTATTTTCATTCCATTTATGGGATTTGGGGGTCCACTGGCAAGGTCAATATTAGTTGCCCATCCCTAATTGCCTAAGAACTGATTGGCTTGAGAGACCATTTCAGGGGACACTTATGAGTCAATCATATTGCACTGAGTCTGGAGTCATGTATAAGCCAGATCAAATAAGAACACAAGATTTCCTTACCAAATGGATTTTGAGAAAATTAAAATAAATTTACAATTAATTCCAACTTGATGAAAAATTCCACCTACCACCTCCATAAAGTTGCCAGAGACTGTAATAATAAAATTATCTTTATTTGTATTATTTTCACCACAGCTTCTAAATAGAGCTGGATTTTGGATAGCAGCTGTACCATTATCATTATAATTTACTTACTAACAATCCACACAAGTTGCTTTTAAAAGAGCAATTGTTTTATATCTACAAATAATGAAAAGTTTAATAAATCAGAGAGCAATCAGACTGCATTACATAAAGGAGAAGTGCTTTTGTGTTGATAATATGCCTTTAAATTTCTTCAGTCATTTAATATGTAATAGTTTCTGTATTAAGTATTGACCTGGGATATGTCCTTCATCTCAGCACCACATTATGTTTGCACTCCTCCTCCAGTCCACTTAGTGTATGCCAAGTGACATTGAAGAGCAAAGAATATGCATATATTTGGTAATTATTTATGTTAATTTTTTAACAATATCTTTCATAGAGTAAATAATTCATTCAGATTTGCTGGACCTTTTGAAACAAGATCAAACCCTTCCATCCTTTATCTAAATTGAATTCTGGTTGGACAACTTTATTCTGTGATAGGGTTTCAAATTGATTTGACCCTTGAAATTAGTTTCTGATTAACATGCATTTTTCCCAGTAAAAGATGTACAATTAGCCTCATTACAATTCCCAAAACTGTTAACCCATGTTCGAAACAGCAACACATGCCTGGAGAAAAATGAAACAGAGTGAAAAATGAAACAAAATGATCACAAAGCCTGATAAGAGAGCCAAGAGAATTGAATGAAACTTTGGTTTTACGGTTGGATTCTCTGTGAGTTTTGGAGTTGTAAAGTTATATCTGGGGGTCAAGAATTACAGGAAGTGAATAGGACTGAGGTGCTTCACACTGTTAGTAAAACTGAATAGAGGGGAGTTTGCCACAGGACCAATATAGAGAACAGAAGAATCTTATTATTTCTTTATAAGATGTGAAAATCCCTGGGAAATCTAGCGTTTAATGCTCATCCCTAATTGCCCTTGGGAAGACTATGGTAAGCTACAGACTTGAAGTGCTCTAAACGTGTGATGTAGAGGCACCATATGGAGTAGGATCCTGGATTATGAACTGTTGACTGTTAAATGTTATAATTTGTTAGGGTAGCCTGCTGGAAATCAAACCTTATTATTTCTAGATGCAGAAAAGCTAATTATGTTTTGAAAAATAACACACAAAATCCCCAAAATATCTCATTTTCAGACTGATAGAATGCATTGACCAGGTTTCTGTACTTAACAACGATCACTATTTATTACAGGTCATTAGGTTCTAATTACTGTGACTCTATTCTAGGAGAGGAAAGGTTTAGGGGGATATGGGCCAAATGCAGGCAAATGGGACTAGTCTGGTTTACTTGGATGAGTTGGGCCAAAGAGCATGTCTCCATACTGTATGACTCTATGTTTCTAAATAAACTATATGGAGTAAACTGCAAATTAAAATTCTAAAACCCCTGATAAAAATCCCTTTACACATACCCAGAGAGACAAACATAAACAGGGGAACAAAAAGCATACAGTTGAACGGAAAAGAGAGGAAACAAATTCTGTGGTCGTTATTCCCAAGATTTGTTGCATTGGTTCTTGCTGATCTGAAGGTTTCTCCTCAATCTACCTTGTTCCAACTGGTTTTCTTTCATTGTCTTTAGGATTAAAGTGGTTTATTGCTGAAAAACTGACAGACAATTTTTGGGGCTGTTGCAGATCTGCTCGTTTCTCTTCTGATCTAACTAGCTTCTCTCTATCTTGCTCAAAGACCAAGGTGTCCAGCCACCTGATAAGCAATCTCCTTGTTGGCAGAGGATCTTTGTCACTGTTAATTGGTCCTGAGTGCACAAAAAGGCAGCCTCTGTTGTTTAAACAAATCCCTCAATTCCATTTTGTCAGCACATTGCTGGAACCCACAATAGAAAACAAATTCTTAATTTTCAGAACCATTCTTAAAAATGCCTGGGTTTCAAAACACTTCTTTCTCATATTTCAGTCCACTGTTTTTAAAAAGGACAACAACAAGAGATGGACTTTACAAAAGCTAAGAACAAAAGAGAATTTTTATAAGGCACAGTCCTGGAATGGAATACTTTATGAGGACTCAATGGAATAATGTGTGACAGGACTAACAGTGCCTCTTGTACCACAGTGTGCTGAATCAGTGATCATGTGAAAACCCAGCACATTGCCGCATGGCCACAACTTTAAATGCAGTAAGTAACTGTTATCTTAAATTTTTACAAAAAGAAGTAATCTGTAGATTTAGAACCGTACCATGAGAGGACAACAATGCAATACCTGACACATTGCACAGTGTCAAGATCATAATGCACTGTTCAAACCTTATCAGACTATATTTTAATGAATTTGGACAAAGTCCAATTAATTGTTCCATTGTGTAGATGCTTTCTCCTTGCCTCAATTTGGAAAGAAACAGTCAAAACAGTATCAGCCTAGAGACAGCTTGGCGTTATGGGACTGCATTTCGGTGAGGATTTTACTGTTCATCCTCTTAACTTTAGTGAAGGATTACAAGGAATATACACAGAGAAACAGGCTGTTCATCCCAACTGTTGCTGCAGTCTAGTTTTCTTCTATCTACTCATAAATAAAGTCTTGTAACCCTTCATTCACTTCTCACTTATCGAAATGTGGAATGAAGGCATCTCTACAAGGTAAATGCATTGCTGAACGATTCACCTTAACCATTCACTGTGGTAGTGAGTTTCTTGTTCTCACCACTTTATTGGTAGGTTTTGTCAGAATTCTCTGCTGGAATTCTCGATGACAATTATAGAATTATGGGGTCAATAGCTACAGTTAATAGCTAGATTCTAAAAACTTGCATCATCAGTGATATGAAATTATGTCAAACCACAGGATATTGGAACTGATAGGTTCTCATGAAGTTCAGTTCAACCATGTGGGTAGACAGGATAGTGAAGAAGCTGTTTGGTATGCTTTCCTTTATTGGTCAGAGTATTGAGTACAGCAGTTGGGAGGTCATGTTGCGGCTGTACAAGACATTGGTTAGACCTCTGTTGGAATATTGCGTGCAATTCTTGTCTCCTTCCTATTGGAAAGATGTTGTGAAACTTGAAAGGGTTCAGAAACGATTTACAAGGATGTTGCCAGGGTTGGAGGATCTGAACTATAGAGTGAGGCTGAACAGGCTGGGGCTGTTTTCCCTGGAACGTCTGAGGGGTGACCTTATAGAGATTTACAAAATTATGAGGGGCATGGATAGGATAAATAGGCAAAGTCTTATCCCTGGAGTCAAGGAGTCGAGAATTAGAGGGCATAAGTTTAGGGTGAGAGGGGAAAGATATAAAAGAGACCTAAGAGGCAACCTTTACACACAGAGGGTGGTATGTGTATGGAATGAGCTGCCAGAGGAAGTGGTGGAGGCTGGTACAATTGCAACATTTAGAAGGCATTTGGATGGGTATATGAATAGGAAGGGTTTGGAGGGATATGGGCCGGGTACTGGCAGGTGGGACTAGATTGGGTTGGGATATCTGGCCGGCATGGACGGGTTGGACCGAACGGTCTGTTTCCATGCTGTACATCTCTATGACTCTGACTGTATGTTTTTGTACATAGAGTACATCTTTAGGATGTATTAATTCTCATTGGCATGGGATCCAAATTTCACTTGTCTCAGTCTCCCACAATATGTCGTGCTGTTTCTGTATGGTGACAGCAATGGTGTACATTCTGCAAGTTATCCGAGAATAGAGACATTTAAGGGGAAATTTAACACTGCTATTCTAACTCTGAGTGAATTTGATATGGTTAATAAGGAGAAATTCTTTCCAATGGCATAGGACACAAGTTTGACAAATGGACAAAACTTTGATGTGACATATGGAACAAATATTTGACACAGGGATTTATGATCCACATGTAGGGAGCATTATTCACATTTCCACCATCTTTGCACTACCAACTTGTGGAACAATATAGCAGAAAAAGTCAGATCAGGGGCATGGGAGCAATTTCAAACCCTTCAGCAGTTGTGAGATATTAATTTTCAAAATTTGTGATTGAGATATAGTGCTCTGGGCACCATCTACCTGGGTGAGCAACTTCAGGGCTAACTAACCCCCTACTTCTGATTACTTACTTACTTAAAGTATCAATGGGAAAGCTTCTTGTCCAATCAAGAGCCTGCCTGATGATTTAATCCCTGCCATTCCCTTCACTGTTTGATCACACAGCATTGCCCTTTGATGTGAAGGGCATTGCTTGTCACTGGCCACTCGGCTATTTAATTTCTTCCTGGTGGTGGAATCTCAATATTTATGCACATGTTGGTTCTTCACTGTGTCCTACATGTGCACACACACAACATGGGTGCTGGGGAAAAATAAGCACTTTGGCTGTTAGGCGGTAGTGAGGGGAGAATAAAAACAAGAAAAAAAGTCTGCCTGAGGGACCTGGCCAATCAGAGGCCGGCAGCTTCTGGGTCCTTGACATCATCACTGAAGACTATCAAGTCATCAGTGTTTGAAAGTATTAGGTTACTGTGGGTGGAGGGAGGTGGTGTCCATGGGGAGGAAGGAATCAGGAAGTGGGAGGCAAGTGAAAGACAGTGGTTTTCAGCAGCCGCCAATGGTCCGACCCACCCCACCCCCTTATCCCCTGCTCACCATCCCTATCCTTAATTGCCTCCAGATTAGGGCAAATAGAGCCCCCTCCCAACCCCAGTCAAACAGACAGACAGGGCTGTTGGCAAACCAACCACTTTCCATGCCTGCATGGTAATCGGGCTGCTGGCAGGTTGAGGAACTTCAGTGGTCAGCTTTTATGACAGGTCAGAAGGTTGTCTATCATGCCCAGAACCTAATGGTTGAGGTGGCAAGAAAGGGGCCAGTATTTCTTGTGGGATAACTCACCCAATTATTTGCCCTTCTTTCTAGCTTTCCTGTCTCCTGCAGGAAGGAGAAAATCCCATCTTCAGATTTGAAGACATGGATGGAGTAGAGGAGTATGAATTCAGAGCCATTCTTGAAACACAGGGCAAATATACTGTGTTGACTGATTGTTTGATTGTTCCTTTTCAACCTACCCTTTCCCTCTTTTAAACACTATCACCCCATACTTTGTACCAGAGCAATATGACAACAGTAGGGTTAGTTTTCTGATCCATCACAAATGATGGATTGGTACAAAGTGAATGTAACTAGTCAAACAAAGACAGTGTCAATCTGAAACACCAGATCTCTGCTTATTTTTCTATGACCTATCCCATTAAGTTGCTGTACAATGTAAACACTGAAATGGCACTAGTTCTCCACTCCCACCCCATTCCCATCATATCCAAGGATAAAGAACCATTGATAATCAAGCTGTCCTTGTTCATTCAATAATTGGCAAGTAGGCTGACTCTGACTAGCCGGTAAATAGTACCCACATTTCAGGTTGTCATGCAGGTCTACAGCAATGCTGAGCATAGAGAGGCTTGCATATAGACCTATGCAAGTATCAAAAACACATCAGTCACAGTTGGATAGTTTTCAGATGGAGTAGGATGGACATGATGTTCACCACAGCATTTAGTGAGAATTCTATTATCTAGGTAAAAGCCATGTAGGAAGCCAGGTATTAGTTACTCATTCAGAAATATCAAGGTAAACCAGTATGATCAACACTGAGCTGCCTTTCATTAGATTAACTTTTTAATTTTCTTTACTCTTCAAAATTTCACAATAATGTTGAGTGTTGTCACTTACATAATGAGCATCAGTCAATGAGGAAATTATTTAAACACATTAAGGGCTAGAAATCAGTGTCATCAGAACTGTGAATCCAACAGTGGGAGTGAGAATTTCTGCATACTGTGTGCTCACCTCTGGTGTGGCCTTTACCAAACACCATTTTAGTGAATTTCAAATGAGAAGTGCATCCTTTTTCCATATCAGAAGAAAGCTTTAGGCCATTAGCAAAATGAAAATCTGTTTCTGCTGCCTCTTACAACATTGACTTATATCTTGGGAGAAGACCAAAGCTAAACAGTTAGGAACAGAAAAACAATTGATACTGTCCTGAATCACCATAACTTCTGGCTCCAGGATTCCTGGCCTTACTCCTAATTCCAGCCTTCTGGTTCTCCTCTCTATCATCTCCCTTACCCCCAGCACTGCCTCTGATCTCCTAACTCCCTCCAACAACACTTCCAAAACCACACCAACAAGACTGCACACCCTGCGATGTTATTTGCCAGGCCCTTGAAACCCTGTGATTACCAGATGCCCAGCCATTCCACCTCCTAACCTCCGCTATCTTAACCAATCACAAACTGGAATATAGGTGCACATACCTTTGCAAACACTGCACCATCTTTGTAATGATAAAATCCAAATTCTGGAATTCTCAAGACATTCCCAATTGAACTTGAGCTTTAGCACTTCGCAGATAAATGTTGGCAAAATTGTAAGCGAGTCATGTTTTGTTTCAACATGGTAATATTAAATCTTGATTTTTCATCGGAAGAAATTAGAGCAATAGTGTTTGGTTTTAAGGTGTCGTTCCAATGGTAGAGGAGAGAGGCCAGTTCTGGTGTAGAACCGAAAGGCAATGGATTTTCTTTGCTGCTTTGCTAAACCAAAGTTAAGGGTACTAATTTGTGTCCGAAGTGGATGTCTATGCCACCAGCTGAAGAGCCAGAGGAACCCCCAGGCTGTCTCTTTTTAGGGAGGCCCACTGCACTAAGTGCTAAATAGGGGACTGGGGTTAAAATCCTGTCATGGCAGATGTCATAGAATTCCTACAGTGTGGAAACAGGCCCTTCAGCCCAACAAGTCCACATTGACCTTCTGAAGAGTAACCCACCCAAATTCATTCCCCTACTGCTCTACATTTGCACCTAACCTACACATCCCTGAACACCATGGACAATTTAGCATGGCAAATTCACCCTGACCTGCACATCTTTGTGATTGTGGGAGGAAACCGGATCACCCAGAGGAAACCCTCACAGACACGGGGAGGATGTGCAAACCCCACACAGACAGTTGCCTGAGGGTGGAATCGAACCCAGGTCCCAGGCACTGTGAGGCAGCAATGCTAACCACTGAGCCACCGTGCCGCCCACAATGTTGGAATTTGAATTCAATAAAAGTCTGGAATTAAGAGTCTAATTGTTATAAAGGTGAAGTTTGACACCCCCATCTGTAACTAAAACCTAAACACCCAGAGAGGCTTGCCTCTCCCGATAATCTCCCCACAATCTGTTAAAAGGCATGTGAAATGTGGTAGAACATGCCTCTCACCCTCAAGCTGTTTTCAGGGAGTGGGTCAATCAAATAAACTCCTTCCACTCACTCTATAATCAACAAGTAACAATTTAGTTATCTAACTCTATCAGTGAACAACTTAGCTAAACTGTTAACAAACCAAACAATTCTCCCTTAACTACAAACTATTTATGAATAAAACAAAATTCTTGGAGGAAGGTGTTGGTTGCCTCATTAGCAGGTTTGCAGATGACACTAAGATTGGTGGAGTAGCAGGTAGTGAAGGGGTCTTCAGAGAATACAGCAGAATATAGATAGATTGGAGAGTTGTGCAGAGAAATGACAGATGGAGTTCAATCTGGACAAATGCATGGAAGATCCAACTCAAGAGCAAACTATACAGTAAATGGAAAAGTCCTGAGGAAAGTTGATGTACAGAGAGATCTGGGTGTTGAAGTCCATTGTCTCCTGAAGGTGGCAAACAGGTCAGTAGAGTGGACAAGAAGGCAGGTGGCATGCTTTCCTTCATTGGATGGGGTATTGAGTACAAGCATTGGCACATCATGTTACAGTTGTATAAAAATTTGGTTCAGCCACATGTGGAATACTGCATACAGTTCTGGTCACCACATTACCAAAAGGATGTGGATGTTTTGGAGAGGGTGCAAAGGAGGTTCACCAGGATGTTGCCTGGTATGGAGGGTGCTAGCTATGAGAAGAGGTTGAGTAGGTTAGGATTATTTTCATTGGAAAGATGGAGATTGAGGGGGAACCTGATTGATCTACAAAATCATGAGAGGTGTAGACAGCATGGATAGCAAGGAACTTTTTCCCAGAGTGGAGGACTCAATTACTAGGGGTCATGAGTTCAAAGTGAGAGGGAAAATGTTTAGGGGAGATGTGCGTGGAAAGTTCTTCACGCAGAGGGTAGTGGGTGACTGGAATGCGTTGCCAGAGGAGGCGGTGGGGTGGGAATTATAGCATCATTTTAGATGTATCTAGACAGATTCATGAATGGGCAGGGAGCAGAGGAATATAGATTCTTAGAAAAATAGGTGGCAGGTTTAGATAGAGGATTTGGATCGGTGCAGGCTTGGAGAGTTGAAGGACCTGTTCCTGTGCTATAATTTTCTTTGTTCCTTGTTCTAATAGTATGCTGTTCCAATAAGTATAATTTCCATTTACATAAACTAAAATAATTTTAAAAATTAGAACCTAGTCTATACAAATTACAGCCTGGGTACATCTTCTCGAATGGTCTGTACCTTTTCTGCTGATCTTCAGTCAGGAACTCCTTTCTCCATTGAATTCATGTATCAGGAAGATTAGCTGCTGTACCTTTCGTTCGATGATGACTACTGTGAGAGCTCAGAGAATTCTGTTAAAGCCAGCTTCTCTTTGGAGCTGATGGTTGTTTACTCTATCAGATGGCAGTTGCTCTCACACAATTTCTAAATGTCTTCATCTTTTATACCCTCAATGACCTATAAATATTTTTACAATTGGATTGGTCCTAGACTTTCAAAACCATCAGATTTAAATTTAATTGGTTTTTGGTAGGTAAGGGCCTGTTTTAAATTGATTGGCTAAATTCGAACTTGTTGCCTTGATAATAAAACAAACTGCTGCCTGGATTGTTAACTACACAGCTCTTTTGATACAAATGTTTCAATTCTTTCTGAATCTCTAAGCATAGGAAAAAAACATCTTTTAAAGAGTGCATGAAGTGCTTTCCCCATTTTACAATTTTACGAACATCAACTTTGCAACACTAATGATGACCGTGACTGTATTGTTGATTGTCAGGAAAGATCTATCTGGTTCACTACAGTTCACAGGGAAGAAAACTGCCATCCTTACCTCATCTGGCCTACATGTGACTCGATATGAGCACCACTGAGGAGGAGATATTAGCTGCCGATACCACGCAATCCTGAGGCTTTGGACTGAGGTGAAGTATAGGTGGGTGAGGGCAGGAAGGGAGCTAAGGGGAGGCATTAATGGGAAGACAGGCCAACAAGGAGGGGAGGTAACTCTCTATCTCCCCCACACCCAACAGCAACTGATGTCAGGTCCAACCATTCAATACTGAGTACCTTCATTCAGGTATAAAGTATCTTTGTTTACAGAATAAACCTTTAGCCTTTCTGTTAATTTGCTCTTAGATTAGTACTCACTATCTCTTTGTGTCATAGTCTATGTATCATTTCCCACATTAATACCTTTCTCCCTTACCATGTCTCTATTCTTTGATCTCCCTTACCTTTTCAAATTAGATTCCCTGCCCCTATTTTATACTTTTAAAACCCTGTTTACTTCCCTAGTCATGCAGCTCACTCAAACGTTGGCCACAGCACAGTTTAGATGGAAACTGACCGAGTGGAACAGCTATATTTTCTGATGATGGTGCCAGTGCCCCACAAACCAGAACCCACTTCTATTTCACCAATTTTTGAGTTATTTCCCTAATCGTAAGTGCCCTGTGCCAATTTGCACATATTTCAGGTAATTGTTTTATTCACTTGTGAGACATGGGCATCACTGGTAACCAGTATTTATTCTGGATTAGTGGTGCTGGAAGAGCCAGTATTTATTGCCCATCCCTAGTTGCACTTGAGAAAGTGATGTTGAGCTGTTGCCTTGAACCACTGCAGTCCATGTGCCGTAGGTTTAAGAATACCTTCCATAGAGAATTCCAGGATTTTGACCCAGCGACAGTGAAGGAACGGTGATATTCCTCTAAATCAGAATGGTTAGTGGCTTGGAGGGGATCTTGCAGCTGGCTGTGTTTCCATGCATCTGCGATCCTTGTCCTTCCAGATGGAAGTGTTCATGGGTTTGGAAGGTGCTGTCTAAGAGTCTTTGGCGAATTTGGTAATAATTCAAAGATAATTACCTTTGGGATCAGCTTCGTAATTTGGTGCCAAACTCCTCATAATGATTATACAGAACCTCCTGCTTGGTTCTGCTATGAGAGTGGTATCTACATGGACCAAGATGACAAGATGCTCCCCTCCCCCTGTAGGTTCATCTCCAGCCCTGAGTGGATGTCTCAAATCTTGGCAGTGAGCAGGCAATATAGCCTTCTGGGCTCATGCTTTGTCATGGAGAACAGTGTCATTCCTCATGAATATTCCATAGCCTTTTGCTTCACCTTGTTTTTATCATTGTGCCATAGTCAATTCACCAATCTATCCTACAGCCCTCTTTTCCATTCGGCCATGCTGAAAGAACCTGAGACCTGATGAACAATTAGAAAACTGATGCTCCTGCCCTCTGGGTCCCTTACCAGTCTCGGGTAGAGCTACACACCCAACGCCCCTAACCACTTAAGAAATGGGATGAAGAATATATCCTAAGGGCTGTGACTTTGTTTTGGCAAAAAAAAATCCAGTTAACATGACCCCTCCCTGATGTGTTGGAAGACCTGCAACTTGGCCTCCACCTCAATTACATTGAGTCAAATCTCCGCGAGCTGCAAACGCTTCCTGCATACAGTCATCATGAGGTCATGGCAGCAGTGAAGTCCTTTTCCATTGCAATTTCATGCCCTCAAGCAGGCCCAAGGAAGGCATTGTCTCAAACTGTATCTGCATCCAGTTAGTTTCCCATATGTAGGTGTTGTGACTATGTTATGGGTTAATGCAACCTGAGGTATGGTACAAAGAGCATGTTTGAAAGGACAGCTATCTACTGCATGTTTACTCATACAATTGTGGCAAGATTGTGTGAGGGTGATATTACCACACAATCCATCTGGTTATGAATGTTCATTGAAATCTCCAAATGCCTAACTTGTTGACTAAAAACTCATGATATAAGCTTCCTTGCAGTTGACATCAAGGGTTATGTGGAACAGGGAGGAGCAGATTAGTCACAGTCTTATTGAGTGGTGGAGCAGACTTGGTGGGCCAAATGACATTTTGCTTCAACTGTGTCTCATGATCTTATGAAAGGGCCATCAGGAATTTGTAGGTAGTATCTGCTTCATCTTGAGGCTCCCTCAAGGTCTCCGATCTGCATTAGCTATGTCCAGCATCACCCCTCAGGCGGTCAGGCACACACTGCCTCAGGTACTCGGAATGACCCTCTTGTCTATTCAGCCCGCCTTTAAGGGGATGGAACTCCTCGAGGCAGCCTTTTAATTGTCCAGCTTCAGGAAGGTCACAAAGACAGGTGGAGTTTGGTTCATAATACAGTCAGAACCTAAATATAGTCCCAACACAGGCAGAAACTTCAGCAAAGTAACTGTTTCTTTCCACATGCTGCCTGAGCTGCTAAGTATCTCTTGCGTTATATCAATGTTTTATGGTTCTCTTTGATATTACCGAAGTATCGCAACTGTTTCAAGAATTTATTTTGTTCAGTCAAAAGTTTTGCTTTTCTTATGTATGTATATAAGCCAATTTTACCCAAATGTGAAGTGCACATCCTTAAATTAGAACAATTATTACATGAATTGTATTGCATACATATTCTTAATTTTTCTAATGTAAACATAACAACATTTCACGTATCGCCACAGTAACTTAATGGGAAGTAAATTGCTACAGTAACTTAATGGCAAATTACCACAGTCAATACAAATTACTAGTTTCTGCAATTCATTAGTTTAGTTCACGGAATATGAGTATCACAATTTAGTGTCACTCTGAAGTGCCCTTGAGAAGATAATGGTGAGCTCCTGTCTTTAACTGTTGCAGACTATGTGGTGTAGGTACACCCACAGGGCTGGCAGAAGGGAGTATGAAGCAGACGAGGAACAATCATATCATTCCAAATTAGATCTTCCTGTATTATGGTAAGGTATTATATCTAGGTGCTGGAGGTTGCAGTATTGGAAGGTACCATCCAAGAATCTTTGGCAAGTTATAACAGTGCATCTTCTAGATCATAACCTTACCTTTCTTGCAGTAGACTGCCAAGAAGATAAATATTTTGTTGGTTTTCACAGCAAGAGGAGCAGGGATGTCTCGCTGCAATCATGTCCATCTGGAATATTGTGTACAGTTTTGGTTTTATCTGAGGAAGGATGTTCTTGCTGCAGAAGGAATGCAGCAAAGTTTACCAGACCGATTCCTGGGATGGTAGGACTGATGAATGAGGAGTGGTTGAATTGGCTAGGATTATATTTGCTGGAGTTTAGAAGAATGGTGGGATGGTGGGGGAGTCTTGTAGAAACCTATAAAATTTGAACATGACTAGAAATGTTGGTGCAGGAAGGATGTTAGTGATAATGGGATGTCCAAAACCAGGGCTCTCAGTCTAAGGACATGACATAAACCATTTACGACTTAGATGAGGAGGAATTTCTTCACCCAGAGAGTGGTGAGCCTCTGGAATCTGCTACCACAGAAAGCAGTCAAGGCCAAAACATTGTACAATTTCAAAAATGCGTTGGATATGACAATTGGTGCTAAAGGACAAAGGAATAATGGGAAAAAGTGGGAACAGGCTGTTGAGTTGGACGATCAGTCACAGTATAATGAATGGTGGAGCAGGCTCGAAGGGCTGAATGGCCAACTCCTATTTCCCATATTTCTGTGCAGGCTGGTGATGGAGGGAGTCAATTTTTAATGAATTGTGTCAAGCTTCTGCGGTGTTGAAGCTGCATTTATCCAGGCAAATGGACAGTATTCCATGATACCACACACCTTTTCCTTACAAAAGTGGGGGCAGGTGGTGAGTTATATGCTACAGAATTCCCAGCCCCTCAGCTGTCCTTGAGGCTATAATATCTACGTAGTGTTGATATTTGAGCAAAACATCATTTTAGAAACTGAACATATTAATTGTGATTAAGTTTAAATCTATCCCTCCTCCTGAATCACAAGGGGTATTTAATGGCAGGAAGTCCCGGAGAAGGAGCATTCATTTCCTCTCAAAGTTTCTGCCTGTGGTTCTGAGTTTTTGGTATCATTACAGCAAACGCCAGATTTGGATTTGGATTTATTTGCCTTAGCTATTTAGTACATACTATGTTGGTAAAAATGAAGATAGGTTTTTGAGGAATAGACAGTGTTCATATGCAATGTCCAATCTGATATGATGTGGACAAATGCGGCTTATTACAAAAGGTCTGTTTTCATGCAGTTATCCATGCTTAGTAATTCAGAACACTTAAAGATCTCATTCCTAATGCTGGAGAGCACACACACACACAATGAATGAATGCATTGGCACTTCTTAACCTTGGTGAACATAGGACACGGGTGAGGAAACAGAATCCTGATAAGAAAATGAACTTGAGAATTTATGTGTAATGATTTGGAAAAACACTTTGCATCAGTGCTGATTACATTTACCAGGTAACTGCCCTGGAAATAGTAGGTCTCCTGATCTTTTTCATTGTTGCATGTTTTTTTTTAACCTTGCTGCAGTTCAAAGGTGCTGATATTTGAAGGTATTAATAATGGAGGCAACATTGTTTAAAGAGGTTTTAATATGCTGTCAGAAAGTAATTTAGATAGATGAACAGTGCTCTATTGTAAGTTACGAGGTTATTTTTAAGTCAGTAAAAGCATGCACTTCAAATTTTAATCCTTCCTTTACCTGATGATTTTTTTTTGCTTACAGTGGTTAAAAGCTCAGTGTTCCACGCTGTGACCCAATGAGTATTCTGTAAACGTGTACAGCAGTTTTCATTTAGTGCATAAAGATAAACGGTGGACAAATGTTCACCCCATACCTACTGATTGAGCCTCTACTATTTTCCTGATCAGAATTTCATTGATTGGGAGGACAGGAAACCCTGGAATCTTGCAGAAGCAGAACTATAGACAGACAGGAGAACTAAGGATGAGGTGATGGTAAACCTTTAATTTGGTGGATGGACCATCGTTCAAGTAAGCTGCTTTTTCTTGAATGGTATTGAGCTTCTTGAGAAGTAGAGAATAGTCCATCTCCTGCCAGTGGAGAGGTGGAGAATAGTCCATCGCCTGCCAAGTGGAGAATTGTCCATCTCTGCAAGGTGGAGATAGACTATCTCGTTACTGGAGAATAGTCCAACTCCTGTTAGTGGAGATAGTTCATCCCCTGTTAATGTAGAATAGTCCATCTCCTGCAAGGTGGAGATAGCCATAGAGATGTACAGCACGGAAACAGATCCTTTGGTCCAACTCATCCATGCCGACCAAATATCCCAACCCAATCTAGTCCCACCTGCCAGCACCTGGCCCATATCCCTCCAAACCCTTCTTATTCATATACCCGTCCAGATGCCTTCTAAAATGTTGCAATTGTGCTAGCCTCCACCACGTCCTCTGGCAGCTCATTCCATACACGTACCACCTTCTGAGTGAAAAAGTTACCCGTTAGGTCGCTTTTCTATCTTTCCCATCTCACCCTAAACCTATGCCCTATACTTCTGGACTCCCCCACCCCATGGAAAGTAATTTGTCTATTTATCCTATCCATGCCCCTCATGATTTTATAAACCTTTATAAGGTCACCCCTCAGCCTCCGACATTCCAGAGAAAACAGCCCAAGCCTATTTAACCTCTCCCTGTAGCTCAAATCCTCCAACACTGGCAACATCCTTGTAAATCTTTTCTGAACCCTTTCAAGTTTCACAATATCTTTTCAGTAGGAAGGAGACCAGAATTGCATGCAATATTCCAACAGTGGCCTAACCAATGTTTTGTACAGCCACAACATGACCTCCCAACTCCTGTACTCAATACTCTGACCAATAAAGGAAAGCATACCAAACAGCTTCTTCACTATCCTATCTACCTGCGACTCCACCTTCAAGGAGCTATGAACCTGCATTCCAAGGTTTCTTTGTTCAGCAACACTCCCTAGGACCTTACCATTAAGTGTGTAAGTCCTGCTAAGATTTGCTTTCCCAAAATGCAGCACCTCACATTTATCAAAACTAAACTCCATCTGCCACTTCTCAGCCCATTGGCCCATCTGGTCAAGATCCTGTTGTAATCCGAGGTAACCTTCTTCATTGTCCAATACACCTCCAATTTTGGTGTCATCTGCCAATTTACTAACTATACCTCTTATATAAATGATTTGGACGTGAGCATAAGTGATGAAAAGTAGTAGACCCAGCACCAATCCTTGTGGCACTCCACTGGTCACAGGCCTCCAGCCTGAAAAACTACCCTCCACCGCCACCCTCTGTCTTCTATCTTTCAGCCAGTTCTGTTTCCAAATGGCTAGTTCTCCCTGTATTCCATGAGATCTAACCTTGCTCACCAGTCTCCTTTGGGGAACCTTGTCAAATGCCTTACTGAAGTCCATATAGATCACATCAACTGCTCTGCCCTCATCAATCCTCTTTGTTACTTCTTCAAAAAACTCAATCAAGTTTGTGAGTCATGATTTCCCACGCATAAAGCCATGTTGACTATCCATAATCAGTCCTTGCCTTTCCAAGTACAAATACATCCTGTCCCTCAGAATTCCATCCAACAATTTGCCCACCACTGACGTCAGGCTCACTGGTCTACAGTTCCCTGGCTTGTCCTTACCACCTTTCTTGAACAGTGGCATCATGTTAGCCAACCTCCAGTCTTCCAGCATGTCACTTGTGACTATCGATGAGACAAATATCTCAGTAAGAGGCCCAGCAATCACTTCCCTAGCTTCCCACAGAGTTCTAGGGTACACCTGATCAGATCCTGGGGATTTATCCATTTTTATGCGTTTCAATATATCCAGCACTTCTTCCTCTGTAAAATGGACATTTTTCAAGATGTCACTATCTATTTCCCTATATTCTATATCTTCCATGTCCTTTTCCACAGCAAACACTGATTAAAAAATACACGTTTAATATCTGCCGCTATCTCCTGTTACTGGAGAATAGTCCAACGCTTGTTCGTGGAGATAGCCCATCTCCTTCCAGATAGAGCAATGGGCAGAACAGCCTAATCTGCAGTTTAGAACTGGGTTTGAGCAGAAGTGCTGTTCATCTCGGCTCCTCCAGGATCATGGTAGACTGATGTTGTTCATGGTAAATGGGCAGTATGTTCTGATTCTCGGCCTGCTACTGATCTTTACCCAGCCCAAAAGCAAGAATGAAAGTCAATTGGTGTTTTTTTTTTAAAAGAGATTCTGATCTCCTGACATTTTTAAAATAAGCGCCGTCACTACTGTCCAACAGCGGTAGTATTTATACCTTTCCCAGCACCATGTTGTGTGCATACAGGTGTAAGACACAGTGAAGACCAATGAGTGCAGAAACTTAATTCATACTCCACCTCCAGGAAGAAGGGAGACACCAGAGTGGCCAGTGATAGGCAGTGCCCTTCTCAACTATGTGATCAAAAGAGTGAAAGGGAGAGCAAGGATTAAATCAAAATAGAACCGGAGGGGGAAATAAAATACTCTTGGTGCTATTTAGTTGCAATGAAATGTTTAATCAATCCAGAGTTTTACAGAGTTTGAGGAAACAAGCTCATGGATTTGATTTCTGTCTGGAGCTAATCCTCAATTTGCATTATCATACCCTTTCAGAGGCAGAAATATCATGTCGGCAAGTCCAGCTGAACCAACAGTCTGCCTTCTCAGCTAGGTAATGGTGGCTGACAACAAGAACTTAAAAGATGAGAAAATGATGTTAAAATATCATTTAAGTTTAGAAATGATTTAATTCCAATTTGCCTTAATTACATTGTGCAGACACCGTTGATGTCTAAGAATGTATGTTCGCTCAACTGATAGACCTTGAGACCGTTAGCATTCACAGAACATTAATGCAAAATTCTTTAATGTAGAAGCTGTTTCATTTTCAGAAGATTTATCTTTTATTGCCTCAAGCAAAATTTTGTCTGATTTGTTTCATGAAAACTTCTAGGTGAAATCACTTTTTAATGATTCAAATGCTGTTTGAGTTCAAACATTTGAAATTGTTTCTGTAATGCAAGCAGTGAAAAAATACATTTACATTTTACTCCAGCAATGGTAATATATTAAACATGTGTGCTTAAAAATAGTATTCCTTACTTTCCATATGATAGTCAATTCAGATAGTCAGGAATTTTTCAGAGAGATTGTGCAACTGCCTCCTAACACATTCCATCATTTAATAATATAAATTGTCATTTTAATGAAGTTAAAAATGATGTTTATAATAATACCAGCCAGGCTCCTATCAGGCTTCTAGATTAAACCCAATATGACTAACACACAGAGTTAAGGGTCATTCCACAAACAATTCACTGCACTGATGCCTCTTTTCCCTCAAGCTACGTGCGTAATGTCAGTCCAAATTTTTGCTCTCATTTCAATTTGACATCAGTTTTCTTCACAGGGCACGCCAACGGCAGTGGCACCATCGGAGGCAACGCTGCTGCCATCACAAATGCCAATCTTCCTTTTTTTTTAAGGCTGAGATAAACATAACTTTACTCCCTCGAGGCATCAAGAGATATAGAAAACAGGAAAGAAAGTGAACTTCAGGCAGAAAACGAACTATGCCCTGATTTAATGGCAGTGCAGTTTTGAGAGGTTGTACATTCTATTCCTGCTGTTGCTATTTATTCCTTAGGGTTATTTCCAAAGTATATCTGACCACTACATGGCAAATATAAATGGCAATCTTTAATGCTATTAGATTAACATGTCAAGTTTCTTATTTTTATATCCACAAATAGAAAGGACAGATTTATAATTCAAAAGGATTCATGTTCTAACTATCCCTTGCACTGCTCCAGTGTAACAGACAAACATTTGACTTTGGCTGTCCTTGTTGTACCAGCCCCACTATAGCTAGAGGGTGGATCTGTAAGGATGTCCGACCTCCGAGAACTGCTGACCAATCAGATGGCCGGTAGCTGTCTGGTTGCAACAGAGGTAGGAGAGGTGGTCAGTGCTGGTTATAACACTGTCCATCAGTAGGAGGAGCATGGAAGTCAGATTAAAACTTGACTTTGGACAGATGTGCTGGGACCAGTCAGGGAATACTGGCGAGGTGTGGAAAAAGAGGACAACCATGCATTTAGAATGTGTTGAATAAGTGAGAGCAACTATCATTGATGGAGGAACTTTTGTTGGGTACACTAAGAGGACAAGAAAGTGGAATTGAGGAAAATGATCAGCCAAGCTCATGAGATTGTGAGGCCTTCTCCAGCTCCTGTTTCTTATGCTTCTAATTTCCTGCATGCTATACCGTGACAACACTCCCAGTGCTGGCCCATGCCATGGTGGAGCCTAACCCTGACAAAAGGGGCAGGAAAATGAAGTGTAAGTCTGAGACTTTTGTCCTGTTTCCCTCTTGATGATCTCTCTCCCCCACCCCCCTGCAGAATTGTAGGTTGATGATATGAAAAAAAATTCTTAAAAGCGCTGGAATCTTCATAGAATTCCTACAGTGTGGAAGCAGGCCATTGGATTCATCGAGTCCAAACCAGCCCTCCAAAGTCCACCCTACCCAGACCCACCCCTTTCATGTAAACTTGCATTTCCAATGTCTAATCCAGTTAGCCTGCATATCCATGACACTGCAGGCAATTTAGCATGGTCAATGCACCTAATCTGCACATTTTTGGACTGTGGGAGGAAACCAGAGCACCCGGAGGAAATCCACGCAGACACAGGGAGAATGTGCAAACTCCACACAGAAAGTTGCCCAAGGCTGCAATCAAACCTGGGTGCCTGGTGCTGTGAGGCAATAGTGCTAATCACTGAGCCACTGTGCCACCATTGGTGTTGGGTCTCTTAGAGCAGGTTCAACATTCTCCAGCCTTGGTGGAACTGTCTGGTGAATCAATTTGGAAATGGTTTTGGAAGCTGAGAATTTCCCTTTTCCCATCAGTCAAAGTGAACTCCACCCATTAAAGATCAGAGTAATACTGCATATATCCATCCAAGGCCTAGAATTCTCAGGACAACTAAGAGGACAGTATCCAGTTTGATCAAGAACTCTAACAACCATCAAATGAATTGGATGTCAAATTCTTAGCTTCCTGTGCAGTCAAGGCAACAAGAGGAAGAATCATTGTTGCCTGGTCAGTTCTGAGGTATGGTGTCCGCATAGACCAAAACTTCAGATAGATTCAAACAAATTTCATTTCACACTGATTGGTAAGATAAAGAATAATGATATTTGCCTAATGATAGGTGCAAACTAATATGCTTTATAGTTTTGTATGCCATAGGAAGGGTTGTGTGAAAATTTAAAAGCCTGAAGTTACTCCATCATTTAAGCTTACATGTGCTGTAAATAAATCAGTTTCTTGGTTTGTATCAACCGTATCTCAAACATTTCCATTTGATTAGGCTTTTGGAGAACTACATGTGAAGACTCAATTTTAGGATTAAGGTGGTCCTATATATAACAAGGGACTGTCAATTTTACATTCTGGGATCGGTTATTAATTATCTTGGTAGTAAATATAACATCTTAATTTTGCAGATGTAGCTGCTAATGGAAGAGACGAATAATGACAACTCAAGAGAATAATTGTGATCTAAAACTTGAAACATCTAACTTCATTTCCCTACACTAGCATCCCACTTTTTATCATGTTAAATTGAAAATACTTAGCATTGGTCCAACACACAATGACGTGGTCCCATTAAGTCTCTATAATATCTCCAAACCCCATATTTACTCTGAATGTTTGATTATTGTGAGTTCAGTCTTCATCAATTTCCTATATGTTTATTATCCACCATTTGTCAGAGTCTTTAGCCACATGCAACCACTCTGGAAGCTTCCTCATGAAATCTCTCCACTTCTCTCCCAGTGTAAGAAGGAACTCCTTAAACTCTAATTCTTCAAGTATTCAGGCACCCGTTCTGGTCACTGCCTTTCTGACTCAGTATCTTACTTCTGTTTTTTGAAGGAATTTGAGACTTTGTTTTTCATAAAGGTCATAGCAAAACAAATTGTTGCTGGTGGAAGAACAACAACAACAGGATAGTACAACAAGAATGACCACATATCTCCAATTCTGGGAAACTACAATATGGTGTTAATGCTTTCCTTTGAAGCAGTTAACAGGTTATATAATAGGGGATGAAAAGGAAATAGGCTGAAGGCCATGTTTTGACGTCAACATTATCAGCACACTGAGATTCACGTTGTGAACTTACAACTCTGTATATAAATAGTTATGCTTGTTAATTAAATAATCCTAGCAACGATATTATAAATGACAAGAAAAATTGAATTTGTAATCATCTTCTTGTCATGACAACTTTAGGATTGCTTGTTAATTTAGCTCAGATCAAATAATTTGTTTCTCAGCTCATTTGGAAATGAAGGAGTCATTAACTTGATTTCGTTTATACAAATGAGAATTTGTCATTTGTAAATGTGGTCAATTTTAAGCGCTATCACATATCAGAAATTTTGGGATTTTTTTTACATGCAGAAAAGATTTGGAATGACTGTGATTTAAATGTTTAGAAGCAAAGAAAATTTGCACAGATTCAAAAAACTGAGATTTTGAGGCTCACTACATGGAGACAGAGAGCAATTAACTGGGCAGAATTTTTCATTTCAAGTTAAAGTATAAGGATGAGTGTGCCGGATGCTGCAATATCCACTATGACCTATGTCAACCCCATTATGCTTTTCATTTCATTATCCATGGAACGACCTTCTCGGTTTAAAATCTATTGCACCATATTTAAATGCCTGTTCAGACACTGTATGCCAGGAACTTCCCTTCAGGCTGTGGGTGTTGCTCCTACAACAGAAGAAATACCTGAACATACCCTACAGAAGTTGATATCCCTAGCTGAGGTCCCAGAAAGATGGAACATACTCTTTCCACTGAATTGAATCAAGACGCTGTCACACTACACTTGACCAGCTTGGGTGCTGAGTGCAAATCAGTGCCACAAAAGAGACAGAAAAAGCTGCCAGCTAAAAAATAGGCAAATAATATCCTGCGCTCTGTAATGGTAAGAAGCATCATCTTCTCTTTGCTACCTCACATTGTCAGGGTCACCACTCATTCTAACTCTGTCTCACCGCACACATCTCACTAAAGGTCATGCAATACAAGCTTTAGCATCACATCCACGATTGATGCCCACTCAAGGGCACACAGCCACCTCAAATTAATAAGTTGCCTGCCCTCTGCTCTTTCTACTCACTTGCTCCGGATGACATACCACCTCACATGGTTAGGCATGTTCCCAAACTGCAGCTGCATCCATTACCATCAAAACTAACCCTTCCCTTTCTCTCATTGTCCTATAATTGGGCCATGACCAGCAAGGGGTGGAGCACAGCAACCTCCTCACCCTCATTTAGGAAGAGGCTATTGAGGTGGCTGGAGAAGACCAGGATCATTTCTGTCATGACAGGGAAACACTAATGAGTATGCTCTGATCTTCTTGGATGAGCTCCAATGCCACATCATTGCTCTACATAACCTTCTCA
Source organism: Chiloscyllium plagiosum (assembly GCF_004010195.1). NCBI lineage: Eukaryota > Metazoa > Chordata > Chondrichthyes > Orectolobiformes > Hemiscylliidae > Chiloscyllium > Chiloscyllium plagiosum. The sequence goes on from NC_057737.1 coordinate 30,666,749, forward strand.
CCATGTTCAACAGATAACTCTTTCCATTGTATTCAATAAGCACTAGCAGGACTCAGGAATATTCAACTAGGAGGAGGATACAGCCTGTGCACTAGTGTGGACGAAGTCTGTGAAACCTCAGAGGATACATTCACGGCCTACACCTGCATTCTCCACCAACACCAAGACAATCACCTTAGTCTAAGTTAGACTTATAGGCACAATCTGGTGAGCACATCATGAAGTGTGACTGCAGCCAATGAGGGAAAAAGTACCCAAGTGCCAGATGGCTGCTGGAGATCAGGCAACTGGCCACCCCATGTATAAGACCTACCTTTGTGCTCAGTCATGGTGACATGGTCAGTCTATAGAGAGAGTCACATAAATATCAGACAGGTGTGCTAGAGGTACTGGGTAGGCTGGAATGGGAGATGGAGGAGTCCATCCACAGTCCCGTTACTGTGTTGACTCTAACTTGTAAGTGTTTAACTGTCTTCATGGAAAGGATGGTGGTGACCTTGGAGACCTGCAGAGTCTCACTACCTGCAGGATATGTGTTCAGATTTGCACTTCATTGCTTTAGCCGCAGGTACCCTGCATCATTGGAAAGTGAGAGGTGGTTGACAGACCTCAACCTCAGTCCAGGTGGCCCTTCTTCTCAAAGAACAAAAAAAAAACACACACAGGAACAGGCCTGTTAGCCTCCAAGCCTGCACCCACAACATTCTGCCCTTCCATACTAAAACTGTCTCCACTAACAGGATCCATATCCCTCTATTCCCTTCCGAGTCATGTATTCATCCAGGTGCTTCTTGAATGCTACTATTGTGTTTGCTTCCACCACCTCCTCCTCTGGCAGTGCTTTCCAGGTACCCATCACCTTTTGTGTGAAAACCTTGCTTCACCCATCTGTTTTAAGCATCCCCACCCATCACCTTGAACCTGTGTCTCCTAGTAATTTACCTCTACACCCTGGAAAAATGCCTTATACTTTCCAGTCTATCCATGCTATTCACAATCTTATAAACTTCTATCAGGCCATCCCTCAACGTCCAGCGAAAACAAACCCAGTCTACCCAACCTTTCTTCATAGCTAAAATCTGCAGACCAGGCAATATCCTGGTAAACTTTTTCTGAACCCTCTCCAAAGCATCCACATTCCTCTGGTCATGTGGTGACCAGAACTGTATACCATATTCCAAGTGTGGCCTCACTGACTTTAGAGAATCAGAGTCATAGAGCTGTACGGCATGGAAACAGACCCTTCAGTCCAACTCGTCCATGCTGACCAGATATCCTAAATTAATCTAGTCCCATTTGCCAGCATTTGGCCCATATCCCTCTAAACCCTTCCTATTCATTTAGCCATCCAGATGCCTTTTAAATATTGCAATTGTACAAGCTTCCACCCCTTCCTCTAGTAGCTCATTCCATACACGCGCCACCCTCTACATGAAAAAGTTGCCCCTTAGGTCCCATTTAAATCTTTCTGCTCTCACCTTAAACCAATGCCCTCTAGTTTTGGACTCTCCCACCTCAGGGAAAAGACCCTGTCCTATCCATGCCCCTCATGAATTTATAAATTTCTATAAGGTCACCCTCAGCCTCCAACACTCTAGGGAAAACAGCCCCAGCCTATTCAACCTCTCCCTATAGCTCAAGCCGTCCAACCCTGGCAAAATCTATAATGCTGCAGCATAACTTGCCTATCCTTATACTCAATGCCATTTCAAATGAAGGCAAACATGCTATCGGCTTATTTTACTACCTTATCTACCTGCGCTGCCACCTTCAGTGATCTGTGGACATGCACACCCAGATCCCTCTGCACATCCATACTTCTAAGGGTACTGCCATTCACTGTACAATTTCCTCCTGTACTTGACCTTCAAAAATGCATCACCTTATATTTAACTGAATTAATTTTCATCTGCCATTTTTCTGCGCATGCCGCCGATTGATCTATATTCTGCTGTATCCTCTGATAATCCTTCTCGCTATTCACAACTCCATCAATCATTGTAATGTCTGCAAGCTTTCACATTAGATTGGCCATGTTTTCCTCCAAATCACTTATGTAGACAACGAACAGAGGTCCCAGTACTGATCCCTGTGGAACACCATTAGCCACGATCCTCCATTCCGAAAAGAATCCTTCTACTGCTCCCCTCTGTCTCCTATGACTAAGCCAGTTCGGTATCCATCTTGCCAGCTCACCCCTGATATGATGTGACTTCACCTTTTGTACCAGTCTGCCATGAGTGACCTTAAAAAAAGCTTTACTGAAGTCCTTGTAGACAACATCAACCACTTTTCCCTCATTAATCATCTTCATCACCTCCTTAAAAAAAACGATCAAGTTAGTGATGCCCGACCTCCCCGCACAGAGCCATCTGTCTATCGCTAATCAGTCCATTTGCTTCTAAATACGTATTGATCTTGTCCCTGAGAATCTTTTCCAATAATTTCCCTAACACCAACGTGAGGCTCACAGGCCTGTAATTTCCTGTTAACCTTCTTAAACAATGGGACAACACTGGCTCTTCTCCAGTCCTCTGAGATCTTACCTGTGGCCAAAGAGGATACGAAGATGTCTGTCAGTGCTCCAGCAATTTGTTCTCTTGCCTCTCTCAATATTCTGGGATAGATCAGGAACCAGGGACATACTACCTTAACACTTTTAATGCACAGCACTTCTTTATTTTTAATAGCACATTGCTTTAGAAATTTGACACACTCTTCCCGGAGATCATCCTCCACCACTTCCTTCTCTCTGGTGGATATTCAACAAAACATTTGTTTAGGACCTCACCTAACTTTCCGGTTCCATACATAGATTCTCTCCTTTTAATCTTACATAGGCCAACCCTTTCCCTGGCTACCCTCTTGCTTTCTATATATGCGTAAAAAGCCTTGGGATTCTCCTTAATCCTGTTTGCTCATGACTTCTCATGACCCCTTTAGCCCTTCTAATTCCTTGCTTAAATCCTTTCCAACTTTCCTCATGTACTTCTTCAGTTCCCATCCTCCTAGACCTTACGTATGCTTGCTTTTAATCTTTGACCAAGGTCACAACATCCCTGGCCATTCAAGTTTGATGTAACTTGCCACACCTATCCTTCATTCCAGCAGGAAAGTGCCACTCCTGAACTCTTAGTAATTGCTGTTTGAAATACTCCCACACATCCGAAGTGGATTTACCCTCAAATAGCGGTTTCCAATCAAAATTCTCCAGTTTCTGCCTAATATTGTTGTAGTTCGCCTTTCCCCAATTTAACACGTTAACCCAAGGACTGCTGTTAACCCTACCCATTAATATCTTAAAGCTCAGAGTATTATGATCACTGCTCCCCCATTGAAACTTCACTCACCTGGCCGGGCTCATTTCCCAAAACCAGGTCCAGTATAATCCTTGGTTGGACTAGTTACGTTTTGCGTCAAGAAGCCCTGCTGAATTCTGAATTCTTACAAACTCTGTTCCATCCAAGCCCCCAACATGAGGTGAGTCCCAGGCAATATAGGGGAAGTTAAAACCACCTACCACAACAACCGTGCCGTTTTTACATCTTTCCAAAACCTTTCTAAACATTCTCTTCTCTATCTCCGGCTGGCTGTTGGGAGACCTGTAGTATACCCCCAGCATTGTGATTTCACTTTTCCCATTCCTGAGTTCTACCCATATTGCCTCGCTGCACAAGTTCTCTGAAGAATCCTCCTTGGTACAGCTGTAAGATACTCCTATACCAGTAACGCAACTCCCCAACCCTTTTACATCCTTTTCTATTACACTTGAAACATCTAAATCTAAGTCCTGTCCCTCTTTCAGCCAAGTCTCCATAATCACAATAACGTCATAGAGCTCCGGTTACTATATGGAACTAAGTTCACCTACCCTGCCTATATAGCTGCCGGTGCTCTGCAACATTGGAAGGTGAGAGGAGGATAAGGGAACTCAACCTCACTCCACTTGAGGAGATGGAATGCTGTCAACAGATATCCAGAGGGAGGGCACTACCAGATTCTTCCCAGGAAGCCTCCCGACTTCCTGTGTTCCTAATGCTTCCAGTGGTTCAAGCTGATGAGGGGGAATCTGTCTCTGGATGGGATACTGTCATAAGGCTCAGATCATGTAGGCCAAAAGCCAGCAGCAGAGAGCTAGCCAAACCTTCAGAATCAACAGGCCCCCTCCAACTGAGCTGCAGAGGTTGGTCCTGCATCGAAGCACAGAGAAGAGAAAGGAAGTAAAATACATTGAGGGCTCTTGTAATCCATAGTCCCAAAATAGTGTTCTGGGCCATATGGGTTCAAGTATCACCATAGCAGATGCTGAAATTTGAATTCAATAAAACAAATCTGGAATTTAAATTTAATCTAATTGTGACCATGTCACCATTACCAATTGTCGTAAAAAAGCCGTCTGATTCACTGATGGTTTCTCTAAGGAAATCTGACATCCTGATCTGATCTGGCCAACATGGGACTCCAAACCCACTGAAATGTAGTTGATTCTTAACTGTCCTCTGAAATGGCCTAGACAGTCAATCAACTCAAAGGCAATTCAAAATAAGCAACAAATGCAGGCCTTGCCAAATGCTCACATACCATGCAAGAAAAACAAAATAAAAACCACAGATAGTACATGTGTAAAATCTACACTTCTGCAAATATTCTTGTTTCCATTATTCTAATGTTCATTATAGTTTCACCCTCCCAGAAGGCTGGGGGTAGGTCAAATAATGTTAAAGTTCCTGAGCACCTTCAACTAGAGAAGGACGTGCTGAAGTTCAATTGCCAAACATTGCTTTGGCTCTCAGTATGAACAAAGTAGGTAACTGCAGATAGTCTCAGCTGTCCGAGAAGCCCACATCTATAAATTGAAGATGGCAGCTAAGGTGAATGGCATGAATAGTTTGATGCAGGGGAGGACACAGGGCCTGATAGTTGGAATTGTTCATCCTTCACATGCAATTCATGACAGAAATGGCAGAATCCATGATGCTTCCCACATATTTATGGCACGGTGGCTCAGTGGTTAGCTGCCTCACAACATCTGGGATCCAGGTTTGATTCCAGCCTTGGGCAACTGTCTGTGTGGAGTTTGCACGTTCTCCCCATGTGGGTTGCCTTTGTGTGCTCCAGTTTCCTCCCACAATCCAAAGATGTGCAGGTTAGATGAATTGGTCATGCTAAATTGCCCATAGTGTTCAGGGATGTGTATGTTAGATGCATTAGTCAGGGGTAAATGTAGAGTAATTGAGTTGGGGAATGGGTTTGGGTGGGTTACTCTTCAGAGGGTCAGTGTGGACTTGTTGGGCCAAGTGGCCTGTTTCCACACTGCAGGGATTCTATGATTCTGTATTTCAGGAGGGAAATGTCTGTCTAGGGTCTGGACTTCTCAAAGAAATGCTCTTATATTTAAGGCTGTGAGATGGCCAATAGGAACCCCTCGTATCAATATTTCCCTCATTGTGCATCCAACTGGTCCAAAGCAATGTTCTCCAATGTCGTACTATCACAGACCATTGAACTTGAAGCACTGTCATAAAGGAAGCTTAATGCATAGCAAGAGTACAGAGAAGACTTAAAACACTCTCAATCTTTGAGTACTTGTGAAAGATGCAATATACAGTTCAGATCACAATGAGTCACTCTTGTTACGCTTCAGTATAATATTATTGTATGATTAAATACTGGGTACTGAGGCATATTCATGAGTGTAAATTACAGACATTATTTACAGGAATGGCCAGTAACGTTGAAACCAAAGGAATATCTGAGACTGGCTCAGAATTTACAAGGTATGATTAGGAGTTCTAATCATAAAATTTGTGGTATCCTTGGAGAATAATAGTTAATTTGGTCAGTGTAAATTCATAAAATTACTTGTCAACTTAATATGCTGTGCATGTTTATCTTATCAAAATGTAGGATCACAATTATTGTAGTTCTTAATCAGTACCTATCGTAATTGGCTGTGTGTTTCTATGGCTCCCATTAATTAACTTCTCCCAAATGTGTGAAGTTGCTTCAGTTCAAAGAATGAATCTGTACAAAATGGGTGGCCTTACGGAGCAGTTTCTGAGCTGTGGAGATTAGCCTTTATAATTGGTTGAATGTGGAAATTACTAATTATCAAAATTCCATATATTTAATATGATAATTGCTGCTGGCCCAGATAACAGTATCTGAAAATTTTGTCAGTGTGTGCACAGGATATATTGTTCTCAGTTTATCCTCCAATGGCAAGACTATGAAAAAGAACACTCTCCAAAAATAAGTGAAAAGAGCCGAGTTTCTTGCTTCTGCAATAATAGCTGATCTTCTGCAGGACAAAGTTGAGCTTGACCCTTTCCACACCAACGTACTGCCTTCACCACATCACTACCTGCCTGTTTATTGCGATAAAAAGATTATTTTCAAGAATATGGTCACAATAATCTTCTGCCCAATATTTTCTGATCCACCTACTAGTGGGATAAATCTGAAAATTCAGGTTTAAAATCTCCAACCTTTATGTTCTCTCAATGTGAATGACAATTTGAAAAAAATCCAAAGCCAGATTGCCATGCTACTTTTCATGCAGGCACCTCAAAATCAACACTTCTTACCGGAAAAAGTGTTGACGCATGAAAGCTGATTCCTATCACTTTCTCAAAGTTTGTTTCTGCAAAAAGAAAATCAAAATAAATATGAAACAAAAACAGAAATTGCTGGAAACGCTCAGCAGGTCTGGCAGCATCTGCGGTGAGAAATCAGATTTAATGTCTCGGGTCAAATGACCCTTCCTCAAAACTCAGAAAATATATATGATCAGACAAATGCTTTGCTATGCTTTTGATATTGTTCATCTTTTCTTTTGAGTCTTACTTTTATATTTCCAAGTTTCAGACCACTCTGGTGAAGATCCCTAGCCTTTTCTTCCATGATTGTGCATTCATCTGTCCTGCTAACAAAATGAAGTTAGTACTATATCGGGGGAGGGGGGCAGACAATGAACAAAAAACCCTTATCATGGGCAGGTTTTACCATGATAGGATGCCTAATCCATCGAGTATTAGGCTTGAATCAGGCTTCTGGAGAAACACAAAGCGTAACTTGATCTGGGTTCTCCCAGCACATTGTTGAATCAGTATTGGAAACTAAGTTATGACTCCATTATACAGCAGTGATGCGTTCTTAAATGTCACAAAGGAAATTTGACAAGCCACAGAGATAGACAATTGTGTCAGGTATTGGGGGTTTGGGAGGGTTGGTGGTGGAGGATGCCAGATGGGTGAGGGTTTGGGTAGCAAGTAAATAGGTGCGGGAGGAGGGTGGCAATTAGTTGGGTAAGAAGAAAGAATAGGTCAGAAGTGTGGAAGGATAGGGTGGGGAGGTTTACAGGGTGTTGGATCATGAGATATATTAAGTCAAGGTGTGTTGATCAGGCGGACATCTGGTTGAGAAGGGTATTGGGTTGAAGGGTTATTGAGTAAGAGAGGAGTATGCTAGATATGGTGCTGTTGCAGTGGGGGGATGTCAGGTTGTGCATTTGGGTCAGATTAGGATTGTGGGGGTCTGCAGGGGAAATGTCCAGTCAGTGGAGTTTGAGTTACAGCTGGCAGGTCAAGACTGTATTGAATAGTGGGGGTGTTAGATGGGAGGATCGAATCATAGGCTGTTGACTCAGTTCAGTTCAGGAGATATTGGGTTAAGGTGGTCAGGAGTGAGGTCACGGGGGCTTAAGTGAGTTTGGGACAGTTGGACAATCAGGTAAGAAGGCAGGGAGTTACTGATAAGTCATGGAGGCTGTGGGTGGTGGTGAACCGTATTATAATTACCAGGAGATGAAGCATATTTTAACTTTTCTGAAGTTTCCTCGTAACTATTCAAGTAATTTGATTTTTTTAGAGCAATTAGATTCCCTACAGTTCAGCCCAAACAGTCCACACTGACCCTCCGAAGAGTAACCCACCCAGACCCATTTCCCTCATGCATCTAGAACAATGGGCAATTTAGCATGGCCAATTCACCTAACCTGCACATCTTTGGACTGTGGGAGGAAACCGGAGCACCCAAAGAAGACCCACGCAGAGCAGGGAGAATGTGCAAACTCCACACAGACAATCACCCGAGGCTGGAATCAAACCTGGGACCCTGGTACTGTGAGGCAGCAGTGCTAACCATTGAGTCACTGTGCCGCCCCTGTCACAGGGAGACAGCTTCAAAAGAGTCTCAGCTGAATATAGGAAGTGGAATCTGAACAGGGAATGTAAGTGAGCCTGAATACTCCAAAGACTCAATGTGTTGGGGATTTTATCAATGGCTCCAGATGTAATGTAATTACCAATTGGAAGTTTATTAGTTGATAAGAGCTGAGTAGCTGGTGCATCTGAACTTCTGGAAGTCTTGTAGTGGATCTTTCAAGGGACATTGCAGCAATTACATCTTCCATTTGGACCATCGTGAGCAGGGACAGAATTAATGGAGCCTTTTGTCCATATTTTAAGCTGAAATAATAGCCCAGTCATTTAAATTCTTTTACTGCCTTTGTAGATTCTCAGATTGAGGATCGATTTAAGAACATTCAGAGATTTCTGTCACTCATGTCACTGGTCAACTGCATACTAAAATGAAGGGAAAGCATTAGTTGATGTGTGAGCCAGGAATTCTGGAAATCAGTGATTGTAAACCTGGCTTTCATGGAAGGTGTGCTAGACAAACACTCAAGTCACAGGGAGACAGCTTCAAAAGATTCTCAGCTGAATATAGGAAGTGGAGTCCAGACAGGCAAGGTCTTGACCTTTTGTTCTTCCTGGTCAGAGTCATAAAAAGCAGGTATTCCAATTAACTTGGTTGTAGACCCACATTAACATAAAACCACAGCACCCTCAGTTGCAAAGACATTTAGTTCTAAGGAAGTTAAGAAGGTGAATAATACCCAAAAAAATATTTTGTACATTTCCCACAATAGTTTGGTTGGTTACCAGGTCAACCTGTTTGTGAAACAATGCTATGCAAACTATTAAAATCCTCGCTTTGACCTCTGCTTATGCTGAGTTAGTTGATTGACCCTCAGCAGCCTCCCCATACAGGCCCTCGGTAAGGTATGCAGCTGGAATTCTTTTAACATACTGGGAGCTGGAATTGCACAAACACATCAGGTTCTCACCTGCTTTAAATACATCCCTCACTCCTTTGCTAGGTTAAATGGAATGCAACATGAATAGGGTGAGATTCAAACTAGACCGAGAGTTTTCAGTAGGTACAGTCCACCTGGATTGACACAAAGCGAAGAGATCAAGGAATATGAAGTGTAAGCTGTATTCTTATGTAATCAAATTTTTGTGACCTTAAATGCTGGGTTAAAAAGCAATGCGCAAAGCAAAATTGATCACACTCCAGTTGTGGTAAACACTTGAGGAGCTCTTTAGATAAATATGTTTTTTGAAGTGCAAAGGCTTTATCTTTAAAATTCTAACTATTAAAGTTATTTAATTGACTAAAAAACTGATTAATGTACGTGAATGAAAGTTGTGAATGGTTTAGTATGGATTTCAAATATTTATAATTAGGCTACTCACAGGTGATGGACTAGCAGAAAATGTATTTCTTTGATTAAACCCATTTTCAGCTTTGTTATTGAACTGCACCAGGTTATTGGTGATAAATGAATCAATGATTTTCTTTTAATTGTAAGTGAAAAGAATAATTACTTTCTAATTTGCTGCACAATGACAATGGTTCACGATGTTATGAATACACAAATATATTTCAGCAGAACTTGAACCATAACTTCATTTCTGAAGACCAATGAAATTTCAGCTGTAGTTGACATCGAGATTACTGATTGCATCCAAAGTAGAAACTCTGCACTCTTGTTTCCAAATCCTTCTTCTAGAGAAGTGAATGTGGGTATTGGTGAAAAAGAACATTTTTTGTGAAGCTTTTTATCTTGCACTCATCAAGACGATTTGCAAGAAAACTAATTCAAGGGAAAAATCAATATTTATACTGTACGAGAGAAGAATCTCATTGGTAGAGACATTACCATGAAGATTGCACCATTAATGCTGATTGACAGCTAATTGATGGGTTTTGCTTAAATTTTAACCCAGGCAGATTTACTCTGATTGATCAGGACATTGCACTGAGAAACGAATAAGCATTTTGAACTGTCCAGTTGCCTGGTTTATGAGTAGGGTTACATTTGACCTGCATTTCTCTCAACAGGAACAAGATGCAAAATGCTGTAAAGATGTTTAGTTCCAAAGATGATAAGAATGTGAATAATACCTAATAACTACTTTGCAAATTTCCCACAGCATTTTAGTTGATTGACCAGTTAATCTGTTTGTAAAACAATGCTATGTAGATTGTTAAAGTCCTCACTCTGACCTCCATTTATGCTGAATTAGTTGATTGACCTCAGTGGGTCAGGAATTAAACCATAAAAATCAGCCTTCATTACTTGAGAAAAATACTTTCATCCAACTAAGTCCATTAAGTTATCAAACTTATTTTTCATTGGATCTTTCCAAATTCCAGGCATCAAGTCAGATTTCAAATGAGATTTGACAGCATGTTTATTAAATTCTGTCTATCCAGCAGGGAACAAAACATATGAAACATTATGCCAGTCCATTGAATTAAAACAACCCATCATTTTTGGTCAGCTCTTTGATATCAGCTCTCAAATTCTTCCTTATACATTAAATGTAAAGAAGAGGTGTTCAGACTTTTATTGAAAATACGCTTTATCGGCATGTGTAGGTAAACTGTTGCCCATTACTCACCAGACCTATGAATAAATACACAGGCTGGATACTACATAAGTCAAGAGTGGGGTGCTGGAAAAACACAGCAGGTCAGGCAGCATCTGAGGAGTAGGAGAATCGACGCTTTGGGCAAAAGCCTGTCATTGGGAATTCCTGAAGGGTTTATGCCTGAAACGTCGATTTTCCTGCTCCTCGAATGCTGCCTGACCTGCTGTACTTTTCCAGCACCACATTCTCGACTCTGATCTCCAGCATGGGCCTTATTTTCTCCTAGTTGATATTACATGATCCTGGCAGTGTAATTTCACCAAGTGGGAACATATTATAGGCCTGGTGGCTAGCTAACTACTTCTCGTAATAGATGGTTTGCAGGCATCAACATCAGCAATCTGCCTGCTATGATAAAACACAATCGTTGAGGGGCTGATTGTATAAAATCCTTTCTTAAAAAAAAGTGTTCAATGACAGGAAGGAAGTGGAGCATTATTTTCAGGACTCTGTGCATAAGTAGCAAGTCCCTGATGATAGTGCCTTCCCATCTACAGACTGTGGAACACTCCCCTCCCTGAGCTTTCAGAACCTTCCTCATACAAATACTCTGGACTTAGCTCATTCCAGGCTCCAACCTGCCTTGTTTCACAGCCTACCTGCAGTACCAGTAGTCCCCACTATTGAGCTGATGGGTACAGCAAGCTCTGCCAGCCAAATCAGATCAACTGGCAGAGCCTGAGGGTTGGAGTTCCCACCCAGTGAGGAATGAGGGTCTCACAAATATGTGATGTCGTTCACTCACAACGTTTTATGGCTATGAACTGGGCTCCCTTCTGCTCCATCTCCTTGCTACTGATTTTCCTTCTAAGGGCGGGCGCACAGACTTGTATTCCATTGCTCCCATTGTCTTAGCCTCCCATGGAACTGTCCAAATGGGCATTGAAAGATAGACTACTGTTTGTGCAACATACGAACATCTTCTACTGGTGTTTGGGCTCAAAGCTGGAAATGAACAATTAGAAATGTTACAATTTCTTTTGAACTCCATTTCTTACAACGATCTGTCCTTCCTGCTGGTCTTTTTTTGACTTAAGCAACTGAAATGGGACAGGATATGTATAGACATCCCAGATGCTACTTCTTAATATGTTGAAGAAAGCAGTCATCAATCAAATAATCAAACTGAGGCAATAGCAATTTTGTTCAAAAGTACTTCAAAGGCTGCAAACTATTTTGGGAATATCTGAGTCGTGATGGGTGGTATATAAATGCATTTTTAAACATTTTTCATGGTGTGCAAATTACACCACAGGGACACCTCGGACCAGGGGTGAACAGGTCACATGTTGTATCTCACAAGCTCAGCATCTGCAGTCAAGAGTTGGCAGATACTTGAATTTTTGTGAAGACCGAAACAATATTTGTTTCCCACTCCATTATGTAGCGTATCCCTTTCAACCCAGACCAGTATCCAGGTCTTCTGCCAGCTCTATTAGGCTGAATCTTACTCTAATCCGCGCCTGATCTGACAAAATGTTCTGCCCCATCTTCAGCTTTGGTGGGTCGTTTTTGATCTGGCAACCAGCAGTTCTCAGCAGGTGCTTTGCTGTGGGCACGATATCCAGGCCAGTGCTTCATTTGTCTTTGAGTTTCACCTACAAAAATTCACACCGCATACTTTTTCTAAAAATAACCTATTTCAGACTCATTCATCTGGTCCTGACTTCCAAAGAGTTGAGCTGAGGCCATGTGGAAAATTGGTGAGATCAGCAGTAGCAGATCTTCAGGCAGCAATACACTGGTTACACCAATGACCTACTTGTGATCTGCTATTGTTTCCTTTATGGGCTAATCAGTTAGCTGCTTTGGGAGGGGATGGAGGCAGTCATTATGGAAAGGGTGGATAATAGACCATTCCTTCTATGGAGTAAAGCTCTTGCTGCACAACTGATCTGCAAGACATAAAAAACAACTTGGATGTGTTACAATGTTTGCTGATAGTTTGTCTTTGCTAAACTCTGGGCCTTTAGTTTGGAAAAAAAAACTAAGTCAGTACTTTTGAACTGTTTGTGTATTTTATGGTTTGTTAATCTCCTCCTCAGGAAAGCCTCAGGGTGTTCTTTTAAAGTTTGCATGCCTATGTGGTTCAGATTCAAATGTTGTTCCATCTGATTCTCACAGCTAGAAATAAACTGAAGATGTTTCTGGCATGTTAGCATGGGGCTACAGCCAGTGACGTCTGTATAACAGATTTTGTATGGTACATGAACCACAACAAGTGTCAGTGGACTACAAGTGCTTGATGTGCATGTACAATGTTGTCATCGAGACAGATGAAGGTATATTTTCAGTTGACATAGCAATGGTACATAAAATAGGAGAGAAGCAGTTTAACCCATATTATTCCTTGCGGTAGAGGATTGTAGGGAGGGGAGTTGAAGCAATACAAGGTCACTTGCAAAACTATTCATCAATGTACATATATTGGGGAGAGAAGCACATGGATAAAACTCCAAACAGGTCTGAAAAATATGCCCCATGTCAACTGTGGAAATATTCCCATCCTGCTGATTATGAATAATATAGTTGGTGTTTCAATTATTAAAATGTCAGCATTTACTGCTGAACATGTTCTAAATACATATAAATAAATTATAACTGGCATGCTGTTAATGTCAAATAATACATTTTGTTAGTTTGTATTATTCATGCTCCAATTATCTAAGCTAATTTGGAATCTAAACCATCAGGCAAATTTTAGCATTTGCTTAACTCTTGTCATCTTGTGATAGATACAGTCTGTTCCTTGGTCGAGTTATGTTGCTCATCAGTTCATTTGTAGTGATTTTGAAATAACAGAACCTGTAAAACAGGAGGGGGTCTCTAAGAAGTAAATGAATTGAATAGGTAAGAGACCTGTTTTGGTTGCCATTTTGGTGAAATGCCAGTGTTCACATAGGCTAGCATTTAAATCAATGGGGAAAATTGCAAGTTGTGCATCTATACACGCTTGTCATATTCCCCTTGAACATTGCAATTCACTCAATGCATAACTGGCTTTTCTACTCTATACAGCATAACTAGTGTGTGCGTGGCTATAAATGTGGTGGTTATTCTTTCAAAAATATGGCCATTTGACTCACGGAATTATATTTTAGAAAAAGAAGTCAAAGAATTGTATCTATATCACACATTTCACAACCTCAGCACATTCAAAGCATTTCACAGTCAGTGAAATACATTTTCACAAACAAAAACAGAAATTGCTGGACAAACCCAGTAGGACTGGCAACATCTGTGGAGGGAAATCAGAGTTAACGTTTCAGGTCCAGTGACCCTTCCTCAGAAGTACTTTTTCAAATATAGTCACATGAAATTCAGCGACCAATCTGCACACAAGAGGGCACCTCAAATTGCAATGTGAAAAATGACCAAATAATCCACTTTCACTGATGTTGGTTGACAGGGTAATATTGGCCAGGCCATGGAGGAGAACTCCTCTTCTTTCCTTCACATGCTCACTGGATCTTTCATTTTAAAGCCAACACCACTAAATAATACATCGCCTCTGTACTGCATTGGAAGTTCAGCCTACAGCTTGTGTTGAAGAAAAGCAAAAATGTACAGTAAATTAAACATTGAACTTTTTGTTTGGGGGGGAGGTTTAAAGATCCCTATGCATTATTTGAGGGAGACTAATATGTTCTCCTGATGTTATATAAATGTTGTTCCCTCAACCAGCATCAGAAAAAGTCAGGTTAACTTCTCGTTCATTCATTTACTACTTGTGACATGTTTCTGATGGGAGAATTAGCTTTCCAAACAATAGTATCAAAATATACTTTCAAAAGTGATCCTTCAGTGATAAAACCTTCTGGAACATTCTGTAGATTTGACGTACTGCTTTGTAAATGAAAGTTAATACTATTTTACAATTAGTTTCCTGCCAACCCTCATACCCTCATTACAATAGAAACAGTAGCCACTGAATGCTGCTGGAAGTGACATATTGAATTCAGCAGCAGGAAGATCCTTAAAGGCAACAGCTTCAGAAAAGGGATTGATACAGTTAAGACCAGAGGGTGGGCGCTGGGGAGAATGTCAGATCATGCTGGAAGTAGGCCAGGATTTTGGATGTGGACATGTTCAAAGGACTTGTATAAATTTATTTTTAATGTAATGCCTGTCAGAATCTGTGAATTGACCGCATTCTTCATGTGAACTGAAAAATGCCAAATCTTGTGTCAGAGTTGCTGCTGAAATGCCTTGCTTAAAGGTATGTGGAATGATTTGAGCAACATCAACATTAGTAGGCAGATATGTTTGGGTGGTGCTGGTACAGGGGGCATCACAATGTTACCATCCAACAGGTGAAGGGACTGGATCAAGAAGGATGGGCAGGATGGATGCTGGTAGTGGAACAGGAGATTGGCATCAATTTGACAGCAGTATCAAATCTTCTAATTCAGGTGACACATGCCAGCCACATGATTGAGGATCAGCTTGAGGTAAATACCTATTCTGTGATATGGAAGCACTTATGGCTTAAGGCAGCCTCACATGAATACGTTCAGCAGCAATGAAGAGAACATTTTCATGATTCAAGCTGTCTACATAAGCTAAATTCAAAAATGGGAAGAGAGGGATTATGGGGACCCAGAACTATCCCAAATTTTCAACCACTAACAGATTTCTGCTGAACAAGAATTCTTTTTTGTTGGAAAAGTGAAGAGAAATGATCCATTTTGAAAATGGCAGCTCAGAATGTGTGTTAGTGAAAGGAGTGGGATCTTCATTGTGTTGATGAGAACAATCATCTGTCGTTGGGGAGAAGAGTTCTGTCCTGGTCTGCCCATTTGACTCTGCACACCAACTGTTTCAAGTGCTTTTTGGGTGCGGGGCAGAAGAAAGCCAGCATTTGGAATAAAAATTCAAACGAATTGTGAGATTAAACAACAGAGAGCTTAATATTTTTTAAAAGCTCTGTACGTTTTGTAGGCTAGATTGAGGGTCATAAAGAGTTTTGCTGTGATGGGAAGGAATGAGGTAACGTTTGAACTAGATCAATGAGATTTCAAACTGTAATTTTCTGACTTCCTGCTCCGCGGGAAGGAGCTCCCTCAATGGGGAGTGCCTCTCAGAATCCCGGGTGTGTGTTGTTTGTGAACTTTAAAGCAAGCCATTCATTCCTGGGCAGAAATGGTGTCTGTTAAGAATGGGGTAAGCAGGTCAATGTTAATGGTAGATTTAGCTAACAATGACTGCCTGAAGCATTCTGTTTGATCGGGGATTGTCATATTTCACCAGGGAGCTTCATGCTTGCAAAAAGAGAGAGTTAACTGAAGAGAGACAGACAGACTGCTCCAGAAAAGATGGAAATAATGATATGAAAGTAGCAAGTACAAATAGAGTGGTCACAATCTCTCAATACCATGCAAGAAAAAGAGACAATGACTGATAATATTTAGAAAAAAAGGTTGGGTAGATCAAGAAAGATGGATTGATAATTTTCAATGCATAAACATTAGAGTAAACAATGAATATTATTCAAGTAAATAACATAAATCACAAGCCCCTGCAATTCCTTAATTAATTCAGCATGGGTATTATTTATCATAGATTTCACATTGCCTGTTGGTCAAATCAGTCATTGGAAATAGATGCAGTAGCATTGGAAACCAGGTCAGCTTGTAGAAAAACAAAACTGCATATTGAATCATCAAACTGATTTATTAGCTTATGAAAGATCTGTATGTGGCAGTGAATGAACAACCAGTTGTGTCAAAGTAAAATGAACACAAACTTTAACTTACAAAGGCAATGATTTAAGATTTTCCATATTTGACACCATCTCTTGCACAATTGGACAAATATTAATTGGCCTCACGCCTGTTTCTGAGTCAAAGGATTTTGGTTCAATTCTTGCCATAAGAGCCTGTGTACACATTCTGCCTTGACACTTCAATGCAAAACTAAGGGAATGTTGCACTGTTGGAAGTACATTTAATCTACCATAACAAATCAGTTTGAACTTGGCTTTCAGAGCTGCCTGGCTCTCAAATTGAAATAAACACACTAATTTTCCAGTCCAATCACATTTAAATCATAACTCCAAGTAAATCTCAGGATTAAATCACTGGAGAGAAGTTATGATTTGGAGATGCCGGTGTCAGACTGGGGTGTACAAAGTTAAAAATCACACAACATCTAGGTATAGTCCAACAGGTTTATTTGGAAGCACTAGCTTTCGGAGCGCTGCTTCTTCATCGGGTGGTTGTGAAAAGTTGTGTGTCAGTTGTATTTAAAGGTTTGTGTAAAGATTTGCAGCTCGGGGGTTGGTTGCAGTTGTGTGTATGTTCACCGAGCTGGGAAGTTGGTTTACAGATGCTTCATCCCCTTTCCAGGTGACAACCTCAGTGCTGTGGAGCCTCCTATGAAGCGCTGCTGTACTATGGCGGTTGGAATTTATTTGGTTTTGTTCCTGTTGCTTCCGGTTGGTAGTTCTGTTTGTTTGTTGCAGTGGATTTATGACAGTATGTAAACTGACAGCCTCACTCAGGCAACAACTCACCAGAATAAAAGACCCAATAACCATCACGTGTATGACAAATTAACGATTTACACAATTCCATGCAAAGACTGCACAAAACACTATATAGGCCAAATAGGCGGACAACTAGCAATCCACATTCATGAACATCAACTTGCCACTCAACGCCATGACCAGCTGTCCCTTGTATCTATACACACAGAATAACAAGGACCACAAAATCAACTGGGACAACACAATAGTAGGACAAGCCAAATAGAGGACAGCCAGAGAATTTCTAGAAGAATTCATGCACGGACCCCACCAATAAACACTTTGGCCTAGATATACTGGATATACTGGCCACTGCAGGTGGTACCGAACAACTGGAAGCAGTGAGAACAAAAGCAAATAAATTCCAACCAACACAGGACATGATAAGGTAAGCATTGAGGACAAAGTGGCAGTAATCTAGAGTGGGCAGAAGGAAGAGCTGTGACTTAAAATAGGCAGACTGTGTGACCTGGTGGCTCAACAGTGACTGGAGCAAGAAAGTGGAGCTGCCCCTGTGCCAGAAAATGTCAACCATGCCAGCTTTGTGCTGTGAGCAGTGTTTGTTTGAGGCTGCCATAACCATGCTGGTGAGAGGCTATTCCAGAATGCTAATGCTCATTTGGGTGTTCTACCCAAGGTTTAAAGATAACACCAGAGACCCTGGCCTATTGCAGAATATCTGATGAGTGCCAAGTTCTTCGGCTAGGGCTTGGTAGAATCAGGCTAGTATTGGATGAGAGGTGTGACATAGGGATGTGGTAGGTAGTTAATGAGATATGTTTGAGATGATATGGTAAGACTTTCACTAGGACAGAAACGCTCTAGGAAAATTGATAAAATTTACACTTTGCCAAGATTTTGTAAGATTTGACCCTTTATGTTTCTCATTCCAGGCAGTATATTAGAATAAAAAACTATGCAACTGCATAATGTCACACCACATTTTATGGCCTAATTAGCCTAACATGCAGTTGTAGTGAACCTGAAATCTTTGAAGCACTTTGCTCTTTGTAGGATTGAGCAGAGTAAACATGCATTTGGATAAAAATAAACGTCAATGTCACCTCATTTCTCACATTTACTGTCACTGAATTCCTTCCCCCCCTTTCTGCCCACCCTAGTCCTCCAAATAAATTTTCCTTTGTTTAACACATGAGAAATTACGCTTTTATTTTGACAGCAACTAAAATTTCAATAGCCTGTGCCCATCAAACCAGCCATTTCGTCAGAGAGGTAGAGTTTATGGGGACACTTCAGAGGAAGGAGAGGAGTTCAGGAGGGAAGAGGATTCATAATTCAATGTAAGGTATTGAACGTAGAGATAACAGGTTAGTTTGTGTGGAATTGGATATGTGCCGAAGATTTGGATATGTTTCTAGAAAGTTCAGAATGGGGGATTAGCCATTTGAATATTTGTGTCTGAAGGTGATAACCATGTGGATGAGAGACGCAGGATAAATGGAATGAAATCGATGTAGATTCTTCCCTCTGAAGACTTTTCTGTTTTTCAATTCTGTTGAATCACAACAAATGATTAGTCTTACAGCATCTGTCGCTGGTTCAAATATTTTTTTGAAATATTGAGAGCCATTCTCTCGCTAAGGTTCAAAATCAGAAAACCTTTTTCCCTAAAATATACTTGTATTCAAAACTACAAAACGTTTTAAAATGAACATTACAGAAAATGTAATAAAATATATTTTTTCTCCATTGACCATGTAATCTTTTCTATAGCAAGGGGGTGCAAGCTTTAATCTTTGAAGGCTGCTCAATCACATACCATGGAATCTCAAGGTTACAAACTACATTTAACTCAACATTCCTACTATTCACATATGTCTGAAGCTGCTGATATTAATAGATCAGCTTTGGATTTCTCCACCAGCAAAATGAGAATGACAAAAACAATTCTTTTCAAATCCCGATAAAACATTAAATTCATACAATACAAAAATGAGAAATAAAACAGGAGTGCAACTAGTCATGAATTACTTGGGCTCTGAGAGTTAGATTTTCAAGTCTCAAGCATTAAAAAAGAAGCAATAGTAAATAATTTACGAACTAGGAAAGGAATTTGTTTAAGCTGTAAATTGAAATGTAAACCATCAGAGCATTAACAGGCTGCTCAGAATCCAATCAAAACATATGCACTTGCTCATTACTACCTGTCCATGGTGTACCATTGAATACAAATGATTTACAAGTTTCATGTTTTAAGTTCCTTTCTAGGACTTGAGCTCAAAAAATTAAGGTTGACACTCCAGTCCAACACAGAGAATAGAATATTTTCACTGCCATTATGGCCTGTGAGGTAGCCGTAAAAAGATACCATAGCAGTACTTTGAAGATGAGCAAGGGAGTTTTCGTGATGGCCTAACCCTCAATCAACATCTCAAAAACAAATAATCTGGTTATTATAGTGCTGTGGGAGCTTGATATGCAGAAATTGACTATCCCATTTCCTACATCACAAACAATGTACTTCAGTGACTGTAAAGGTTGTGAGACTTACAGTGGTCAAAAGAAGTATTTATGCAAATATTTCTTTAATTGAAACTCAGATTTCAGAGACTCTCCAGTAGTCTTATTCCAGCAAACTTCATGAAAAACAACTTCTACACATATTGTATCACATTCTGAAAGTCTACAGAAGAAAGCTAATTCAAAAACCGTTGCAAGATATTGCACCTGTGTTACACTGCACCTGCATTTACATAACCTTTTACTTTTACTGTACATTTTTTCTTATCACTTGTCTTCACCAAATATCCGACTTGATTAATCGGTGTCAGTAGATGAGCCAGGAAAGTCGATAACAAGCTATCGAAAACTTGAATTAAAGTTGGTGAGCTTTCTTTTTCTCTGCTACCTTCTGTTAGATGAAAAGGGGGTTGCTGAAAGGTCTTGCATTGATGTAATTGCACAAATATATGCAAAGGTTTGATTCTTTCTTCTCTGTTATTAATGTCTAGGTAGAGTATTGGTGTTAATTCTTTAAAAGGACAGCATTGCTCCTCCATAAGTAAATGTTCCCCAAATAAAGAAACTTGTTCCATTGCAGTATTGACCTGTTTTTCAAAACCATAGCCAAAGGCAGGGAGATACATGTTGGCTTATTGATTGAGGTATTCTTTTTCTACAATAAATACATTGATGGTGTAAGGCTGAAGTTTTGTCTTCACTGAAGTGCGAATTTGGAACCACAAATATGACAAGATTATATATTACAAGACACATTAGACTGCTTAGAATTTTGCATTGATATTGTCACAAAAGATATACTTTTTAGATGAGAAGTCTCTCTCCTATGGTCAAATGCTGTCGTGCTTAAGCAGTCAACAACCTCTTGGAGAATTTTCTCCATAAATAGAAGGTTTGTTGTTTATTTTTACGTGGAACAATTTTCTGGACATTATATCCATTGCAATTTTGATTGCCAATTCCAGATTTAGATACATTTTTGATTTGAAAGAGCTCGTGACTGATTTAAGATACCAATGACTTTTCTGTTGCAAGTGAGCTTGAGTTGTACTTTTCCATAGTTGTATTATCTGATGTTCTTCTCATATAGTTAAGAAATGTGCTAACCTGTTAGGCATTTCGATGTCCAATCTTGGAGCTATTCGAAATCTTGGGTGTAATGGTTTCCTTATTTGCAAATTTGCTGATCTATCAAGTGGATCTGATAGTCTGAAAGTTTGAGCTAGTAAAGTCTATACTAGTGAAGTCTGTGCATTAGCCATTGAAATTGTTCGCTATTTTCTTGACCTGGTTAATCATTGTTAGGTTACTAATCCCTTTGTATTATACTCATTTTATTGCCTTTCATCTTGCACGCATCAGATCTAGGTCACAAGAAAGGGCTTTAAAAGCTGATACCATTTTATACAGCATAAGAGGGTCCTGCATGGTTGGGCCAACATTGACATGGAGATGCAGCAAGAACAGTTAAGTGTCAGTCTTAATTCTCAGACCAAGCAGTTAGTTTCTGATTGGTCAGGTTGGTGCCACGGAGATCTAGCAGTTTTTGCCTCTATGCCCTTTTATTTGAAAAAGGCACAATGGTCAAATTCCTTTTGCCTACATAAAGCAGGGTCTTGAATATATAAAATCATAGAATTTTATAGTACAGAAGGAAGCCATTTGACCCACCGATTGGCTGAGCACAAGCAGCAGGCTGCCAGCTGTCAATGGCTGACAGGACAGGAGTCTGATAGTTGTTGGGAAGCATGGACCACATATGAGGTATCACAGCAGCACAAACTCCTATCACATTACTCATTTGACTTGAAAACACATCTTTTGACTTGACAGCAGAAAAAACACTCATGGATTTACTGCATAGTATCAGCCTATGACTGCTAGCTTCACCTTTCCCTTCCAGGATAATCTCAGGGAGACTGTAAAGACAGGGTTACAGGAATAGGGTGGGGAAGGGATGCTCTTTAGAGGGTCAGTGTAGATTCGATGGATTGAATGTCTTGCATCCACACTGACGCGATTCTATGATTTAATGGCTGGACATTGCTCACAGCCAAAATTGGAGAAAGTGAGGACTGCAGATGCTGGAGATCAGAGCTGAAAATGTGTTGCTGGAAAAGCGCAGGTCAGGCAGCATCCAAGGAGCAGGAGAATCAACGTTTCGGGCATGAACCATTTCTGAAGAAGGGCTCATGCCCGAAACGTCGATTCTCCTGCTCCTTGGATGCTGCCTGACCTACTGCGCATTTCCAGCAACACATTCTCAGCACAGCCAAAATTGGCAGATGGAGGCTTTCAAGCATTTTTACGACATGCAATTATGTCGCTTTGATCAGGGTAACCATTATAACTTGGGATAGTTCTGAAATGTCCTGTTTCAGCATTAAGATTGCACAGTGAGCTGATGCCTAGGCCCCAATACACAAGATTGCCAGTAAGACTGATCTCGTACTGCATGGGTCTATAGGGATCACATTGTGTAGATTGACCAATAAACATAGGGTTTTGGTAGTTCAAAGTTCAAAGATGGAGAATTCATTTGATTTTGATGGTAAGTTTGAATGCAGGATGGAGTTTCTTAACAGAAATTGCTGGAGAAATTCAGTCGGTCTGGCAGCATCTATGAACAGAAAGCAGAATCAACTTTTCAAGTCCAGAAATCCTTCTTCAAAACGGAAAGGAGCTAGGAAAAGATGATATTTATGCTAATGTCAATATATGGGATAGAAAAGAAGTGAGCAGATAGGTGGAGATGGAGCCCAGAGAGAGAGAAGGAGAGTGAGACAGACAAAGGGGTATTGATAGTCAGTCAGGGAAGAAGGAAAGCTGATAATAAGGTCAATAAGTAGGTGCAAATGGGTTCATCATGCTCAAAGCAGCTAATGTCATGAGCAGGGTCTGGGGTTTAGGGTGGATAAAGGACATGAAAGGAATTTTTCAGGCTGTAAAATGATTGAACCTTGATTATCCAGATATCAATTATCCGAATGAGATCTCAAGGTCCCAATAGAAACATTACTTCAAAGACGTGTTTCCAACACTGATCGCGTCTTTTGTTTACTGTAATTAAAAGTGAACGCAGCTTACTGAAATCCTGCCGAGAACAGTCCTGGACGTCGATGGGAACCCAGGCACCATCTCCAAATGACTGACCACCCACCCTTTCTCTCTCTCTATCTATTTATCTTCCCCACACATACCTTCCCTGGAGTTCTACACAGGGGTGTACCCTAAACCCCCCTTCCCCAGATAATCTCTCTAACATTGTCCTGTACCGGGCAAAGGTGGAACCTGTCAAAATGTTGCAGTAAAAAGTTGTGTGTGTGTACTCACTATTTGAAGTCTTGTTGTTAGTGTCCAGTCCAGCTGCCCCGGAGAGGGGGCAGGGGTTGGGGGCGGGCGGGGTGTGGTGTTGGACGTGGTTGGGGTGCGGAAGGGGGTTGGTGGTGTTGGTTGGGTTTGGTGGACGGTGTTGGACGGGAGAGCATGAGGGGGCAGAGAGAGGGGTGGGGGCTCGTACGTGGTGAGCTGTTGCCTGGTCTCCTGAATGTGGAGCAGACTTAACAGAAAACTCCAAGCCCCAGAGGAGAGGCATTGAATCAATTAACCGAATAATCAATTAGCTGAATGAAATAGTGCCAGCCCATCTCGTTCCGATAATCGAGGTTCCTCTGTATAGAGTTCTGAAGGCTGCAGGGTCACCAAGCGGAAAATGAAATGCTGTTTTTCCAACTGGCACTGGCAGCGGTGACTTTGGATACACATTGATCCGAGGCTGTCGGGACAGGTGACATCATTTCACTGACCTTCCATTCAAAATGAGTATGGAATGTATTGAGCTCATCGAGGAGAGATGCATTATTGTAAGTGATTCTACTCGACTTGGCTTTGCCAACTGTTATATCATGTAAGCCTTGCCACAGTCGATGTGTGTTTGTGTGGTTAGTCTGGGACTCCAGTTTAGTCTAGTTTGTCTCTTGGCATATCTGATAGCTTTGTGAAGGTGGTATTTAGATTTCTTATGCAGGTCAGGATCACCTGAATTGAATGCCTCAGACCTGGACTTCAGTATGATGTGGATCTTCCGGCTCATCCATGGTTTCATGAACCAGACCAGACCCCCTCAAAATGTTTTTGGCAGATGTAGAGTGGATATTCTAGGAGTGATGAAGCTGGTCAAACCACTCAGCTTTAAACAAAACAGAGTTTATTTAAACATTACAGATGAAACACAAAAAAACAGAAGAATTTAGAATAATTTAACTTATTTGATAAACCAACCGACATGATATCGCAACTTAATGAAGCTGTTCCAGTCTCTGCAACATCCCATAAACATACCCCTTGGCCAAAGGTAAATTCAAACACAGATTCTTACAGGCAGACGTTTGCAGAGAGAAAGTTCAGGCAAGACCGCTGTTGAAATTTGGAATCTCTTTTCACTGCTTTTTTCCGACCCCAGCAGATTTTTGATTGCCTGCTAAAACTAAAGCAAAAAAAAAACTGAACTGGGAGAAACGGCCACTCCTCTGCCATTGTTCAAAGTAACCATTTCCAGACAAATCAGCACCACTGCCTTTACGACTCCTCTTGAAAGAAACCAAGGACAGCATAACCTTGGGAGAAAGTGGGGACTGCAGATAATGGAGATCAGAGTCAAAAAGTGTGGCACGAGAAAAGCACAGGTCAGGAAGCATCCGAGGAGCAAGAGAGTAAACGTTTCAGGCATAAGCCTTTCATCAGGAATGTGGGAGACGAAGAGATCCTGATGAAGAGCTTATGCTCGAAACATCGACTCTCCTACTCCTCCGATGCTGCCTGACCAGCTGTGCTTTTCCAGCACATGTTTTGACAACATAACCTTGCTCAAGGGGCAGCATCATCACATCGGGTTGGGGGACACTCAAATTAGCTTCTTTGGCACGCAGTCCTCTCAACGACAGTAACAGGATACTCTTTACGGTTGGCTACTGTGTACTTGAATATAAACCAGTCCACTGACTCCAAGCAGTGACATAAGTGCTTGGCCATTGCCTCAAACCAGCACTGTATGGCTTTCTGTACCAGATCCTCACACTCCAGTGTAAGCTGGAAGAAGGAGCACATTGGCTGACTTACCAAAATGTGGGTGGGGCATGGAGCAGTAAGCGTCTTTGACATTTGTGCAGCAATGGTCAAGGGTGTTTGGGTCTGTTGTGGTACAGGAGACATGTTGATTGTATTTTGGTAGTGCACACACTCTTGAGGTTGCTCTGATTGAAATCTCGGGCTATGACAAACAAGCCCATATATATTTTGTCAAGTGCACTCTCCAATTCCACATGGGGTGGGACTTAAACAGCTGTCAGGATAGTGGAGCTGACAGCGTGTGGCAGGTCGTAGGAATAGCACTTCACTGTTAGATATTCTAGGTTTTGGGGAAACAGTAACTCACCAAGGTTGTCACATCCAAGCACCAAGAGGTATTGTTCAGGAGATAGGCCCCAGTGCAGTACCCAAATCTTCACTCTCCATTTGGACTGGTGTTGTGCCTCAGACCAGGTTTATCTCAGTAGCAGTTAGTATTTTAACAGGAAAGCCTTGCTAATTAACCCGTTCGATTACTGTAACAAAGATGCATGTGTTCATCACTTGGACTTCTAGTGTGCATAGAAAGTAAACTGATACAGGGCTCCCTCTACTGTTCTATACTGATCAATTCATTGAACAGTATAGGCAGCTGCAATGTTCCTGTTCAACATAATCTCAAACTGCAGCATCCTACAATTTGTGAGATTACTCTCCCACCTACTTGGTGTTATTACTTCCCAGCTAATGACTTCAGACCTCTACTCAATGATTTCTTCCTCCAAATCCTCTTACTCACAGTCAGAAATGTGTAACTGAAGAGAAATGAGAGAGAAGAAACTTGCAGGTGGAGGCATGGGAGATTGAGTCTGTGGCATTGGCAGGTTTGGGGGAGGTGAGTAGTGTTGGTTGTCAAGAAAGTTAGTTTGGAACTGGAAAGGGAGGGAGAAAAAAGGAGTCAGAATTTTGCTTGGGAGTACAGCTAGGGTTATGGACTCGGGAACAAGAAAAACTATGCAATAGGGATCCAGAGATTGGTGCTCAGATGGCAGGGGTTTGAAAGGGAAATTACAGATTCGGGTTTATGTGTTGCAGGAAGGAGTCTGTCCAGGGATTGTGAGGGCATTGGAGCTTGGGCAGGGCTGGGAATGAGCATCTCCCAGATTGCAACAATAGAAATACAGAAGGGTTTACAGGACTGATGAAAACCTTTCAGCCCCTTATATCCAGGCTGGGTGTAAATATACAAAATAGGAGAAGAGTTGAACATTCAGTCCCTCAAGCCTGCAGCACCATACAACACAATCCTGGCTGATCTATTTGTGTTTTCTATCTTCCCATAACTGCCTAACAAGAATCCATCTGCATCTGTCTGAAAAACATTCCATGATCCCACCTCCACTGCCTCTGGGGTAGAGAGTTCCAAAGTCTCAAAACGCTCAGAGACAGAAAAAAAATTCCTCACCTCTGTGCCTAACTGGTGACCACTACTTTTAGGATAGTGCCTGACTGACCCACAATAGGAACATCCTTTCCATATCTACCTTGTCAAGACCATTCAGGATCTCCTACATTACAATCAAACACTCTTCCAAACACTAGTGAAAACAACCAGAGTCTGTCTGACCTATCCTTATAGGACAACCCACTCATTCCAAGTATGAATCTAAAACAGCTCCAATGCATTTACATGCTTCCTTAAGCAAGAGACCAAAGCAGCACACAATCTTCAAGATGTGGTTTCACCAATGCACAGAATACGTGCCACGTAACATTGTGTGAGGAATGAACTTCCAGAGGAAGTGTTGGATGCAGGTACAGTTACTACACTTAAAAGACATGAATAAGAAATGTTTGGAGGGATATGGGCCAAGTGCAGGCATGGACTGGTTGGACCGAAGGATCTGTTTCCATGCTGTATAACTCAATAATTCTATGATGCTATGACTAGAAAGATTTACAGGACTGATGGAAGCCTTTCAGCCCACTTTATCCAGGTATAATTTTTATGTTCAATTCCTGTCATAATAAAGGATATCTTTCCATTAACGGTCTTGAATAAGTCTTATACCTGCATACCATTTTGTGACTCAAGTACCAGAAGATGTAATTTCCTCCGTATCTCATTCTTGATATAAGTAATACTCTGTTTTTCATTCACCCTGCCAAAGAAAACAACTTCGTGTTTACCCATATGATTCCCCATCTGGCAGATTTTTGCCCACTCTCTCAACCTATCCATATCCATCTGCAACATCCTTATATTTTCTTCACAACATACTTTTCTACCTGTCTTGGTGCCATCTGTAAATAATGGGGTTACATTTGCTGCCCTCCAATTCGGAGGAACTGTGGTTCCATAGGGTTCAGTGCTGGAGCCTCAACCTTTCATAGTTTACTTCCAATTAGCTCAACATTTTTTAGTCATTCATGAGATGTGGGCATTGGATGGCTGGGTAATCATTTATTGTCCATCTCTGGTTGGACATGGGAAGGTGGTGGGGAGATGCCTTCTTGAACTGCAGCAGTTCATTTGCTGTAGTGTTGTCACATTGAGACGCGTACTCCTGCTCCTCTGTGCACTCCAGAAAGGGAGCTAAATCATCTTTCCATTCGAAAAACATTTCATAAAGCGCTCTGAGCAGTTTGATTGCTTCATTTGGTTCAACTTTCTAATAAATTTATGTGATTGTAATTGAAATTAATGAATTAGAGTTGCAATTAGTCAATTTATGTATGAAATAGTCCCATGGGAGAAATTTGAATCCATAATTAATGCAGATATGTGCATGTGATAAAAATTTAAATGAGAATGGGATGACTCCCTCCTGCAACACATAAATCCAAATCTGTAATTTCCCTTTCAAACCCCTACCATCTGAGCACCAATCTCTGGATCCCTATTGCATAGTTTTCCTTGTTCCCCCAAGTCCATAACCCTAGTTATTCTCCCAAGCAAATTTCTGACTCCTTATTTTCCCTCTCTTCAACTTGTTCCACATAAAGAGCTAGTATTGTAATGATGGACTGAATGATGGACATATTACAATGTGACTAGTATTCAAAGATCAAAGCCTAGTTGGATGGGCGGATGAATAGATATTCATTAGTGGAAAACTGGCAACCATCACAACATTGTACCAAGTGAATTATTATTTTCAAATGCTACAATAGTTTTATCATTGCTGTTTTTGATCATTGAATCTTAAAATCATACAGTACAGAAGAGGCCGTTTGGCCCATCAAGTCTGTATCATCTAAACTGCTCTAGTTCCACTTTCAAGCACTAAGCCATAAGCTTGAAGTTTAAGATAGTTTAAGTTCTTATCCAAGTACTTTTCAAAGGTGGTGAGGCTTTCTGCCTCAACTACTTTACTAGCAAGTGAATTCCAGACCCATTCCACATTCTGAGTGAGAATGTTTTAATCAAATCCTCTCTAAACTTCCTACCTTCCACCTTAAAAATGTGCCCCCTTGTTATTGACTCTTCAACTAAGAGGAATAGCTGATTTTTATCCACACTGACCACGTCTCTCAAACTCTTATATACCTCTATCAGGTCCCCCCTGTCAAGCTTATGCAAACCAAGCTTATGCAGCCTCTCTTTATGGCAAAAGTGCTATACCCAGGCATTTTCATGCATTTTCACAGAACCATAGAATCCCTACAGTGTGGAAGTAGGCCATTCAGCTAATTGAATCCATACCAACACTTCGGTCCTACCCTATCCCTGTAACCCTGTGGTTCCCATAACTAATCCACCTAGCCTGCACATCCCTGGACAATTTAGCATGGCCAACCCACCTAACCTACATCCTTGTGGATCTCCTCTGCACCCACTCCAATGCCATCACATCCTTCCTTTAGTGAGTGACCAGACCAGTTTAGCTATGGCCAAACCAAAGTTCTCTACAGTTCTACATAACCTCCCAACTGTTATAATCTAAGCCTCGACTGATAACAGTAAATGTCTCTTAAGCCTTTCTAACTACTCTATTAACCTGACCCGCCACCTTTAGGGATCTTGGACAAGCACCCCAATGTCCATCTGCTCCTCCGAGTTTCCCAATATCCTTCCATTAAGTACTCCCTTGTCTTGTTACCTTTTCCAAAGCACATCTCCTCACACTTCTCAGGGTTAGATTCCATCTGCCATCGACATGCCATTTGACCAATCCATTTATATCCTTCTGTAATCTAGGGCCAACTTCCTCACTGTCAACTACCTGGCCAATCTTTGTGTCATCTGCAAAGTTACTTTTCACACCCCACCAACATTCTCACTTTAATAATTTATATTGATATTATCAGATGACTGGTAAAAACAGGCTCATACAGGTTTTGGCTGAAAATGTGCAGCAGGTCAGGCAGCATCCAGGAACAGGAGAATCGACGTTTCGGGCATAAGCCCTTCTTCTTCAGGAATGAGGAAAGTTTGTCCAGCAGGCTAAGATAAAAGGTAGGGAGGAGGGACTTGGGGGAGGGGCGTCGGAAATGTGATAGGTGGAAAAAGGTCAAGGTGAGGGTGATAGGTCAGACTGGGGTGGGGGCGGAGAGGTCAGGAAGAAGATTGCAGGTTAGGAAGGCGATGCTGGACTCGATGGGTTTGACTGAGGCATCTTCCGCCCAGGAACCCTCCAACCCCAAGGGAT
>NC_057737.1:30698375-30720949 GCF_004010195.1 Chiloscyllium plagiosum
CAAACTTTCCTCATTCCTGAAGAAGGGCTTATGCCCAAAAAGTCGATTCTCCTGTTCCCTGGATGCCGCCTGACCTGCTGCGCTTTTCCAGCAACACATTTTCAGCTCTGATCTCCAGCATCTGCAGACCTCACTTTCTCCTCATACAGGTTTTGACAAAGGATCATTGAACTCAAAAAACATGAACTCTTTTTTTCTCTCTGCAGATACTGCCAGACTTGATGAGTTTCTCCAACATTTCCTGTTTTGTGTCAGATTTAAAACATCTGCAGTTCTTTATTTTTATTCATATGATTTATTTTCTATTTTAGTCATTGATTCATGTTATAATGAGATAGTGGCAGTAGTACACTTCCAAATATGCTGAGTAGTCATTGCAAATATTACCAAAGTAATTTCTTGTCCCCTCATCTACTTGAGGAAATGTCAATAAAATTAAGTTGTTGAACTGTTCAGCTGAATGTCTATGTCTGCTTACAGGTTGAGGCAAGTTTTCTTTAATCAAACTTCATGTGATTTTCATAGAACCATAGAATCCCTGTAGTGTGGAAACACGCCATTCAGCTCATTGGGCTTCTACCACCCTTTGATCCTACCCTATTCTTATAGCCCCGCGTTTCCTGTGGCTAATCTACCATCTTTGGACAGTGAGGGGGAAACCGGAGGACCTGGAGGAAACCCGTGCAGAGAATGTGTAAACTCCATCAAGACAGTCCCCAAAGGTGGAATTGAACCTTGGTCCCTAGCACAGTCTCAGCATTGGCTCCCAATCATTAACCTACCATCAAATAATAACTATTGGTCTGAGCAGTCATGTCGGGAGGCTGTGCCCTCATTGAAATGTTAGACAACTATTCACAATAAGTGATTACCTACGTAAAGTTGAGGAATGCGGTGAGAATGGAATTATTTGATATCTTATGTCAAGCATTGCTATTGAGTGTTCAGCAACAAAATACCTGAGAATTAATATTTTGCCTTTTGTAGCTACCAGAACTGATTTTCTTGTTTTGAGAAGAGATTTTCAGTGAAAATGTTCTCCCTTACAAGTTGTTATATCTTTTTTGCCATTATTTCTCGTTATCCCTTTATGTTTTCTCCTGACCCCACCACCACCACCTATTAGATTACAGTCTGGGGTGACTCATTATCTTTTTTTTAGCTCTATAAATGCTACTCATTATGTATAATTCTGTGATCTTCAGACACAAATTGTCAATACGCTATCTTTTAAAATTGCTCCAGCCATTTGAGAAAGGCACGCAGAAATGGTTACTTTCTTGGAGTGAATTTCTTGCCATAGATACGGTTTTGTTTGATTGTTCAGTGTTTGATTAACTGTTGGCTGCTCACTGTGCTGTGTGCTGCTAGTTAACCCTGTGGACGCATTTACAGAGAAACCATTTAATAACCAATAAACATGACAGAGCTTGAGTGGAAACATTTTAAAAATATCGTCATAGACCTTCTGTTTGTACACAGAACCTGATGAGACTGTCATGTCTGCCTATCTCAGAGCTAAAAACACAGACTAAAAAGATTCTATTTGCTGCCTGGCTCCAGGAACTTCTTAATACACCTCCACAATGGTTTCCCAGTCCTGTGTATTTCTAGAAAATCATGGAGCATTTTTTTTTAAGAGCAACCCAATGGGCATTTTATGCATTGTCTTATACATTCTTACCAACCATGAAATTGTGCATAAGGAGAATGTATTTGTGTAATAAAAACAAAAGATAATGAATGTGGAATAGAACTGAAGGAAAGAGTTGCTAGGGATTCACTGATGGGGAACAGATAAAGCAGAAAGAAACAAAGAGACAACAGAAATGAGAGACAGAGAAAGTCATGATGTGTAGCAGAAAGATTGAAGAGAGATGCTGCCAGAAAATAAGAGATAATGGTGTTTGTGCCCAATGGCCAGGCGTAAGTGTTACAACCAGAAATTCATTCCTTTAATGTCTATTTTACATCTAAAATACTGCACTGAATTATTATTACTTGTAAAGAAAAACAAGTACAGCTATTAAAGGAGAAAATGAGTGATAAAACATTTCTGATTCCTTGAAGGTATTTTCCCACATTGATGAAAGCAAACATATCAAAGAAAATGTTGAAATCGGAAACTAGTCAGGAAAACAATCAGTTATTCATAGGCAATTCTGATCAAGTGCTAAGGCACTTCAAACATTGAACTATAATTCCAAATATTTCACACAGAATATTAGCAACCCTACTTTTCAAGTGTGGAATTAATTGCATTTAAGTGCATGTCTTGGGAGCTATTGCATTGTATAGTTATTGCTGGATGATATGATTGTGCACAGATGCAGTCAGATATAATTTCATTGCCTTCTTCATTATCAATCATTGTGCCAATGGAAACCACAATGTTTCAATTACTTTGTTATTCTTTCCCTGCAACATTTTATGAAA
This sequence comes from Chiloscyllium plagiosum, assembly GCF_004010195.1. Classification (NCBI taxonomy): domain Eukaryota; kingdom Metazoa; phylum Chordata; class Chondrichthyes; order Orectolobiformes; family Hemiscylliidae; genus Chiloscyllium; species Chiloscyllium plagiosum. The sequence goes on from NC_057737.1 coordinate 30,700,812, forward strand.
TGAGGTAGTTACATTAACTTCGGTAATGGATCATTTGAAAAAACGAGCAAACCAACTTCTACTTGACCAGAAATGATCAGATCTTGTGCAGAAGTCACAATGTAGATGTGGTAAAGAGTCATTCCATCCAGTCTAAGACCCCGCTGGTGACAGATGCAAGATAATAGGAATGTTTAATGCATTGTTTATTTTTATTTTGTACAATGGAAGACAAGGCAAAAACATAATTCTACTTAAAGCAGACAAATCTCCATGAGGTGGTAATTATCATCTAAGAGGATTGAAAAAAAAAGGTAAGGAAATTTAGGTCCATTAGGCATAAATTTTTGGTGTTTTAAGAAATTAAGAATTATGTCTTTTGGATTTAAAAATGTAAACACCACTCCAACATTTGAAAAGGGAGGGAAGGAGACAAGATTATTCACACCAATTAGTTAATGGAAATTCATTGTCATGATAGAGGAATGAATCTTAGCCCCAGAAAATGGACAACTTGAATTCCAAGTAAATTAAAGTTAAATTTAACGCACTTTGAACCTGACTCCAAAACACCATCAACATTTGGGCTTACCAGAGGCCGGGCTAAGGATAGGACTCAGGTCCCCCTCCAAGCAATGGGCTGGCAACTTTAATACTTTCACAAAGTTGGCATCTAGACTTCTGTGATTCCCACATGAAATGTTTGTGTTGGACAAGAAATGCTGGCCGAACCACAAACACTCACTTCCCATGAAAGATTTTTAATAAACCTATTCAACCCCTTGGACATATTCAGGTCCAATTGCTTAGTCAGTTTGAAAAGTACAAAGTGATCAGAGAGTTGATATGGGTTGGGAAGGTTAGACATGATTAATTGCACTGTACATTTTGAACAGGTTGCATGATGGATGGGGAGTGCCACTGACCAAATTTGTTGAAGTTCTGTGCAACAAGTGGTGTAGGACCCCAAATGAAATCAATCTCCTACTTATTTTACGCAGGACCATTGTTAACCCACTTCATGATTTGCTTGAAGATCATGTTAAGTTGGCTTCTGTTATATTTCTGGTTCCCATTAAGTTTGGAACAATCATGATTTAGACCCATAATGCTAGAGCTTTATCGTGAGCATGTCTTATTGCTTTTTGTGTGGCTGGTGGACTGATGCATTGTTACCACTTGACTACCATAAATGTAACAGCCTGGATATACATTCCCCTAGCAATGAATTCCTACCTATTTACAGATAATTGATCAATAGAATAGCCCCAAGCATAATTGGACTTGAGTTTTGTAAACTATTCTAAGGTGCAGAGTTGATGTCAAGAATCAAGACTACAGCAAAACAAAAATCTTGCCACATCTCTGATCCTACCCTGTTTTTAAGACAAAAAGAGTACAAATACTTGTGTGTCTTTCTTCTTCTCTCAGAGGGTTGAGTGTCTTTGGAACTCCTTGTCCCAGAGAGCTGTGAGGGCAATTCAGCATGGCCAATTCACCCAACCTGCCCATCTTTGGACTTTGGGAGGAAACCGGAGCACCCAGAGGAAACCCACACAGACACAAGGAGAATGCATAAACTCCACGCAGACAGTCGTCCAAGGCTGGATTCAAACTCAGGTCCCTGGCGCTGCGAGGCAGCAGTGCTAACCACTGAGCTACCAAGCCACCCGTTGGCCACAGCAATGTAGTTCCAAATACTGATCCATGCTCTAAGTTCATCATTCTTATTCCTGACACTCCATGCATTGAGGTAGTCACACTTTAAACCATCACTTTGCCCGATCAGCTGTGCATCCTTCCTGACAGATTCTCTGCATTCTATTTCTGCCCATTCAATAACTACCCTCTCCTCCGATCTGCAGTTCTGGTTCCCATCCCCCTGCTAAACTACTTTAAACCACCCGAAGTGGTCTCACAAATCTCCCACTCAGGACACTGGTGTCCCTCCTGTTTAAGTGCAACCCGTCCTTCATGTACAGGTCCCACCTTCCCCAAAAGATACCCCAATGATTGACGTATCTGAAGCCCGCCCTCCTGCACCAGCCATTAGCCATGTGTTTAGCTGCACCCCCCCCCACCACCATTCCACGCCTCACTAGTACATGGCACCAGTAGTAATCCTCAGATCATTACACTGCTAGTCTTGCTTTTTAGCTTCCAACCTAATTCAGGCTAAGTGCCTGACTGACCTTAGTCAACCTAGCTGGGACTTGAATAGGAAGGTCCCCTTTGACTTTCACAGTTTCTTGAAGCACATGTAGGATTTTTACTGAGTAAACTATTAACATATGTCACAACTGTGGATTTGACACAGATTGATGAAACGTCTATACTGTCTGATTGATAGATTGACTGTTCAGTGCTCCCACCATCTTAAGCTGCTTATGTCTGTCTGTGCTGAAAAGCAGTGCAAGCCACAGGGGCTGGCAGTCTGTAAGTGAGCACTAACGATGGTGTGCAATATGAAAGCAATAGGAGCCACACAGACCCTGGCATCTCATAAATCAGTGCTGAAGCTGGTGAGTATGCACTCAGAAAGAAATGTGTGGAATATAGAGGCTGGCAGTTTCCAAGGAAGTGATAAAGTGAGAGTGTGGTTAAAAAAAAGGCTAAGATCCAGAAATATATCCTGTGCAAATGTATAAGGTATGTTTAGGTGTGTGTCCATGCGTGCAATATTAGGGGTTTAATGAGATGTAACAACAGAAATAGGGTAGTTGCTGCACAATGGTGAAATTCTGAAATCACTGGTTAAGCCTTGAGGGGGAAAGTGGGAAAAAAAATGTTGACATCAAGAATCAGATTTCTCGCCATTACTCATGACAGACCAGCGAGGGAGAAAATCTTCCCCATGTTTTTTAAAGACAATGCAAAGAGCCCTCTGTAGTGATTGTAATGAGTTCAGCCAGATGGACCTCAGATGATGGGTTCCCTGACTGGGGCTGTTAATCATGTCTATATCTGTCAGCCAGAGCTCCCTGATTAGACAGGAGATTCAGGGGTTCTGCTCACTGAGAGAGCTGGCTCTCAGGAAGCTGGATCAACGTCAAGTACTATGCATATGTAAATAAGGAGAGTGACTTGGTGATGGGATACCAGCCTCTGTGGAGTTATTTCACTTTCCTCTTGAGTGTTATCTTTGGGCATACCTCTTTGATCCATTTCACTGGATTCTAATGAAAACTTTTGCTGCTGAAGTGACTGCTGAGAGAGATTGTGGATTAAGTTCTCCACAGAGCTCATTATCTGATGGGAATGATGCAAGTAGAAAGCATTTCAATATTTATTTTCCTTTAGTGCAATTTAGGCTGACCCACGTATATCAAATTAGGACCAGTTACAAAAGACAAGAATTGGGAGCAATCGTGGCAAATTTATTTGCCTCCAGCTGTTTTGTGTAAGGGAAAATTTAGGTTTTGTTAACAAAACAACAGCCTTAATTTTTAAAGAAATACAGGAATCTTACTTGTTATGCTCCAACCACTGTGTGTTATTGAATTATTTAACATGAAACATTGGTTGCACGTTGCTGAGTTAAATGCATTCTTTCCCAATTGTCTGATTAAAGTGATGAGAATTCCTAGAAGCATGGCATTCCAATCAGAACACAACAAACACATTGACTTGGATCCCATTTACCAATCCCTGAGAAAAAGAACAGGAAATGACATCACCATAGGAATTGATGTCACCACCGGAAATGACATCATCAACCCTAGGAAACTCAAACATATAAGTAGAAAGTGGGCTACACCACCAATGCTTCTTTCAGAGGCTCACTGAAGATGTTACCTAGTGTGGTTACAAAACATCTGAAAACAAACCTTCCAGCTCAGCAAGCAAACCTACATCCATAAAGTGACAAGAGCCCACAGAGAACTCCAAGTGAGATGTTGTCCTGCTGTCACAGTGCAAAGTAGAAGCTTGATGGCATGGATTAAGTAAGGGAGGAGCAGCCCATTTCCCTCCTTCTGGACAATCATGAATATGATCTGTAAGATCAGCTTTGCAGCAAGAAATTATGATTTTACATGAGGGACATCAGAAAGCTGCAGTGATACCAATTTCTGTGTTTTTCTTTTATTAAGCATCGTCACTTTGTACTGCTGTGATGAATAAATCGATAACCCCATGTAATCATTTACACCGTTCTACAATTAACTCCTGTTTACCACAGGCTATGTATCAGTGGTCCAGTTGTTTTGAAGATCAGATGCTAAGGGTGAAACCTATAGGTGCCTGAGCGATGTTGGCTATGGTGAGATTTGTAGCACTATTGCAGGAGACATCTGGCGAGGCCTTACTCAACACCGGGAGCTACTTGCTCCATCTTTAAAGCATTTATGAATCAGTCAGGCTAGTTTCTCACAAGGCAGCGACAAGTTATCAATTAAGGGGGATTATAGCTTTTTAAATACCTTATTAACCCCACAATTCACCTCATTAATATTCAGATGCCTACCTAACCAAAAGCACTGAACATGTTTGATGTCACAAATTCTCAACATGGTAATCAACCCCAGGTACCTGCCAACTCGAGCTCACCACTGGCTCCAAAATACTACCATGATGGTCACCACGTACTAACATCGCAGGTCTTACATAATGGGTACCAAACAAACCCCATTTTAATGGATGTTAGCCTCTGACATGTGCTAGTCTCTAAGAACCCTCACATTTCTGATCCACTTAGATTCATAGTGACATAGAGGTTTACAGCAAGGAAACAGGCCCTTTGGCCCAACTTGTCCATGCCACCCAGTTTTCACAATTAAGCCAGTCCCATTTGCCTGTATTTGGTTCATATCCCTCTCGATCTATTCCATCCATGTATCTGTCTTAATGTTTCTTAAATGATAAATTGTACTCCTCTCCAACACCATCTTTGGCAGCCATTCCAGACACTCACTATCCTCTCTGGTGAAAAAAATGCCCCTCTGGACCCTTTTGTTTCTCTCCCCTCTCACATTAAACCTATGCTGTCCTGTTTTAGATTTTTCTACCAAGGGGAAAAGCTGTCAGCTATCTACCTTATCTATGACTCTTATGATTATATAGTCATCTATAAGATCACCCCCCAGATTCCTACAATCCAGGGAAAAACGTCTCAGCCTATCCAACTCCTTTATAACTCAAGCCTTCCAGTCAGGTAGCACCTCAGTAAACCTTTTCTGCACTCTTTCTAGTTTAATAATATCCTTTCTTTAGTAGAGTGACCAGAAATACATGCAGTAATCTGAATGTTGTGACACTAACATCTTGAACAGCCGTACTAAGATGTCCCCACTCCTATACTCAATGCTTTGACTGACAAAAGCAAGAATGCTGTAAGCCTTCTTCACCATCCTATCTACGCATGACTCCACTTTCACGGAACTATGAATCTGTATCCCTACATCCCTTTGCTCTATAATATTCCCCAAGGCCCTCCCATTGACTATGTAAGTTCTGTCCTGGTTTGAGCTACTAAATAGCAACACCTAGTATTTACCTAAATTAAACTCCATCTGCAGCCCACTGGCACAGTTGATCAAGATCTCACTGTTTTCCAAGTTAACCTTCTTCACTATCCACGATACCACCAATCTTGGTGTCAGTCGCAAACTATAAACCATACCTCCTAAATTCTCATTTATATAAATGCTGAACAACAGTGGACCCAACACCGATCCCTATGGCACACTGCTGGTCGCAGGCCTCCAGTCTGAAAAATAACCCTCTGCCACCCTGTCTTCTGCTGTCAAGCTAATTTTGTGTCCAATTGGCTAGTCTACCTGGATACCTTGAAATTTGACCTTATTCAACAAGCTACCATGTTATACATTGTCAAAGACCTTGATAAAGTCCATGTAGACAACATCTACCACAATGCCCCATCTACTTTCTTGGTCATCCCTTCAAAACCTCAATCAAATGCACAAGACATGATTTCCCACGTGCAAAGCCATACTGACTAACCCAAAGGTGACTGTGCCTCTTCAAATGTCTGTAGATCCTGTCTCTCAGACTCACTGGTTTTCCCAGGCAGTTCCCTGCAGCCTTTCTTTAAAAATGGCACATTTGCCACTCTCCCATCTTCAGGCAGTTTGCCCATGGCTGTCAATGATATAATGGTGACAGTGTTCATTGGTTAGCACTGTTGCCTCACAGCACTTTGTGTTCAATTCCAGCCTGTCTGTGCTATGATGATGCTGCTCCTTTAACAAGGTTATTTTATTCTTGACTTTTTTCCCGAGAGACATCATAAAAGACACAGATTCTGAAAAGTCTAAGTTTAAAGCGTTTTAGGGCCAATTTGATTATAGCTAACAGAGACTGCATCTGGCAAAAGGCTTTTGAGATTTTAGAAAAACACACTTGTACTATGAAAGGGGAAGGCCAGTTCTCCCAGCTCAGCTTTTCTCCGGTTTGTTTTGTTTTTGGCAATCTAACTATTCACTGAAAGCACTCAGGCAAGAAACAGCTACATGGAAGAGGGTGTTCCATGTTGCCATCTCTCTCTCTCGCTCGCTCTCTCTCTCTCTCTCTCTCTCTCTCCTGTAAGACCCTACGTTTGATTTTACCTTTTGCACTAAGGAGTGGTTATGGGGATTATTGCAAGTATTTGGAACAACATCATTAAGTTGGGATAATCAGTTGAGTTTTTGGATAGTTTAAGTTATTCAGTGTTCTGTCCTCTTTTGTTTGTGTTTCATTCAGTAATCTTGGAAACAAATTCTGTTTGGTTTGAAACTAAGTGTTTTGACTAGCTGCATCCTTCCTGGAATATCCGTGTTAAAACAACCAAAGGTAGGGGGTTGGCTACTTTCTCGAAATGTTTTGAGGGGGTTTGGCCTGATCCATAACATGTGTGAAGTTTGAACATTCTCTGCGTGTCTGTGTGGGTTTTCTCCGGGTGCTCCCATTTCCTCCCACAGTCCAAAGATGTGCAGGTTTGGTGGATTTGCCATGCTAGATTGTCCATAATGTCCAGGCATGTGCAGGTTAGGTGGACCAGCCATGGGAAATGCAGGGTTACAGGGATTGGGGAAGGGATGGGTCTGGTTAGGGTTGGAATGCTCTTCAGAGGGTTGGTAAGGACTTGATGGGCCAAATGACCTGCTTCCACACTGTAGGGGTTCTAGGACTCTCTGATCAATATCTCTACCACGAGCCCTCCCTAACCCTTCACAAAGTGCTGGATACACTTGATCAGGTCTTGGGGATTCATCTGCCTTAATGCATTCTAAGACTCTCAGCATCTCCTCTTCTATAATGTGTACTCTCTTCAAGACATCACTGTTTAATTCCCCAATTTCCCTATAATCCATGCCTTTCTCAATGGTAAATCCTGACAAGAAATATTCATTTAGGATCTCACCCATCCCTTGTGGCTCCACACATAGAAAACGTTGTTGCTTTTTAAGAGACCCTGTCCTCTCTAGTTACTCTTTTGCCCTTCATGTACTTGCAAAATCTCTTTGGATTCTCCTTTACCTTACCTGTCAAAGCCATCTTGTATCCACTTTTAGCCCACCCGAGTTTTCTATTAAGTGTACTCGACACCCTCTAGACTCAAGGAATTCACTTGAGCCCAGCTGCCTATATAGGTCATATTGCCTCCTCCTTTTTCTTGAGCAGGGCCTCAATAACACTAGTCATCAAGGGTTCCTATTTCTGCCAGCCTTACCTTTTACACAATGGTTGTGCATTTTAATAGAGTCCCTTAGGGCACAATGGCACTTATTGTAAAGCTGCTACTGGGTCGCTGTGCACTCAGCGATACATATCCAACTCAGGGGTTTAACAGGCTGCATCTCCAGTAGCACTGAACCAATACTCAGAGCCTATCTGAACACTTACACAATCCCTGTTTTGCATTGCCTTACTTATTTGTACTTTGCCCCCTCAGCCAGTGGTCCCTGGTTCACATTATTTCTGCCTTGGAAATGTGTTGCTGGAAAAGCACAGCAGGTCAGGCAGCATCTAGGGAACAGGAGAATCAACGTTTCGGGCATTAGCCCTTCTTCAGGAAGGGCCAGCAACACATTTCCATCTCTGATCTCCAGCATCTGCAGACCTCACTTTCTCCTCAATTATTTCTGCCTTGCCTCACCATTTAGCAGGCTCAAAGTTAGAAAGCTGGTCATGGTTGCCAACAGGCCTCTGTCAAGTCAGGTGAGATACCTTTTAGTTAGGAGGTCCTAGCACAGTCAGGCATGGGCATCCTCTGATACCAGTCTGGGGCTTGGACGAGATCAGTCAGTTGCTCAGGGTCGTCTAGATAATTTCCACACAAGGGATGGGGAGTCGAATATCAAGCAGCAAACCCTTTCTAGGACTCTTTCTGCCCTATTATGGGCTGCTTTCCTTCTGGAATGAGAACTAGGTGTTACAGGAGATGAATATTGGGGCGGGGGCAAGCACAGTGATTAATGTTGGTGCAGGTGGGGAAATATCCTTAATAAATGGGTAGGCGACCCAGAGGTTGTGTGGGGTTAGTGCTGGTAGGGGTTAGAGTGGGAAGATGTTACAATAGTAGAATAATAGAGACTGTGCCTTAAAAGGAGATAGATAAAAGGAGTAGACGTAGCATGAGTGTGAGGTATCGGAGAGAAGGTGGTGGCACCTAATGCTGGCAGAGCGGCTAAGGTCATTGACCTTCTTCCTGAATTGCTGAGCACTCCTTGAGATGGCTGAGGCCAAACTGATCAGGTTGGCAAACCTAGACCAAGCTGGGTCATTAAGCATAAGTAAGGAGATATATAGGTTCTTGACTGTTAAGGGGTTCAAAGGTTACAGGGAGAAAGCAGGAGAAGGGAAATGAGAAACATATCAGCCATGATTGAATGGCAGAGCAGAACCAATGGACCAAATGGCCTACTTTCTGCTCCTATATCTTATGGTCTTATATTCAAGGCTGATGTGAACAGATTTTTAATCAAGATAGGGGGTTAATGGGAAATTAATGAGGAAAAAGCAGGAAAATGGAATTAAGGATTATCAGAACAGCCATGATCTCATTGAATTGTGGAGTATCCTTAATGGCCTGAATAACCTACCTCTACACCCACGTATTTCCCTTCCTATTCCTAAGTGTGAAATGAAATTGAGCTGACTCTGGGAATACCAAAGTCCAAGATGGTTACTCAAGTTTATTTCTTGCCTCAGCATCAAAATATGGTGAGTTCCAGCTTCACTGTATCTTTACTGTAGAATGATATTTATGTCTAAAGACCATATCTTTGTCATTTTTCAATTTTTTTGATTGTGGAAAGGGAAAAGAATTGTTGCACTTATTTTTGAAAGCTAGTTACCAAAACTCATTGTAAGTGACATTTATTCTGCAGCTTTTTTAAGCAGAAGGGAATGTTGGTTGCAAACAGCCTAGCACCAGGAGTTGTGGGCAATGTGAGATGCAGCTAGCAGCAAGTAACCGACTGGCTTCTGAAGTTGTGACCAGCCGAGGATGATAAAGGTCATCTGCCTGCCAACAACTATATTGATGGCTCTCGGTTAGCCAAACAGCTTGTGAGTGTGAATGATATAGTCAGAAGCCTTTAGACCTCTCGAAGGAGAGGTGGTATCTCTCAGTAACCAGATGAAGTCTGAAGCAAGCCAATGTTCTTCCCCCACCAGTTGCTGTAAGCGGTTTCTTTCAACCAATAAATCAGAGACTTTATAATTTGTAAACCAATCACTCTCTGCCTCCTGCAAGAAACTGAAAAGTATCTGGAGAAGGATTGAAGAACAGCAGTCCTGACAAATAAATGGATCATGTCAGTGATCCCTATGGACAGCAACCATCAAACTGCCTTCCCAGTTTTTCCCTTCACCCATAATGTAAATGTTTGTCTGTAGGTGGAGTTCAATAAGAGGATTAAGATTTAAATCAGTACAATTATGTGTTATCACCTCATAGTTATTCACTTATAACTAGAATTTATTTATTTGTAATAAATAGTCATTCTTGTTCAATACGGAAGCATAGTCCATGGTTTCTATCTGCATGGATAGAAACAGACAGGTAGATTGGAGAATTTCTGCATACCTTGTTAAAACCTTTAATTTTTGCGATGACTCCATGGATAATGGGATTTGATTTCCAGATCATTACCTCAGTGTGTCATGACAAGTGGGATGCTGCATTGTTGGAGGCAGAATCTTATTGGTTGTGACATTATATTAAAGCCTTGTCTTAAATTTCAGGTGACCATAGGTGATGTCTTGGATCTTCATTGAAGAGGGAGTTCTTCCAGTGTTCCCACCAATAATTCTCCCTCAGTTATTAATAAATTCACTACAATTTCATCTCATTGCTGTTTGAGAGACCTTGCTGTGACCTTGGTTTCTGTGTTTACCTAAAAACAATATCAATAACTGCACATCATTGTGAAGAAGGTCCTGATTATTTTGGAAATAAGGAAGTTGCAGATGGATATAGATGGGTTGATAAAATATGTGAAAATGTGAAATTGTTTGCTGTTGCATGAAAAATAAAAATGCAGAATATTACTCAAACAGAGCGTGACTGCAGAAAACCAAATTGCATAAGTCGCCAACAGCTAACATGCAGTTACAGCAAATAATTTTAAGGACAATGGCATGCTGTCTTTTATTTCAAGAATTGAACAGAAATAAGAATGTACCCTTGAATTATAGAAGGTATTGATGAGACTATACCTTGGCCTCCTTATTTAAAAAAGGATGTAAACGTAATAGAGGAGGTGGGTGATAGTTTTTCTAGATACCTGGTATAATTGGGTTGTCTTATGAAGAGAGGTTGGTCAGACTGGGCCAGAGTTTAGCAGAGTGAGGGATGGCTTTATTGAAGTGTACAAGATCCGGAATGATGTTGACAAGGTGTAAGTAGAAAGGATCTTTCCTCTTGTGACTCAGCCCAGAACCAGGGGACATTTGTATACATTTAGGGTCACCCTTTTAGGGGTGAGGAGTATTTTTCCTCCAAGGGTTGTGCAATTTTGGATCTTTCTGCCTTAGAAGGTAAGTCATTGATTACTTTTAAGACAGAACCAGGTATATTCTTCTTAAGTAAAGAAATCACCAGCTATCAGAACATGGATACAGATCATGCATGATCTTATTGAATATCAGGATGGGTTTGAGGAGCCAAATGGCCAACTTTTACTCCTAATATGTATGTTCATATATTATTTTGGCAAGAGCAAAGCATTCATATTATTTTTATTTGTGTTCTATGTATGTTTGGATCACTTGTGAGGATTGACTGGAATGATTTTCCACTTTCAGGATTTGGTGACAGTATCCGATACTCCAGAAACAGGTTTAGTGGGCAAAATGCATTAAAATGCGCTCATACTCTTTCTTAAAGCATTGTACGATCCATAATCAGGGAGCCATGCGTGACCTAATTCTGCTTTACATCTTCACAACCTAACATTGGGGCGGCACGGTGGCACAGTGGTTAGCACTGCTGCCTCACAGCACCAGAGACCCGGGTTCAATTCCTGACTCAGGCGACTGACTGTGTGGAGTTTGCACATTCTCCCCGTGTTGGCGTGGGTTTCCTCCGGGTGCTCCGGTTTCCTCCCACAGTCCAAAGATGTGCAGGTCAGGTGAATTGGCCATGCTGAATTGCCCGTAGTGTTAGGTAAAGGGGTAAATGTAGGGGAATGGGTGGGTTGCGCTTCAGCGGGTCGGTGTGGACTGGTTGGGCCGAAGGGCCTGTTTCCACACTGTAAGTAATCTAATCTAAACATGAGTCACCAAAGGCAGGAATGTTCTATTTTCTCCTGATCATACCACCTTACTTTGAACAATCAGATAACCAGCTGAGATATCAAGATTACAACAGTTTCCTTCCTTAATTCAATAATCACAACCAACTTATGTTGTGATGAGAAATAGTACAGTTGCTGGAATAATTGAAAGAAGATTGAAGTTCTTAAGAAAACTGCTCAGTATCAGCAACATCAGTACTTTTCAGGCACATCCCTTTCCCAGTGATGGGTCATCCTGGACTGTTTTTTTTTTGGCAAACCTCCAGAGAAAAGATAAATCTTGTCCTTGACCAGGTAGAAATTCTGCACATCATTTAGGTACATTTTTAGGTTTGGAGGGATGTAGACAACATTACCAATATTTAATGCATGGTCTATCTCTAGTTATTCTGAAAAGCTGAACGTTGGTCTTCTCTTTGAACTGCCATAGTCATTGCAATGATGCCTCTGTTAGATAGGGGACTTCAGAATGTTGATCCAGCAGCAATAATGCAACAGCTATGTTATAGCAGAGTTAATTTCCAATTGCAAAGCATAATGAAGTCAGCTATAAAGTACTTGTTATGATTGTTAATCTTTATAGTAGTTTACTATGATATGAATTGTGATGGAAGAGCATCATGATGAAAATTTCATTGGGAGATAGCAACGTTTTCTATTAGGAACTATCGACCTCATTTAATGACCAAAGTTAGAAGTGACCCACTCAATTATAACAATTGACTCTGCCACAAATGGGGGCTTGTGAACATGTTGAACATATAGACATCCCAGTGTACAATAGAGAACTAAGGACATAATGAAGTAGGAGAAAGTGAGGACTGCAGATGCTGGAGATCAGTCAAAAGTGTGGCGCTGGAAAAGCACAGCAGGTTAAGCAGCATCCAAGGAGCAGGAGAATCGCTGTTTTGGGCATAAGCCCTTCATCATCTCAGCACCACACTCTCAATTCAAGACATAATGAACACAATTTATCCTCCTCCAAAAAAATCTAATGCTCACTCTTAAGATGTCACTAGGTGTGGTTTTTCTTTGCTTCTCACACAACTGATACCATAAAAATGTTTTCATACCTTGCTGGTGATTCTTTCCGAGTGGTTTTGGGTTTAGCAGGAAAGATGAATGCTTCATACTCACATTTGTTGAAGGAACATAGGAACAGGAGGAGGCCATTTTCCCCTTCCTGTCTATTCCACCAATCCATGATATCATGGCTGATCTGTGGCCTAATTCCATGTATCTGCCTGTGCCCTAATATTTTTATAATACAGAAATTCAATATCATTTTAAAAATTAATAATTGCTCTAGCATCAATGCCATTTGAGGAACATACTAAGCTCTTAACACCTTTTGAAATTGTCAACAGAAAATAGAAATTTCTAAGTTAATTGCTGAAAGGCCTGGCTCTAATGTTTTGGATGATGTCCCAAATACAGATTCACCAACTGACTGAAATATTTCTCTCTATCTACCTCTACTGTTGTGTTGTGTTCAAATCTGACCTTAACCTTCCAAGCCAAGAAACCGTAGCCCTAAGCTGTGTAAGGCCTTTTGCAATTTAACTCAATGATGCATGTTCGGTGTACTCAATCCTGAGCCAAAATATCCTTCTCCAATAGTTTCTAAACTGAACACAGCCCACCATCACCACCCCCATGTGTGATCAGACTGTGGCTTTCTGTGTCTGAAATATAACTTCACTGAGTCTCGTGGCTTTTCTGTTTACATTTTGTGCTTGTTTGTGACACTCTGATGACCAGTTTTTGTCGATCTCTAAGTCTCATGTAACCTCAACTGATTCTTGCATTTCCCCATTTAACAATGTACCCTGATCGCTTTAAAGTGGATAATCTCACACTTGTCTATCTTGAAATCCATTGGCTTCAGCTTTCATTCAGTCTTTTAGTATCTTGTTTTCTTTGTTTGATCCTATCTGTGCAGTGCCAACTATATGTGCTATCAGTAAATGTGCATATTTATTGACTTTTGATTCTATCACCTGAGTCACTAATGAACACAGTGAAGAGTTGAGGGTGCAAACACAGATTCTATAGGACACAATTAATCAATTAATATTCTGTATTGCCTGGTTTGTCCCTAGTCCCAGTCTCCTGTCTGTAGTGTCTGGTGTCTGTTCTGTATTCACTGTGTGATTAGTTCACCCTGTGACTAAAAGAAAAATGAAACTGAGACAAGCAGAGAGCATAAAGTGGGCACTTTAGAGTAGGGCAAGTAAAACATTTATCACACACATAACCTGGTAGGTCATCTCTGCACATCTCCCAGGCCTAAAACACAACATTTCCTCTCAACAAATTTAAGCCAGGTCAATCATTGTAACTCTAATGTCTAATTTAACTGTCATGGGAGATTCCTCAGTTTCCAAGCTTGAAGAGTGTGCAGAGTGAATTGAAGCAGGTAAAGATCAGATGATCACTGCCTCTTTTGTATCAGGGCAGGGGGAGACCACGACTGCTGAGTGCCCAAATGTCCACATAGGATCTGAAGGGAGCTGTTGCTTCTTCAGGTTCTATTAAGGATTTTTTTTTCACTTCATGCTTACATTCCTGTTAGTGATCTATTTGAGTTTGAGAGAAAAGTGGAACTGACTTCTGAACTCATGCCACAGTCAAATATCTTATGGATAAAAACTCCATGGAATGCTAATTTGCACTAATACAGGAACCTCCTGCCAGAGACCAGTAGATGCATCAGCCCCTCTGTCAAAACCAAAGGTTGTACAATCAGACAGCAACAAAAAGCAAGTGGAGTCACCCCATTTTACCAGCTTGACTGGTCCATTTCCAACTCAGAGGGGGAGGGGGAGGCGGAGGCGGAGGGGGGAGCTTTCAAAATCTCTTCACTGTCTAGACATCAGTCTCAGAATGGTAATTTTCATGTCATGAGCTTCCCTAATACATTTGAAATGATATACTTTATCTTCAATAATTTCCAGAAAATCCTTTGTAATATCTGCAAGGAATGGTTGGTGTATATTTCAGACTCACCTTATTTAATATTTCAGGTCTGGCTATGTGGTGGAAGTATGGAAGTGCTACCATGTTCTAGGGTGGCTCACATAGAACGCATGAAGAAACCATACAACAATGATATTGGATTCTACACAAAGAGGAATTCACTCCGAGTGGCTGAAGTATGGATGGATGATTACAAGTCCCATGTTTATATTGCATGGAATATCCCCATGCATGTAAGTGATTGCTATAAAATAGGATGCAGGAATGATTGTAATGTTAAGTGTGAATTATCTTAAGGTCAGATCTTTGGGCTATGGTTGACTTTGAGTATGTTTTGAAAGGCTGCAACATATTAAAAGGATTCTGACCCCAACTGAGGAGAGGAAAGTCATTCAAAATGATTAAAATTGACTTTAGTGCTGAATTATTCTTGTCTTTGAAGTGGAGTGCAAGGGTTTTGTTTCATTATAGACAGAGTTCATTTGTATTCATGATTTTTCAAGGATTGTATAGTTGTAAGCAGTTTTTAATTAAATTTTGACATACAGCCATGCATTGTTCCCTACAAATGCATTAATATGTTATAATATTGAACATTGATTTTGTGTGTTGTACATTAAACTGAATCACCATTTGCCATCTCAGGTGGGCGTAATTGATCCCATAACACTGTTTGAAGAAGACTAGGGGATGTGACGGCGCCTCAGCTTTCTGCCATCAATGCTAATGACTTGGATAAAGAATTAGAAAGTTGTGTAAGTTAGGAGCAGTAGGTTGTATAACAGAGCAGGAAATTGCCACGGAATATATGCAAAGCAGATACGGTTCAGTGTAGAAATAAGTAAGGTCATCCATTTTGACTGAGAAAAACAAATCAGAATATATTTAACAATGCAAGACCAGGTGCTGCAAAGCAACAAAGGGTTTTAGGTGTCTCTGTATGCAAATCACCAACTAGTGCATAGTTGCAAAATGCAATCAAAATGATTCATGGAATATTGACATTGACTTTAAGGAGATTGGAATAGGAAGAGGTGGAAGTGATGTTTCAGTTGTGTAAATCTGTGATCAGACCCTAAATGGATGTCTGTTATCAGTTGTTATTACTGAAATCACAAAGGCAATGCTAGAAATGTGCAAGAGTTTGGCCAGACCCTGTGAAGAGGGACTCTGTCTATCTGAAACCACTGGAATCACTATTTCCTTAACCCATGTCCACCCTGACATCATACGCTCACCACTGGCTCTCCTGGGTTGCAATCTGCAAAGAACTAAATGCCACTAAAAGTAGGCACATAAAATATCACTGTAATCCACTTAAATTGGGTACAGTAAATATCCGTCTTTGGATGCCCTCCATCCGCCAGTATTGAACCTGCAGATCCCACTCCGTCTCCTGGCATGGAGCCCAGGTGCAGAGAGAGGAACTGAGTTAATGCCTCAAAACATTAAGATTCCTCTCCACCCAGCCAATAGAAATAGCAATTTGGAGAAGACTTCCTCCAAAGGGCTGCAGATGCTGGACCAGTTGATATTTTCAAGACTTCTGGTATAAGGATTACCAAGAAGCATGTGGCAAACATGGAGTAAATGGAATTGAGCTGCAGATCAGGCATTATTTAATTGAATGATGAACCAAGCTTGAGGAAGTGAAAGTCATTCTCCTATGTCCATGTTTCCAAGCCCATCACTGAATACATTTTACGATATATATTTATTAAAATGTTGATTTTCGATATTACTGCTGCTAGCGGCATATGTCATAAGTGGGTTTTTTTCTTTTTAATGGCTTCCTTTTTCCCATTCCTGTTTTTGTCTTGTCAAGCTGTGAGGACAGCACAACATCTGGCAATGCCATCAGCACTGTATGAACAAAGCCTAACATATGGCATCCCCACTGACTTATTTCCCAATATCTGAAAGTGGGATACAGTATTTGCCTCTTGCTTTCTCTATGTTCGTAAAGCTCTGGATAAGTCTTTCAAATAGTGAGCAGAATTGCAGTGAGATATTTGCATATTATTCTTCAGCCATCCCTTTTAAAAATATCAACATTTACCCAGAAGGTCTAGAGAACTGCCTCATTATCTGAGCCCAGGAGCGTCGATTTCGCTGCTCCTTGGATGCTGTCTGAACTGCTGTGCTCTTCCAGCACCACTAATCCAGAACCAATGTGTATCCAGCCAGGTTTCAGCAGCATGAGTATCCAGTATAAAAAGCTCTCTGACGTTTTGTATTAATATGAAGTGATACAAATGTTGCACAGAAATCTTTGGGTGCAACTGTTGAAAGCATAGTGCTTTCATTTGACCATCTCCGCTGCTAGCCAACAATGATCGTGATTGGACAGTGAATGTGCCTCCTGCCATTCTAAACATCTGGAGTTGAGAGAACAGCATATAAATCAATCCTGGTCACCTCAGCACAAGCCCCGAGTCTGTAGAAACTCATTATTTTGTAGAAGTCATGTCAAAACCTGTGCCAAGAAATGTAATGTGCAAGTCACACCTGCTGGCACAGCTCTTGGCACTTCAGCTCTGATAGGTGTTCTCCAGCGAGGATCTAACTTTCATCAGCTCACTTTCTTGTCAACTCAGTTTAATTTAACACCAGCCTCAATGAATAGATGCTCTCAAAGCATCATGGCTGAACTTTAACCAAAATGTGGATAGTTTGAGCAAGCTGTGGCCTCAGAGGTATCCCACTCATTTCCAAGATGGCACCACCCAGCTGTTGGGTCCCAGGCAAGGAGGGATAAGCTAGTGGCTTGGAATAAAAGTAGCAAACTTCCAGGAAAAATCAAGGAGAACAAAGACTTTATCAGGCTAGAATAACAAGATGTGGTTTAACCTACAAAAAAATGTAAACTAACACAGATCCTCATTAATACATCAGTTACTGACTTATGAAAGGTTACACTGATCTGGCGGTAGAATTTATACAGAAGACAAATACACACAACATATATTATAACTGTATCTGCTATGTACAACTGTTCACAAAAGCAATATTTTTACCAATGTCGGTTTCAGAAATTTGAAGCACAAAGGGACTTAGGAGTCTTATTTCAGGATTCTTTTAAGGTTAGCATGCAGTTAAGTAGACAAATGCAATGTTAACATTCAATTCAAGGGGACTAAAACACGAGGGCAGCTGAAGCTATGTAAGGTTCAGGTTAGACCACATTTGGAACATTGTGAGCAGTTTTGGACTCCATTTCTAAGGAAGAATGCACTGATCTTGGAGGGATTCAGAGTAGGTACAAGAATCATCCTGGGGATGAGGAGCTGGTCATTATGAGGAGCATTTGAGGTCTCTGGGTCTGTACTCAGTGGAGTTTAGAAGGGTGAGGCGTGATCTCATTCAGACTTACAGAACACTGAGAGGCCTGGATAGAGTGGATGTGGAGAAGATGTTTCTACTTGTAGGAGAGACTAGGACAGGAGGGCACAGATCAGAGTGAACTGAGAGGAGGTGGAATTTCTTCAGACAGTTCTGAATCTGAGGAACTCATTACTGCAGAGAGCTGTGAAGACTAAGTCATTGAGTGTATTTAAGACAGAGATAGATAGTTTCTTAATCAGTACGGAAATCAAAGGATACAGAAGAATGAGGTTGGGAAATATATTGACTGTGATACCTGAACCTCAAAGTTTTATAATTTGATGAGTTATCCTTAATATCACATATTCTATTTTACTCACCATATAAATTATACTACTTTGTAGCAGCAAATTTGTAATAACATTTTTATAAAACTTAGAATAGCAATTGAAAACTATTTTTAAAAACTTGCAACGATACTCATGTAGAAGATTACACTTAACCAGTTATGGCAAACCAATGTGAGCAAGTACCCTTCATCTGGATGTTAATTCTGTAATTTGTATAAAACAGTGAGATGTGAACTCCAATATATTTTTAAAGTTGAATATGTATTGAAAATGTAACCAACAGTTTTCTGTAAGCAGCATTCACTAATTAACTAGTTGGGATGCTGCAGGTTTATGAATAAAGGATGCGGTTTGTTTGGTACATATTCTCTTTATTGGACATAGAAGTTTGACTTTTCAGAGAGAACAAATGCAATTTCTAAAGCTATTTTTATTCTTCCAGAATCCAGGGATCGATATTGGTGACATTTCGGAAAGAGTAGCATTGAGAAAGAACCTTAAATGTAAGAATTTCCAGTGGTATCTGGACAATGTATACCCAGAGATGAGAAGATATAACAACACAGTGGCCTATGGCGAGGTAATAACTTGATAAAATGAATTTATTTTTGTGTGCAAAGAGACAGGTGTCTTCTCCAGTGCTCCACCTTTCATTATTCATCAGGCTCACCCCATCCACCCAAAATGGTGTCAGGAGAGAGGGGAACAAACAAAAAAATCATCACCAATCTTTCAAAATCCACGTGAGAACAGGAGGCAAAAAACCTACCGTAATAGTAACCTGAATTTCTTGTCTCTCTGCTCAATTGTTTTCTGTAGCTTGCTCCATTCCAAATTCCCTTGTTTAATTTCAACTCAACAAAATATTTATTTTATTGTTTGTCCTTTCCAACTATTGGCTTCTGATTTAAATAAATGCAAATGTGCTTTTCAGTAGATGAAGCTTAGTTTTAGTAAGGAAGAGCAAAGTGTGTCAGCACAGGCTTAAAGGCCGAAAGGGCCAGTTCCTGTGGTGTATTGTTCTTTGTTCTCTGTTCTTGCAACATTTTTTGTTTGTGGCTTTTAGTCCAGTCTTTTTGTACACTACCTCTTATTGGTAAGTAAGTGAGAGCTTGTACATCATCGTTTTATTGAAAAAGAGTGTTGTTAGGACCAGGAATAACAAGCCAAACCAAATCAGCCTCACTATCACTGGATTCATAACAAAATTAAATATTCAATGACTTCAAAATTTGCCCAATGTTTCTCACTAGACTCTACAAATAACAGATCTTGGACACTAAATTCATAACTTAAGAAATTAACAACTTGTGACTAATAATGTAACTTTAGCGGGATAAAACTAAACAATAAATTAACCTTGGTAGTATCTGTGATTTATACTAATCTTCTTTATCATAACTGCACTTACACACAGACAGATTGTCCGACAGACAGAGTTAGGGGCTAAATTGAATAGAGAAATAAAGGAATCATAATTTGCCAGTTCAATTAAACAGTTTCAAATGCTGGGTGCCAAGCCTTTGTGCAATCCTTAGATAATGAGTTGTTCATAAGCATTAGTGTATATCTAATTTTGAACTCACTGATGTGTTCAATTTCAGTAGGCTTGAATAATCACTTTCTCGATCAATGGTGCTGGAAGAGCACAGCAATTCAGGCAGCATCGAGGAGCTTCAGCAAAATCGACATTTCGGGCAAAAGCCCTTCATCAGGAATAAAGGCAAAGAGCCTGAAGCGTGGAGAGATAAGCTAGGGGAGG